>NC_060232.1:25495355-25808284 GCF_021155775.2 Neodiprion pinetum
AATTGATTTCGCTGTAACTCTCACTTGTATGAGACCAAAGATTTCTTACGATTACTCTTCGCAGCCGATCCCAATAATCGAAGATGAATCGGTGAATCTCGTTTTTGAACATTTCAGATTGCTAGAAATCGAAAGGAATTCAACTTGGCATGATTACATTTTTTTTTGTCAGCTTCAAACATTCACCGATTCATCTTCGATTATTGATATTACCTGAAAGTAGTAATCGTTAGAATTCTAAGCAGAATAAACTTGTATCGTTTTTCGCCTAACGGTCTTATTATTGCGTCTAACCAAAAGCGCCGTGCCATGCTGATAATGAGAGAATCCGGGAACTTAATTAAAGACTCTAATATATTTTAGACGTTCAAATTATTAATGTACCCTGAAATCCTTAACATGATGATAGAAAGCTCTCGCACACATCGCCGTGACTGCAGATTTTATTGATAGAATTTCATATTTCGCAAGCAATAAACAATCATTCATGAAGACTGAAGCACGGTGTTATAAAAAACATACGATAGGTTTGTTATTTCTTCGATATGCAAAGTAACACGAATATGCAAGGTAATACCGGTAATCGATGTTAAAGTACAGAAAAGTGTAAAGTATAAAGAATACACCCTGATTTATCAAGTTCTGTCAAAACACCACTTGATCAGACTTTGGAAAACGATTTGTCAGATTTATTAATTTTTGAAATTACGTAACTAATTATTTAGTTCTATATGTATAGATGCGAAAAGAAAGCTACCGCAAATGAGCAACCGATACCTGTAGGCAGATATCCATAAAGTAATATTTTGTAAAACGATACTTCGTAAAACGTCCGGATGGGTTTTTGCTTAACTTAAAATCTGGATTCCGATTCAGTATGTCCAAACCGTATAAGTATATTCAAATATACCAAAGATTGGTCTATTCTGCCAGACCAGATACTTTTTTTAATTCGGATGGCTGTGCAATTCACAAAGAAGTCGGTTCCCTTGTGGTGACCAGTCTTAATTCTACTTGAAACTAGTGAGGTGTGTGTGTGTGTGTGTGTGGTTGAGGGATGGATGTCAGAAGGCAGATCTGGTCCAACAGGGGTGGAATATCGTGGGGAACGGTGGCTGACCTTGGAAATATCGAAGTTCCTTCGTCCTCCTCTCGTTTTCTCTCTCACTTTTTCTCTCTGGTGCCTGGGTCACTTTTTTGGGTGTACTTGACGAAGGCTCGAGTCCTACTGAGGCTCGGTATCCGTCCGTACCGCACATCTTTGGTTAATACCCGGTTTTCCTCAGCCATCTTCAACTTCGCTTCGCGAGTTCGGAGCTTATTGTGGAACGCACTTAGTAGTGCAACGTCATGAAGCAATATGAATAAAATCAAATGTCGTCAGAATAAATCATGTGTTTAAACGCCATGAGTACCTTAATCTCTGGAGGGCCGTCCTGGCTTCTTTTGAAGCCAGCAGGTAATTCAGAAGCTTCACCGGCTGTGTTTACTATTTATATACATATGTTAATTAGATATCTGAAAAATGTCGAATTTCAAAGGAAAAATGCCGGCCCTCTAAAGATTCAGCAAATCATCGATGGAGATCGGAAAGAGTATGGAGCCGATGACAAAACCTTGGGGGACAGTAAGTCTCAATATGGTATCCGAATTGTGAAAGCCGATATAGGATTTCTGATAATTCCGAATTAACAATCGCAATTGAAATTTAAAGGCGAAGTAAACAAAAAAAAAAAATGAACAATTCTGAATATATTATATGTGCCGAGATACATATGTATAAGTAAAACTGTTCAACGTATTTTACCGACGTGCATGTATCGCATGTTAAATTCAGCAAACAACGTAGTTAATTGAAAGATTTATACATTTTTTCTCCAGCTGTACATTAGAGCCAAAAATATCGACTTGTTTGTCCCTACTTGACTTGTTTTTTCAAAAAAATGAGCCTTAATGTACAAACTTGAAGAAAATCGTGAGTGTGTTTTATTATCGAGTTACAGGACAATGACACAGAAGTCATCCGAGGTTTCAGAATTAGCAGGATGCGAAATGCCGTCTCTAAACCCGCGGAATCGTCTCGTGTTTCATAGCTGCAGGCGTGCACTTTTCTGGCTACTTTTTCCACCACCTGAACCTACCCCACTTAACTCACGACCTCTGATTCTGCAACGCTTAGCGTCGCGACGCCCTTTTCCCGTAACTTTCCGCAGTCGAATTGTGATCACAGAATGAAATACCTTACAGGAATTAATTGTACTGACCACACAGCTGAAGAGGCGAATTAAAAAGGCTGTAAATGTCTTCTTTTTTTTTTTTCTCTCTCTGAAAAAGTTTTTACTTTAGAAAACTTCGATCTTGGCACATACGTACTTTGCGAAGAAATCTTTTTTTTTTTTTTTTCTTTGAAAGGCATTTAGTCTTTTTTGATTGTCCTCTTCAACTCTGGTTAGAGAATCAAAAGTAATAAAACCCTAAGAATAACCAATAATTTTCAAAATTTCGCCGCACTCCTCGGCAGCACTTGAAAAACTCCATCAGTAGCTACACTTCAACAACCACTTCCATCTACGTACTTCAGACGAAGTGTTTAGCACCGGGCGCTCCGTACCTCTCTGCCTCTCTGTTGGTAACATTGGCTTAACCGGAAGACGGAGTACCAACGCGGTCGCGGAAGTCGAGTACGGAGGTGTTACAATCCGGCGGACGCATGAGCGAAGGCAGAATTGAGTCACTTCGCTAAAAGTGCAGAGGCTGCCACAGCCAAGCGAATAACGCCGGTCAACACCAATTTTGAAAGAAGAAATAGTTTTATCGGATAAAGGTGGCTTTTGTAGAAAAATGATCTATCTTCTCGAAACATTTATTGTAAATAACAACTAAACAAACTTTAGTTTTGCATGGAAAGTTTTGAACAATAGTTATTGAAATTGACAGAATTTCACATTTTACATAACAAGTGCATCGGGACGGGGTTGAAGTTCTAAATTTGAAAAGTTCCGAAAGCGCCCAATTCTGAATTATTTCGTGGTGAAACTTGAAGTAAAGAAATCGAACTTTTACGAAACACCAAAGTTTTGAATGTTCGGTAACCTGGCGGCTCAAAGTTCCGAAAATTCAAGTTACGATAGAGCACAAATCCGAAAAGTAATGTTAACCGATAGAGGAAATTTCCGAAAATTAAAATATAACACACAGCGTAGTTTATTCAACAAATGGGTGTAAAAAATCAGAAAAACCGAAAATCAGAATGAGCAGGATCCCGAACGTAAAAATATCGAAAATCCAAAACAAACAAAATTCAAAGTGGTGAAATTTCACGAAGCCAAAACTTGACAAAACTGAAAATCTTCGATCATTGGGAATTTCGACGTTTCAGATTTTTTTATTTTCGCACTTTCGGAACTTTGAGCGTCGGGTTTCGGACCATTCGAAACTTTGATGTTTCGTCAAAATTTGATTCCTTTACTTTAAATTTCGCTACCAAAAAATTCGGAACTTGGCGGCTTCGGTACTTTTCAAAATCGGAATTTCGACCCCGCCCCAGTGCATTGAGCTTCATCGTCCGTTGTCTCTACCGCCTGGGTTTAACTGCCGTTACACTTGCTCACTCAACTTCTGCACGCACAAGCATATATACATATATATATATATATATGGGGCATTCCATGACATTTGGATCAAGATTCTACGTCGATGTCTCAGATTAGCTTTGTAATTTTTTGTGTGAAAGTAAATGACAAAAAACGAAATCGCGATTTTTTTCAAATTTTTTTGAGCCAACGTTTCTGAAGTATAATTTAAAAACTTGAAAAAGAAACCCAACTTTCTAAAATCGGAAAAAATTTTCGAAAAATCTTATCAAATATAACAATATTTTCGTCACCTATCAGAAGATGAACCTTTTATAACTTCAAAAGATAAATGAGAAAAATGACAATAAATAAATTCCAAAAAACAATATATATATATATATATATATATATATATATATATATATATATATATATAAATATAAATATTATCATAATATATTTGATTACCTGTAAATCTCCAAATAGACATTTTTCGGCCGATATTATAATGAGCTTTTATGTTCATCCTTATGTGAAAAATGCAATCGGATAACAATAATTTGTTTTCCTCTTTTTCTTATTTATCTTCCGAAGTTATTAAATCTCCATCCTCTAACAGGTGTCAAAAATTTTGTAATATTTTATAAGATTTTTCAGAATTTGTTCGTATTTTACAAAGTTGAAGTTTTCTTTTTTTTTTTTTCAATTTTTTTAATTATAGTTCAGATACGCTGGATAAAATTTTGATTGCCTTTTTCATCATGTACTTTCATACAAGAAATGATAAAGCCAATTTGAGACATCGACGTAGAATCTTGATCGAGATTTCATGGAATGCCCCATACATGTATATATATATATCAGCATTGCACTTTGCGATCAACGTCGACAGATGCCGATGATGCTGCGTTTGCTTGTAGGCTCTTCGTTTTTCTACGCAGCTGTAGATCCGCCTGCAAGTATTATATATATTATATAGCGTTTTCATATATATATACATGAAATGTACTGGAGGATAGACAGAGCCTGTCGTCGACGGATCAAGTGTTTCGAGCAATCCTCCGCAATCGCTTTCCTCTCCTACACCGATCTGTACAATATAGGAATCTCGTTTTTTTTTTTTTACCTTTTCGTATCGCCGATTTGTTGACGAAAATGAGGTGTGGAGATAACAAATGCAGGGAAGCGTAAGTTAACCGAAATGTATTACAATAACTGTCCAATACAAGAAATGAGAAATGGGGTCAATTCCCATTGCCTTCACGATTTCATTGAGTTTTCTGCACGCCCGATATTTTCTTTACTGAGGGGTGAAAGAGGCTAGATCGTTATTTTGCAATCGCCTCGAATAAAGTTTTCTTTGTGCAACGACGATTCATGATACACATCGTCCTCTCACACAAACCGCTATAATTCATTGATTCGTTTTTTCAATTTATTTAATTTATTTTTTCCAACGCAATAAGTATCATAATTATTCATTATACTTAACGTCGGACGCTCACCTTTTCCCAGAAACTTTCTTTTAACCTAAACCAACTTTACAAGGTGTGAGACCATTTGGAAAACGGCAAAGTATTTTTTTGTTTTTTTGTTTTTTTTTGAAACACCCTAATTAATACATACGCAGGCCATATTTGTAAATTTATACAAAGTTTTGCAAATTGCAAAGTCATTCTTTGTATCAATCAAGACAATCACTTCAATCAGTCGAGTTTACAACAGCTGCGATACCTCTGTCCTGCACGAATCACTATTTTATTCTCGTTGTATAAATAACCGTGTAGCTAGTTCCTGTACGTAACTAGTTTAGAACAACTTGGGTCGGTTAATATCTCGTACACGCTTTCGTCACATGCACATAAAATTACGTACACGTGCATCCAGGTCGTATATTGAACCACTTGAGCCGAGGGACGGTACAAAAATAGTCCCTTCACGCAGGGCCATCCGGTTACGCGGCATGGCAGAGACCTGAAATACCGACGCAGGTTTGCGATTTCAAAAGCAAGTTAACCCTTGCCCGAAAATTTTTATTTCAAATTTTGTATCGGTCCAATTTCCTCTTATTCGATTTTTCTTCGAGTACAAGGGACGTTTCTTGTTGTGATTATTCAACTATCTTCAGTTTTTATCACAATCAAAAAACACAAGTTCGAGTTAGAAAATGAAAATGATTATTTTTTTTTTTATAGTTTTAACGAGAAAATTTCCAGTGTGGTTTTCTGTTCTATTCTCTTTGATTATGGCCACTCTTACTTTGCATATCATTTTCTTGCAACTATTGCGATAATTTGAATACGTTGATGCAACAACAAATTCATGTTAAGGTCTAGTTCAGTTGAAAAAAACTAAACAAAATCAATCATTCAATGTTGCAATAACCAGAAAATACGGTATCGATAAATATAATTACGCCAAATATTTACTTGTACCACAATTTTTGTCTATCTTGATTCATGCAACATTCAAACCGTTTTTAGAGCGAAGCGACACCCATTTTATAACCAGAATTTTCTGGTAACTGTAAGAAATTACACATCACTCAGCGTAGAATCTGATTTTCTTTTTCCAGTCTCAGTATCGCCGTTCACAATTTATTCGACGTGCATTCCGTTCGTTTGAGCAATCGTCTCGATGGTAATTGGCACTACAGCCGCTGATACACACCGCGATACGTTATCGACGTGTGAGTATCCTTTGTGCCCATAGACGCCGAGGTGTATAATTACGCTGCGAATCGGAGTGGCTTGAGCGTTACTCTGTAGTTCATCCGATTGAATAATTTGTACGTCTGTACAGCGTACCTTGGGCATTGAAGCCTCGTATGGAATTGTAATGTACTTCGTGCTCCCTTTCACTCGACTATTCTTGGTAGAATTACCCTGACCTTTGAAGAGGATTTTAAACGTTATGGAATTTCTTGACTTCTTGTGGAATTGTCGCGCAATTTTGCAAACTACTGTAGAATTTGAAAAAAAAAATAAAAAAACTCCGTGGAATTGTAGCCAATTTAGTTTTTTTTTAATTCAAACTGTAAGCTAAACTAACAATTCGTTGGAGTTTAATTTGAAAAAATTACATTGCGAAATCTATGAATCTTGTCGATGTGAACGTGCTGACGAAAAATTTCTTTGCAGCGTGTAATTAATCGGTGACGTGTCTCCTTATCACGCGAGTCATTCGGTATTGTTAAATACGTCGAATCGCAAAGTCCGATATGATACATAGTCGCAGATTCGAAGGTATTTTCAACGAATGATCCTATTTCTTATACCGTGAGATTTTATTTTATTTTTATTTTTTTAACATGTTAAATTTTGAAACAGGCTTGGGAATATTTAGAAATATAAATTACAACAATGTATTTTATAATATTCAACGGAAGCGCGTGGAACAGGAACTGAGATATCATTTTATCGTGACGTCACAAGTGGTTTTTCAATCCGTAAGAGATTAGAATGTTCATCGCGGATGCAGCAGATAATTATGAATAATAACGGTTTGTGAATGAGAAAACTTGTGCGTGAAGGTTGTATAGTTTGATATGCATATGCATACAATATGAATACAGAGCTTGCTTCGATATTCATTATTCACGTTCTAATTCCCAGACAATTTCACAACCCGTTACTGCGTGGTAAAATGGACGCAAATGGTTTATTACCTATACTAGCTTCTAACAATTATCCGACTGCAAGAAAAATTCTAGGAGATGTTTATTACTATACCGGCTAATAAAATATGATTGCACGTACACCGTTATTGGTGACATTTTTTAAAACCGCTTGAAGTTTGAAATTTTATAGGAATACTTTGCGAAACCTCGTAAAAAATCTCAAAAGTATCCGGAAATTGTTGTACGAAATTATAATTTCTTGAAACTTTTCATTAGCTGATGAAATTTGTGAAAACATTTCAAGGTTTTGGGTGCATCGTTAAAATCACGTAAAATTTCTTTAAATCTCGGACGGAGTTTTTAAGAATGTTGCGAAATTTCTTGAATTTTACGTAGCGAAATCGTCTAAATTCAGAAATGTTGGCATCTGCAGATGTATTTTTTTCATGTTTTTCATGTTTTATGTTTTTCATGAAAAAAAAGAAATACAAGGTCGCATTCTTTTATACCATGTAAAAAATTATTATGTTTTGTTTCGTCACGGTTCACCGAATCCCAAACAATTCGAAAATTGCAAAATAACGGATTTCCTCGTTACAATCATAGCGTTGCTAACGTCAACGTGATAAAAATAAATGGTGGCGAACGCCTTTCTCGATACTGCCAAGCATACTATCTCCGTAACCAAGACTATCATTTCGACCGCAGTTTTCCTCTTCGTTCATTCCAATCCTTCGTACTTTGTTACGGTGGATTTTTTCCACTCGGTCAGAGTATTTTATCATATTAGGTACAAACTTGGCACGACGACTGTCACGTGATTCGCTCGGAGGCTAAACACCTCTGCTCACGATGAAAAGAGGACAAATCAAGTATTGACGTTTCCACAAGCTCGAGAGCCACGCAAACAAAATTGCAACTCTAGCACTTACCTTTTTTTCCCTCCTTCTTTTGCCACTCGGTTTTTCTGCCGGCATGCCGCAGTGCGCCTCTTGAATTTACACTGACAAAAAAAGTCCAGGAAGTGGATTCAAGAGATGTTTCAACAGTTCGGACAAGACACTCCGTCTAGTCTGTGCTGTACTTGAAGCTCCGGCGTCGGATCAAATATTTGCCAAAATTACTTCACACGTCGATAAATCGCGTATCGTATACACTTTTGGTAAATGAATTTGTCCGAATTAATATCAGTTCGTGGTTTAGTGTAATTACGAATTCATTAATCGCGCTCGTTGCGAATATCTTTAGTTACACATACTTTAGTTAAGAATTATACAATCGCGATTAACAATGTTCATTTCCGACCACACAATTAAAAAACAAAATTCAGCCGTATAGAACTGACTTGATTTTACAAATGCGAACGTAACATTAAAATTGACAAAGTGTTGGTGAAGTCACGTGTTGAAACAAGGTACATGAAAATCCACTCGATCCAGCAAGACCAGACGACTTAATTACACCGATCGTGTCCCTTGGCCTCCAGCTGAATTCAATTTATAGCCTCCTGTCCACGCTGTGACTTGCAGTGAAAGAATACATACGAGGAAGAAGGATAAAATTAACGATCGAACTGTTAAACTTTGAAGTGACATAACGCTTAACGTTAATTATTCACATCCTCGTTGTACATTCCGGCTGAATTGTAATCGTCGACCGTTGAAACAAAAAACGTGTCAAATGAACTTCATTGTGAAACTATGTCACAATTTATCTAACTATTTTACCACGAAACTCCATAATGTTTTATTTAATTATACCGCGTGTATACTCAACCCTTTCAAGGACGGTGTTGCGTATATGCAACACCGGATTATTTTCAGTTTTTATAGTGCTATGGGTACGTTTTAGCAATGATGAGCAAGTAATTTAGTTTCTCAGACTCTTATATACCTCACTTTTCTAATGCACCGTGTGTTTTAATTCAAGAAGTTCACGATACTTCGTTAATAAACAACCAATGTGCAAAAACACTATTTTTATTTTCAGAATGAAATCGGTTTTCATTGGATTAAAACCAAATTTCGTATACTGAGGTTTTTGAAGTCGCTGATTACGGATCAGGTATGAAAACTTGAAAATTCGCAATGGCGGATCCGATATGGCGAACGACAGGTTAAAAATCGCAATTGTTTGGAATAAATTTTTTTTACCTTATTGTATATATGTATATAAAATTTGTCATCGAAAGTATTCTGGATGATCTTTTTTTTTTTTTTTTTATTGGTCGTATCATTTCCTTTCCGAATCTGATATTAATAAAACTAGCCGCCATATTGAATCCGCCATTTAAAATTTTTCAATTCTGACTGTAGAAAACAAACCGGCGTCCTCAAAAACACATTCATCCTTGTGCAAATTGAAAGAAAAAAGTCTGACTTGGTAAAAAATGGCCGCCATACTGAATCCGCCATTTTGAGTTTTTCAATTCCGACCACAGAATCGTAATCAGTGACCTCAAAAATCTATACTTCACCGATGATTTTATGCTTCATGCAAATGAAAAATATCCCCCTGATAGGGTGAAACTATTTCACAACACATAATAATATATATTATATATATTACGTATTGTTTCATTTATCGATTACGATCAAAATTTCTTAAGGAAAGACAAAGTGAGAGCCCGTTGTTCTCGACCTTGCACTTTGGTATATGAACTCGGGGCAAAAGTAGTTGACCCTTATAATTCGCTATGACTTGCCAAAGCTGCGATTACGGTCTGCGCGGAGGAACGAGTACTTTGTGTTTCATGTACACCATATGGCGGACATGTGCTACGGGGTTTTCATTACTTGCACATCGTGTTGGTGGGTGTATAACTGGCAGGGAGGGCGATGGTTGAAGCATAGGCGTGTATTATATACACATTGATCGATGCTGCATGAATACGGGAGAAGGAATAAATTTTTCTCCAACTTTTTTCCTCGATTAAATATTGGGGTGATAATTTTCAGGATAAAATTTATTCGAGAGACAAATAAAAAAAATTATCTTGAGTCTTCTGCAGAAGACACGTAATAAGTTTATACTTGAAAATTGAAATTGAAAGAAGAAACGTTGAAATTAACAGATTTACGGGAAGTTTGATCTAGCTTCTTCAGAGAAAATAATGTCGCAGAACTGACAAAGTATAAAGCTAATCGTATTTTACTGCATTTTTCTACTCTGCTTACAATGAGTGATGAAATGATCGTTTTCAAAATTTGGAAAACGAAAGAACATTCTTGCAATTGCGCTTGTCTGGTCGTTTGAAAAATCTTTAGAAAATCGATGGTAACGCTGTTCTAGTCTTGGTATATGGTTGCTAAAACTAATCATTTTTCAGAGTATGACTAAAATTTTTCACTCTATAGCGATAGAAAAATGTCTAAAATATTATTTGAGCCACGCAAACGATTTTTCGTATCCGATGCGTCTATAAAACGAGATAAAAATTCTCGAGAACAAAAGTTCTTAACTCGATGTTTTGTCACATCGAAACGTCATTGGAATTGCGCTGTTGCTAGCTTGTAATATTACATCATACACGCGTTATCTGCGTCTCAGCGGTAAATTTCCTTCAGGGTCGCTAACTAATTACATCGATTGAATATCCGACGACAAGCCTACTTATTATAATATTGTGCCAAGCAAATTTAGGTGTGTTACCTGATTCGGTTCTACCGACATTTTTAGCCACTTATCAGACCACGTGATGAATGAAGCCCATGCTGCAAAGAGAATAAATACATAGGTACACACGTACGTTCATATATGCGTAACTTGTTGCCTCGTCTTGTCTATTATAGTTTCTATTACACCCGTATGTCATGTCAATATATTGTGGCAGTATAAATTACCGCAGCACTTCGGTGCAATCTGAACCCTATGAGACTACGAATTGTATTTTCAGGCTCTACAAACTCGATGTATTATAAGTTGTAAGTTGAGTTGCGTGAGTAAGTTGAGATGCATTTTCAGGAAATAGCGTAAAACACGTTCTGGCACGAATTTGGGTGTGTGTGTGTGTTTGGTGTGTGCTTGCAAAGTATGCAAAGACTCTCGATGAACTATGAACTAATCGCCTTCTAGGTTATTCTATAGTCTACCTTACGTCAGCCATTGTGTATTGTTAATGCGTACATTATACACGTACGTACGTAACAGCGTATACAGCCTATGCATACGTTTAT
This sequence comes from Neodiprion pinetum, assembly GCF_021155775.2. NCBI lineage: Eukaryota > Metazoa > Arthropoda > Insecta > Hymenoptera > Diprionidae > Neodiprion > Neodiprion pinetum. The sequence goes on from NC_060232.1 coordinate 25,506,725, forward strand.
AACCTATGCGGATACAGTAGAACCTCGATTACACGACTTAATTGGGACCGAATCTAGTTTGGATAATCAAAAGTTCGAATAACCGAAATGCAGCTTTTATCTTAAGGCATAACAATATGTGCAATACAAACTTGAATTGACAAACAGTCCGTACTGAAAATCGAAATACACATTGAGCCTCTTTCAAACACCAAAAGTTTATTTTATTACTTTGGTTTTATACAGCCGTATATTGTCAAATGACGAACGGCTGCTCCACATTTTCTACCGAGCAACAATGTACATTTTGCATCAAAAATGTATTCTGCCAAGACGACGTTCGGATAAATTTAAGCCATTGTTCGGATAATCGAGGTTCTACTGTACTCGAATTGCGGTATCCGTTGTTTCGTAACAATGTTATTACACACAGCTTGTCATAGTAGTAAGTGTGGCGTAGCTGTGACCTTTTACCTTCGAACACCCGTTCGAAGTTATTAGTATTATATTACCGCCACATCAGGCAGGCCGTAAACCATAAAAGAGAACGCTGCTGTTTTATACCTGTGATCAATTATACCGAACAGCTGTTACGGATGAAAATAAGGTCATGATTTTATTGTTGTCTTTTCACTTGTTGAATATCTTTTTTTACCATCGCGTATTGTTGAAACGGTTGTTGTATGACTAACAAATTTAGAAGATAATTGAGCAAGATTTTTATTTATTTTTCTATACGCTGTATGTAAGTTAACGGCATACAGGAAATAATTTAAATCGTTTTGTTGCAATGTGTTTTGAGGAAAAGCGCAGACTGAGAGAAAGAAAATTGAAAATCGTTGAATATACCATATACATGGAAAAACTTGTTTCGTTGATTGAAGTAAATGTGGATTAACTGGATAAACCGCATTGTTTACTATTTTTATAACTAATTTTTATCGAATCAAATGACATTGCTTTAAGTGAGGGGAAAAAAACATTCCATTCGACGTATCATTCGGTACATTATTAATTGAAAGATATTTTGAGAGTGGTGTCACGCACTGAGAGAAATTTTTAGTTTCGGTTACCGCTCAGTCCTTAAGTATTTTCATTTTTTACCACAATCGAAAAATACAGTTCTAGGCACAAAATGAAAATTAGTTTTGTAGCTATTACCGGAAAGTCTAGTATCCGTTACTATTCCTTCTCATTACGATCACGATTACGATACTTTCTTGTAACTGTTGCGAAAATTTAATGCTTGTGCAACAATAAATTGACGTTAAAGCCTTGTTTAACTAAAAAAGTACGGTAAACCTCAGAAACTGGTTTTGCGTTGCAATTACTAAAAAAGGATCGACAATATCGCAAAATGGTTACGCGTATCTCGTTTTTCGTAATCCCAACAATATTCGAACAGTTTTTTTCAACGATACTTGCTTTACTGAATTTTTCTCGTTACTATAACAAATGAAATTTTTCTCAGTGCGTGACCAATTTAAGAGATTTCACGAAAATCCGTCTTATTCTTTCGTAAAACATCGAATTCGATTCGACATTTTTTGTGATATGATCGTTTTGACGTTAAAAAGAGCGCTCTAATCAGTCATAGCATAAATTAATAATCGAATAATTTACATTAATATAACCTCAAAGCTGATTGTCTTACGGCGAAATAAATATGTAAATAAAAATCTGCACGATATTTATTCAGCCCCGTAGCTAACGAGAGCGTACTCTCGGACAATAGCACGACTATTTTACGAAAAATTCCAAATAGATTCAAATTTTTACGAAAAAATGAAACGGTTTCCGATAAAAACTCTGAAGTTGACGACGCGACATGACGCTGTGTAAAAAAAGAAACAAAATAACAAAGAATAATAAACACCTTGACCGATACTTCCTCACGATGAAACACTGAACTGTTCCTTCTACAATTTCATTAATGATGCTGAAGTAAGTAACGTTTTAAAAAAAATCTTAATTTCGCAATATAAGTAATGTCTGAAAAGCGGCGAACCATAATAAAGTACAAGATACTCAATATTTCGGAAACTTGGTTAATTCCAAGTCATTAAAAAATTGCTAAAAAATGATAGATAGCGCTCCAACCTTCCGTCTCACTTTCGTTATTGGGACAAATTGCAGGTGGTGAATGAACGAGTGAACTACTTACTATGTATTATATATACAGCCATTGCGGGTGTTGGGTCTGTGCCGAATGCGTTTGGTATTAGGCACATATCACCATATATACTACGAGGCCGAGATAACAAGCCGGAGACAGCGAGTGTGATACGTGTATGCATGTACCTACGTACTACCTACGTGCATGCTGATTGTGAGTAAGGTGAACGCAAGGGGTTGTGATGCGGGGTTTGCTCGCGTGACTCACGCCTGCTTGCTTCCCGTTCGCGTGTACATATTCACGTATACCTTGGTACATATGTACGTACTACTACGATATGTAATCTACGAGCTAGTCTCACTGCGGCAGCTGCTGGCTGTCGCTGCTACGAGTTGAGTCGTGCTGGCAATTTTCCATTCGCCTTTTTACTCCTTAATACTCTCACAACTACCGAGAGTGCACACAACACGGCATCATATTCATCATCAAAAGCATTGCTTAAGCGAGAAACGTTTTTGCGATGAGAGTTTTGCTGCATTTTTTTTTTTTTTTTTCTTTGCGCAGAAATAGAACTGACAATAAGACAACTCGCTGCAGCAAGATTTCTATATATATTCAGTTTGTATGAGGTAAATGGTTTAACAATTTTTATTGCTGAATATACTTCTATCAGTTTGGCGAATAATTGTTTTGAAAGTCGATGCGTTGTATTCAAGTCGCAAAACTTGGATACGTGTATCGAACAAAATTATACAACTTGTTGTATATTTATTTCTAATAGCTAATGACGAATGAGTTGGATTTAAGTTAGTCAGGAGCAAGTTCAAACCTTTATCGATACCCGTTATTTTTGTAATAATTATTGAAACAAGATATTTCGGTATTTGAAAATAAAAAGAAATAAAAATCAAGTAACACCCTCCTAGAGAAAAATAACGTTATAAATATCAAACGCTAATCGGAGTAAAAACCGTACGTAATATTCAGCTTTCATGTCTTTCATACTATTGTTACAAAGGGTGAAATCACCCGTTTCTTCCCCCTTTATAACAATCTTGTAGTTAACGTAAATAAAAAAAGTTCAAGAGTTTATATCTCATAAAATGAATAAGGTTGCTGCGTCAACTAGTATTATTGAAAAAACAGTCTCGTTGCCGACTTTAAACAGTAATCACACATTTTACCATTAAAGCATTTTTCTTAACAAGCTCACAAACCAAATTATTTATCGTAACCTAAAGAAAGTTACACTGTGATAATGCATCGCGAAAACAATTGATACAGTTCTATGATTGCATAGTATAATATAGAGCTAATCCTCGTATCTTCACGCTAAAAAGGTGAGGAAAAACTTGTCGGTATTCCCGCCGGGATCGGAAGCGAAGCGTGCAGACAGCTCATGACGATAAATTTGCGAAACACGTCATTTGCTAATTCACCTATACATTTTTTGCACATATATCTATTTTATTAGACGCAGAGTCCGGCTGATCCTCCCCAGCTTGTAATTGAATCGGTTCGAGTTTCGATCCTTGATTAATTAATTAGTACGTCGATCCACGCACCGCGTTTCGGGTGAGAATATAATGAAATTTCCGCAAATTACCGGTATGGAACTTCCGGCGACCGAGGGGAACGTCAACCCGCTTCTTCTCCTCTGTACCCCACCCGTGACGTCACTTCCGATTACATTCGTGCGCGTAAAGACGACGGGTCATTCCCTCGGCAATCAAACGAATCGTTTCGATTTATTTATACGGATATTCTGCGATTATAAACGATTTCTACCTTATCGATTTGCAGATTATCGTTGATCTCTTTCAGTGTTATTATAATAAGTGATTTCTGTACTCTTACCCTTGATTTTTCCGATGACTTTCTACCGTTCTAGATGATTTTTCAGTGATCACCCAATCGAATGTATTATATATATATATATAAAATCACATTGTTGGAAATCACGATAAATCACCAGAAATTATCTATAAAGCCCAAACGTTATTCGGAAATCAATGAAAGCGTACAATATGACGGGACAAAAATGAGTAGAATATCAATTATCTGTAACAATTTTTTTTCCTTTACCGAAATTATATAATTACAACAATTCCCAACACTTAATTGAGAATCTGGTTTCCAACCGTCAAACTCATGACTTCCTCGTATGGACGGTTGTAATATCTGTGTTCAACAGTTTCGGCGAGTTCTGATACGTCGTTCTTATCTGTTACGTCTCTACGAGTCTCTACGTGATTTCCGGACGGCGAACGCTGAACGCTTTTATACGTGAACACGAGTTTGTTATTACATATTACGCGCTGCAGCAGTTCGTTTAGCGACCCCTTGACCCTTTTCCTCGGTCGTTGGACGGCCCAAGTGTTCTGCCCTAATTCTTGCCGCAACATGTCAAACGCCTGACAGAAGAGCAGTTATTTATTTATTATTATTTTGTTACCTTATCGAGTAACTTGCTCGACTCAAGTATCGTGTTCCTATAACTTGAATTTTCTAAGAACCGGCTACAACTCTACTATTAGACACGTGATATAATATTAATATTAGTAACGGATATGACGAAAGTTTGAGGTGAATCAATTCACTAATCTTACATGATGTGCAGAACAAAATATCTTGGATATTAATAAATTACAATACGATAATAATGCTAATACGTACCGATCAAGAACGTATTAAACAAAGAAAAACAGTTTGTGACACTAAACACAAATTTTTTTTCAAATCAAGTTATGTTCGAAAATTGAATACAAATTTTTATAAACTCTGTGGTCAGATAAATTTGGATTAAATGATACGTATATCTCTTTTTGACTTTCGCTTTGCCCGTCTCGTATGCGTTTCCAGGTAAATATTCAGAATCGAATAACGGCAGAGGGAATTCAGTGTATATACGTAAGGCACACCCGTTATGTATTTCCAGTTGAAAGATTGAGTCCCCGTTTGTACGATATTAATTAATCATACACTTCCCTTTGTGCGCGATGTGTGTGGTGATATAATATCCGTGATGTTTGCGCGAATGTTTTACATATTATTCGTAGTCGGCAGTGTGAGATGACTAACGGAATATACTATATACGGCAATGTTGACAGATACCGCGATTTTACGTATCAAGCGAAATCTGCGAATTAACCGTTCGAACGGAACAGTGTGAGAATGAAATTTTGCTTCGTTATCATTTTGCAAAACTTATTCGTACACCACAAACCCCTTAAAATTCTCCAGATTTCTCAATTTTCTCGTACAATCTCACTCGGGGACAGAATTCAATATTCTTTTTTACTTTCGTTTCGACTAGTAATGATTGCATTGCATCGCATTTCTCCAAATCGTATCCGTCAGATCTTATTGGTGGAGTATCTAAATTATATAAATCATAGGTATATAGCTCATAAACAATTGAACAAACTGCCAGCCTTCGACTAGACAGAAATTGGTCAGAATCAATACTGAATTAGTCTAATGCAGAACAAAACCGCATTGATTTACGAAAAATCTTGTCCGCGCTGAATCAGAAAACATGAACTAATTCCTACAGACATTTCTGTACGTCAGACGCGTTACTTCTCGAAACGAAAAGCTTCCAATTTTTAAGCTAATTGTTATTCCGAGTCATTCGCGCTTCTTTGGTCTTTTTGACCTCTTTGTGACACGGATTTGTTTGCGTCTCTAATCACAATGCATGTATATGTATACAGACGATGATGATGCTAATTGGTACGATAAATGTCGGGATCGAGACGCTACGGAATTATTTTTTTGTAACGTGTAAGATGATAACCCCAGGCAATAATAGATGTGAAATAATAATCATAGGGTTGTGTCACATACGTGTGTAGTTATCTGCCCAATTCCGTTTACAAACCTAGTGTCGCTGTGGCATTCGAGCCAAACAAATATCGATCTGTAATGATCCTGCTAATGAGCGCAGTTATTGTTCAGTCAATTTTCACATTATGCAATACATGCACGGCGATACAATTAGTGGATAAGGAGAAATTTAATAATCTCATCGCAATCAGTTTTGTTTGCTTTTTTTTCTCGGATTTTATAAATTTTGACTCACCTATCATGCGATTTTGGAAACGAGTATTGGAGCATTTTAGAAAAGTTAACATTACCATCTCCAATTTAAAAAATTTAGAGAATTGCACGTGCATCATTGTGCTGTCAATTCTACAACCAGCATTAATTGAGAAAAATTCAAATATGGGGTACCAATTTATCTGCTCCTTTTTCGGCGATCTACTTTTCAACATCTGGGTATGGAATTGGCGACACAAATAACGTAAAGCTGAAATATCTATTTTTTTGAAATCAGTAACGGTTATGCTAACTTCCTTGACGTATCGAATGCGAAACAAGTGTTTTACTTTAAAAATCGGGATTCGAGACAGGTGGTCGAATTCCACTTCACTGTAGTTTGAGTAATGAACCGAATCGGAATTGCACCGTTTGTGGTTAAATTACCATTCACTTCCACTGACGACGAGTATAATTGCATCGTATCCTTGATTTTCAGGTTTCCAGAGATCGGTGAGCCGACCTTGAAGGCTGATTGAGAGGCTTGGCCAAGGCTTTCGTGATGCCGCTACCGAAGCGTTTGGTAGAGCCAGTGCACGTTGCACGTGGTACAATTCCGGATGATTTTCCTCTGCCATCGGAGCTAGAAGCAGCGACAAATGGCACCCTGGCAAATACGGTGCGACAGTTGTCAAGCCTTTCGAAACACGCCGAAGATCTCTTTGGGGAATTGGCCAGGGAGGCTCATGGACTCTTTGATCGGGCGAATTCCCTCCAAGCTCGAATTGACAGGCTCGCTGTCAAGGTCACTCAGCTAGACAGCAATGTGGAGGAAGGTTTGTTGCTCGCTAAATTACCTAGAATTCTCGCTCATCTCGCTGACTCATAGTTATCTCAATTACCACTTGACGAGTTACGTGGTTCATCGTCGATTGAGCCGACAAAGAGATAAAAAGATGGAGCTGGGCTGTCCAACGCCGTCAAGAATGGTTTAAATCGCTTAAAAATGTTGCAAGTAAATGTTAGGAAAATCGTCAGGAGGTATGCACAGCTGGCTCTGAATACAGATGCCTGTACTGACACAGTTGCCGACACTTAGCCAAGACGCAAACCCTTTTCTAAATAATTCGAAGGTGGGGTATACCCAGACTCTTATTGACTTTATCGTTCATTTGATTATTCAGTTGTCCGACGTTATCGATCATCCTAAAGTCAATCAAAGTCGGGATCTCCCCCACTTTCGAATTATTTAGAAAATGGTTTGCGTCTTGGCTAAGTGTCGGTAACTGTGTCGTTGTAGGAAACTATATCCAGAACCGGTTGTGTATACACTATCGTGGCTGTAGAAAGTCAAGGAAATATTAATACAGAAACATGTTTTTGCTCGGTACAAGACTGATTGTAGTTTCTTACGATTTTCACGTTTATAGATGTATAACCAATTTTTCTGTGCAGTCGCTTTCAGGCACTTTTTTTCTTGTCGAAAAGTATTGACGACTTTTTTCAATGTTGTTACAGTTTCGTTACAAGATATACACATGAGAAAAGCTTTCAAGAGTTCTGTGGTGTTCGATCAGCAAGTTGTTTCAAGAGATACCATGCCAACTGTCATGACGGACACTTATCAACAGTGTGACAAACCGCCTCCGCTTGATAAACTAAATATTTACAGGTATGACGACTCTGGTTTTTTATCCTTTGATAATAGATGATTGGTTTAAAATTTGGTCAAACGTTACTTTTTGCTATGAATTTGCAGAGAGGATGGCAAAGATGGTTTGAAATTCTACACGGACCCAAACTACTTCTTTGTACTGTGGAGACAAGAGATACTTAAGGATACTGAAAAGATGCTGCATGATCGAGGGAAAAAGGTAAGGAAACTGATACTTGAAGTAATTTCGATTATAGTATAACACAAATTTATGAACTATTAGGCACAATTTATTGTAATATTTATAAAATATTCTTATACGGGTTCAATGAAAGCAACAAAAGGAACTCTTTAATAAAACATAATTTATTCTGGGGAGAACGAAAACATTGAAAGGAAGCATTAAAAACGTAGTGTTGTCAAATAATCTTCGAAAAGTACAAAATCTTAAGGTTCCCTTTGAAATAAATCAAACTCAATTGAAAATCAAAACAAAACTTCTTCACTGACAGTGAGCAAGCTGACATAAAAATAGACTAAATATTTGATCAGGTTTATCGTTTTCAGTTTCTTGCCAAATAACTCACTATTTATGAGTATCAAAAATTTGAACGAATAGATAATTGTAGTGTAGGTTTCTTTCATTAAAAGTTTGTGTTGCTGATTCTTTGCTGAAATTGTTATGAACGACATAGAATCGTGATTATGGCGTCTTTTTCAGCATTACTATATTGGATAAATCGCCGAATTACAGAGAAATGAGTAATTATTGATGAAATTCAATTCCATTTCATTACACTTGACTTTTATTTGCCTTAGGATTATATAAAGTAGAGGTGATCTATTAACCGATTTATAAGCTGCAATATGTATAATTAATAACAATTGAATAATCAAAATATTTCTATGAAATACTGAAACCATTAAATCCCCTTGGTTATAGACCGAGTCTGAATATGCCGAACCGTTCAGAGAGGCAAGTCAATGGTTTGGATCTTTGTAGTTTTATATCCCCTATTCAATTCGTATTCAGATTATTAATTATCGATCACATACTCATCGTTAATCAGCCTCTCTCACTTTATGCGTGGTTTTATTTAATCAATTCAGATATCTGCTCATAGGCGTTGCGCTAGCTGCTCGCTTCTAAATGACCTATGTAGTTCTGCTAGGAATAGAACATAAATCCATATTTTTAAATACCTGTCTTCCGAAATTAAATGTGCTTTTATACAGTGTTACAATATGTGCTCTATACCAAAACTATCCAAACTTGTTTATGATCAATTGATATTAAGCATGGATAAGTTTAATTTTCTACCGAATTCACGCAAGACATCAATTCTCTGTGTTTGTGATTACAATATATTGCACTTTATTAAAAAACAAACACTTTGCCTTTGCTTGTTACTTAATCATATTTTCATCACATATTCTTATAGCCAAGCATTCAGTTTAAAAATTTTGTATCAAAATATCTTTATTGAAATTCAGTTTGTGCCCAGCCGTTTAACCTGATATTATTACTCGCCAATGTTCTAATGTTGTTTCAAAATTGGAAAAAAGTAATTTTCAAAGATTAAAAACAAGTTTATTTTTACAAACGCTCAAAACCAACGACTAACATGCTAGTAGAATCATCTCGACATCATCTCTGTACCAAATTTAAGCTCGTGGGAACTAAAAATGAATTATTAGAATAGAAGATAATTTAGCTTCCATACTATAACTTCAACGTTTTCGTTTCGTATAAGCTAATTCCAATTTCAAAACAATCAATGCAGAAATACAGTTACTGTAATACCAAGTGGAATACAGTAACTATAAATTAAAAGTTTTCTCCATATTGCCGACAAAAAATATCCACTATCCACAGTAAGCCAAAATTTGATATTTGGTATTCTCGTATCTCTGAACTGATTGTTTGAATAACATATCGATTTAAGCATTTAGCCTGCTTCTTCAAGCACCCATCGATTGAGTGCCTAATCCCATATCTGTACCAATACTTTTATGCTCTCACAGCCGCATAGGCCTCGGAACGAAGGAAGCGGCAGTGGAGGCGGCAGGCACAAGAAGCGTGTGAGGCAGCCTCACAATACGAGGGAGAGACAAAGACAGTTAGCCGTTGGCCATGGGGAGTACATAATGCCCTCCCAAACTGTTCAGTATCGATCAACTCACAAAATACCCGACGATGCATTACTTGGAATGGTCATGACGGAGCAGCGACCTCCAAGACCAAATAGCATAGAATTGAGACGAAGCTATCCGACCGAAGAGCAAAATATGTACAGTCCTCCGACCTCTGATCATTACAGGTAAGTGTGCCAAACTATTTTCGTTTCTTTTCTTTCTTGCTTTCATATGATGTTATCACAGAAAAATGGACATCGTATTGCGGTCATCAAAGTATTGCGCATTGTTATTAGGGCAGCAAATTACGCGGCTCAAGGCTACGATGAGAATCTCTACGGTTCGCACTACGCACCTGGCCAGAGCCAGCATGACAGTGAAACGTACCAGAGCCCAGGGGGTCAAAGTACTCCCAGCCGGAGTGGCCGGTCTAGACCTTCACAACCCCCACCAGCTCCGCCTAGTAACTCGTCTAGTAATTCTACCCCGACTGTTGTATCGGCAAACAATACCCCAACTAGAGGAAGATCAATGAGCACCGGAAGGGATACTTTGCCTCCGCCACCTCCGCCACCTGGTGAAACTATGTCACCGCCATCTATGAATGGTAAAAAGATTTCGATTGTAATGGTTCTACGTTTTTAAGAGCTCATGTACGAGTTGAGAACTGAAAACGTTCCCGAATTTTGCGAATTTATATCTCATAACTAATCATTCAATTCTTTTGTTTTATTCAAAAGTCTGTCAATCAAATTCCATTAATGTTTTTGTTTTTTACTCATATGAATTAATGAGAAAGCATTTTCATCCACAATGATTCGATGACATGTTCCCGGTACCCGCAATGTTTCAAACAACGGTTAAGCTAATTTACTTCGAATTCAATGACAGTATTCTTTGACAGCTTATACTCTTTGCCACGATCTTATTTCTTTTAACTGATCATACTGTTTGTAAATTAAAGAAAAAAATCCTAAATTTTGGACTTATAATCGAATTTGAACTTTAAACAGTCGCTATTATTTTATAAAAGAAAAAAGATTCCAGATCGTGGCAAAAAGTATTTATAGTAAAAAATTCGCATTGTAGAATAATGATTTCATTCTGTAAAATTTCTGTCCTTTGTTCGGAAAGGATAGTTTCGCAAAACGCTGTCATTTTTGAGATATGATTGTGGGTAAATGTAATGAGAGTGTTTTTGATTTTTATACTATTCACCTTTAAGTACTTTCTTCCGTAACATTTGTCTTTGATTATTCATTATTGTTTTACGTATTCTTGAAGTCGATCGTTACGATGTCACTTTAAAACCATGCGGAGTTTTGGAAAATTTTCTTTTTCGGTTGAACACCAACGAAATATATCTTACCGCAGGATCTATACCGTCGCATTTACTGAATCGGAACGGGAGCCGCTCGAACAGTCCATTACCAAGTCATCACTCAACTCCGACGCCACCGAATCACAATAATCAACTTGGCTCAGATGACACTTGCGATGCTATGCCACAAGACCTACCACCACCGCCACCAACCCCTGATCCAACTCCGCCAAGAACAGTATCGCCTCCTTGCAATATTCCACCTCCACCACCGCCGCCTCCCCCACTTCCAGAAACCAATGGACTTTTACTACCGATGCCCATGACGAACGGTGACATCGCTAAAATGATTGCCAACAATCCGCCAAAATTGACGCCGCCTAAAACCATGATCGATGGATCACAACGAAAGCCTGTCAACCCGAACATTCCTCTGGTTGATCCAAGAAACGATTTACTCAAAGCGATCAGAGACGGTGCGTGGATTATTTTTACTAAATCTGTCTTCCATCTTTGATGTGGTTTGTTTTCTGCTTTCGTTCTCGTTCTTGAGAGTAAAAGTAATTTCATTCCAGGTATAAAGTTACGAAAGGTGGAAAAAATCGAACAGAAGGAAGTGGAACGCGTGAATGCGCTCCACGACGTAGCGTCGATACTGGCGCGTCGAGTCGCAGTAGAATTTAGCGACAGCGATTCTGCGTCGGAAAGCGAATGCGACAGCGAAGGTTGGGGAGAACAGGATACGAGTTTGGCGTGACCCCATAGTTTGCCGCCAACTGCAACTGCCTCTTAGGTAGCCAATTGTCTCAGGTGAATTCTTCTGACAAACTCTATGTTTAAGTCGAAACGCATGGTTGTCGACAAGAATTTTATGAAAAAATGAGAATAAAAAAAATAATAAGATAAAAAAAAACCAACAACAGCTGATGTAGGAGTTACATAATAAAATATGCAAGTAAGTGCGAGTGGCCGGTTATCTGTACAATTACAATGTAATCAGTGTAATGGAAATACACGAAATTTATACATCTCTCCTCGTATTATACTATATACGGCGATAGTATATGAATTTCAATAAATAAAACTTAGATTGTGAGGATAAAAATAAAGAAATTTTAAGGATTTTAAGGTGGTTTGCAATTACGCCCTTTCTTCGCTTGTGATGCGGTAGCTCGTTGATCAGAAATATTCTATTACGTACAGGCAAAATTCAAAACCGTTCGGTAGAGATTCAATGAAACGTTTCCTGCTAACTGCGCGATAAAATTCAAATCCCCATTCGATAGTTGACAGTTTTTTTTTGAGAGTCAGCCTAACATTTTAATCAAAAAATCAGTTATACTTTGGCAAATCAATAAAATTTGTAACAAACAATAAACCAAATCCGCAAATAATTCTGTGTACTCTTGATTACATGTAATTAATGGGATACGTATTTTTCAGATCCAATTATAATAATGTTTCGATGTGTAATTGGTTTCGCTTAAAATACCGTATTTGAATCAAAGTCTTGATAATGAAGCGCGCGATATTGAGGTAACAACGAAAAACGGAATATCATTCGTATTACACGGAACTTTGAGCAAAAATCATAATAGGCAGCCAAACATACACGAATTTACTCACCTTGTATTTACATCCTATACTCCAAAAGAAAGCCTAGAAAAACCACATATGTCGTTCTGAAAAAAAATTTCTTCCATGTATTAATACTTGCATTATAATCCAATCAATAGTTTGATTAAGAAAATGAAATACTCTGGTAGTTCCGTATAACTTACTGGGGACTTCAGAATTCTACACAATGTTTCATTGCACTGATCGATAACTTTTCAACAAAAAATCTCTGAACACTGCTCTACTTTGTTATACGTTACCTGTTGTTACCTTAGTTAGGAACTTTAATGAGCGTTTTTATTATTAAAACTAATATTAAACTTTTGGAATTGGAATTTATTTCAACATCGGTCAATCGACGTTAGTCGATATTCTAAACAGTGAGTTTTCATACTTACGCACATTTAATGGTTGAATGATTAATAGAATAGTGGATTGATGCTGTTTTGTGGATAAACGAAAAGGCCTCTACGGCACATTCCGCAGTAAGCTATGTATAATAATATGCGTAGGTCATGAACTTTACTATAAATTGAATTGTTTATATACGCTATAATAATATAATAGGTGAATGCTTAATGTAATTAAAATTATTGGAACAGTATGAATTAATATTATAAGCCAAGCCAACCTAAATGCAAAATATTTTTTTGAGCTTGTTTTCCTGTTTTTTTTTTTTTCTCTATCTTTAGTTTTTTCTTTGTATACAAGCATGTAGATTATTGAATGGGTCGAAAAATTCATAGGTTTAAAATGTAATAGTTAAGAAATAAATGTAGTAATGAAAATCACTTTGATTGTAATGTACGGTTACTTCAAATTGCGTGATTTGTGTGTTGGATGTTACTAACGACTTGCAAATATCGATCCGTGAGCTTTATCGAACCTTTTAGCATATTCAATATCCTTATTACGTGTTTTCAAAATATTCAGACAACTACAATCCATAAATCAGAAAAAAAGTAATTATATGTTCAATCTGATTTCTTTCTTAATCGACGAATGGAAAGACATCGATTACGAATCGTTCATGTTTATGACATTCCTTAACTATTCAGGTAAATAAAAAAGAATACCCATAACAGGTTATTCATAATAAATGTAATAAGTGGTACATTGAAAATAATATGTGGAACTGTATCGTATTGTTAACGTATCATCAGTTGTGAAAAAATTACAAAGTTGAAGGTAACCGTATGACAAATATGATGATAAAGTGTTTCTTATACAAAAATCGAAAACCAAAATACTCCATTATGTGTAAGGCGTAGGGTGTAATTATAATGAAAAAAAAAAAAAAATAAAAACGAAAATGCGCAAGAAAATAATTATTTTCTAGGATAGCAAGACATAAAAATAAAAAACTTGATGAATACAAAAAACAACCCGTGTGTATTAAAATGTTATATTGTTACGATAATATAGCGGCCAATTTTAAAAATAAAAACAAATAATGATTGTGATTTATTTTGCATCGATGTTGGTGGAGTACGACGACATTGCGATAAAATAGATCTATCTATATATATTCACTTTATACATACGACATATACATAAATATATAAATATATATAAATAAATCTATACTTACGTAATAATGATTTAGACTATGCATAATACCTATTATGTATTTTAACGTATAGTATTTGATGCTGTGCCAGGAAATATTTTTTTTTTTGTTTTTTTTTTATGTTTCAATTAAAACGAACGACTGAATATCTGAAAACAGTTAAAAGACATCAAATTGAGCTGAATTTGGTTTAGGATCGTTGGGTCATAAAAGTGGTTTGACTTCTGAACGGAAATCATAAACTTAACGTCGAGTTTCTGGTGCATATATCGTTTCTAATAAGTATCGTGGAAAATTGTTCACTGTCAATATCACAGCTTCCTTTTTATTTCTAATTTTTATACGTTAGCAAAATAAAATTAAAAAAGAAAAGAATAAAAAAATACATTTTTTTTTCATTTTCAAATTTTGACATGTATCAAAATCAGCTCTACATTCCACATATTTTGTATTCTCTACACGATCGATATCGGTACATATGATTATATTTGGAACCTACTAACTTGAATTCTAATCAATACTATACAAGTAGACCTATAACGTAAATATTGACAAATCGCCAAGCAAATCTGCATGTAAGGCTAGCGCGTCTGGAAATGAGATTGCTTTGGAAAAAAATTTCACTTACTTATTACATAATTAAATGAATGGTACAGTTGATGTAAAAAGTGAAAAGTGCAGTAGAATTTTTTCGGTTTTCGAAGACACGATAAAAAAAACGTGTAAACATTTATTATCATTATTCTGATTGAAGTGAATAATATTAGTACGTATTACGTGTAGGAAACGCTTTTATTTACCTTCCACATATGTATACCTGATACGCGTGTGTGTATGTATACGCATATGGATACAGAAACGCGTGCGTTGCACATGCACGTCATAGGTAGACATAAACACACGATAGGTTCGCTAGCTGTAACTGTAAGATCGCTAGATATAAATGAATAATATAATTACTACATAGCTAGTTATTCCACGAACTACAACACAGTATTTAAATCGGAAATTTTATAAGAAGTGCTAAAGTCGAATACGGAAATATACTCTGATTATTGTATGGTCAAATTAACTAACCGTCAGGTAACAACAAATAGCGTTACATTATATATTATTTGTATAATAATAATAATGTCGATGCAGTTTGATAATATTGGTTCTATTTAATGTATGTGCTGTGTAAATCTGGTTGAATCAACGTTTACATACATATTTTGCTACGTGTATACCAAGACGAGCATTCAATTTACTTGTGTAGGTATATGAATTTTCCAGTCAACTTTTTAAATCGTTGTCAATTACCGTATGTATACATGTGACGCGGGATAATTGATACATCGCATGTATAGAAGACGTCAACGAAAAAACTGATAAATAAAAATAAATTCTTTAATCCCATAAACTTCGACTTTATTAAACACGTGCGTGTGCTTTTTTTTCTTACTTTTTTATTTCTCTCTTCCGAGAAAGGTACATTATTTATAACTATGATTTACAGCCCTGATTGTGTATTTCCGGTACCACATTTATTAATGGTTTTATCCTTCATCAAAGATTCCTCTTAGAAAGCGTACGAATTAAAAAATTTATCACTACTTGAAATTTGATAAAAAAAATAATAACATTATTTCATCAACGTTTGTAAAATGCGTATTTCGATCTCAGTAGTATTTGGAAAACCGTTTTACGCTTTCCTCTTTTATGTCACTAAATATCAAACAATCACGAACTAAAAGTGACATCGAATAATAATCAGTAATTGAAACTGTAGTAAAAGCTACAAAATTGATTGTTCCGAGCCACTGCGGATTCAAAATTCTAAGCTGTTTCCGGGTTCGTTGAATTTCCACCGTAAAGTCGTTAACGATAAAAGTAATACATCCACGATTAACTGCAAGTATTGAACCTATGATTGTTAATATCATTATAATTATTTGATTTTGTTCTAATTCTTGGTTATATTATTATATTATTAATTAGATTTGTAGTAAAACTGTACAGAGCCAAATGAGAAATTAAAAAAAAAAAAAACACTAAACATATAAATGGATCGTGAAATTTAGTTTCCTTGTTATAATTTCTTGTGAATAATCGAGTGCAAAACCAATAGTGGAAAGCGTGAAATGTGCAATGCTCGTAGATATAACAAGTATCGTAGGGAGTTTGAAGAAACAGCATACGTAATATACGTATAGGTATCGTCGTGGTGATTAACGGGTGAAATTACAAGTATTTACGTTTATAGTTAAATGTAATTACAGATTATTATTTTAAACTGCGATCATCATCCGTGTGGATCATCCCTTTATCAGGCTAAAGAGAATAGAGTGATTTATAGGGGTGTGGTATGTTGATATGTGCAACGGTAGGACCGCTGTAACAACGTGAACAGCTGATCTTTCACCCCGACGACCTAATTTATGGTCTAACAATAAACGTATTATCCTACAACTTTCGGCGATATCGTCAATTATCCACTATTCTATGCTAACGATACAGCAAATCGATAATTACGGGTATTACCTTGTTAAAAATATGGATAGATTCGAATAGCTTGAACAGAAAATGGGATAATCCACCAACTTTCGGCTAGTTTTTTACGATTGAGTATTTCGATTTAGCTGCAATTTGGATATAATTTCACAGTGCGCACTGAGATATGAAAATTCTCCAATTTTCAAAACCTTAAGTCTTACCGCTTATCAGAATCACGTTGATCTATTTTATCGCGTTTTCGAATTCAATCTTCCCCTTAGAATCCTTAGCTGGGTAAGTGTTAAAAAAGACATGTTTTTTAAACATTTTCAGTCCGTAGATGTAAAGGCCCGTAAAATAAACTGACTTTACTTCTTTGTGTAATTAAGTATACGCTTGGAGTATATTTCGAAGGTTTTACACTGTGATGAGCATAAAATCATAAGTAAATATTCTAGGGATATTTATCCCTGAATCTTGGAGGATTTTCATGTCTTACAATCAGCGTGAACAACAGCATATCTAAATTGAAGGTAAATCGAAATTTCCATCCTTAAAAGCTGACCGAAAGTTGGTGGATCATAGCCGGTATAAAAGCATATAAAATTTCATTACAATTTTTGATATTTCAACAACGTGTATTGCATTTTTCTCGCAATTTTTTATCCAAGTCTGTACGGAATGTAAAACTACCTATGTCCTATAATACGTATGAATATTAAAAAGTCGAAATTATATTTTGTTCATATTGGATTCCAGAATGTTATATCTTGAATCTTAAAACTAAATATTAATAAAACTCTGGATCTCTGAAACTATAATTCTACTTGATTCTAATTGATCTGGTTTCAATCTCTAGTTTATCTCACCCTTTGTAGAAAACACAGATCTTTCTGGTCTACAACTTTTTGTCAACAGTTCCTCAGTTTTGTTTTAAAAGATGTTAAAAGCTCGACCGTCTCGAGGAAAAAGTATAATCAAAGCTTCCTCTGTGATTTTATCAACCGTAACGATCAAAGTGATACTAAATTCCAGAAATTTGAATGCAACCATATCCAAGTCATTTTGCTAGAAATGGTAATTTTGACGTTTAATGAACTGAAATGACGGTCGAAAAACCTAAACCTTGGTTCATATCGTTGATTTTATCAACCTAGTATTTTTATGAATAGTAATGATCATTTATAAAAATCCTCAATGCATCTACACGAGAATATTTAAATTCTGCTTCGAGTCTTGAATATCCTCGATCGAATCGACGTGACCCTCATCGGGCTAATGAACAGTCAAATTTTAGCCCTGAATAAGTCTAGAGATGAGGAATTAGAATTGCGTCGTTAATCAAAGGGAATCAATCGATTCTATTAGGTTAATAATAACGCAATTTCTGTTATGCTACAAAACGGTACGCTAATAACTCGTTACCTGCAAACCGTACCAACGAGAATGTCGGAACTCTAATTAACGAACCTCTAATTAGGATCTGATATAATAAGAGCTATTACCAAGCTTTATTCTCGTTTAGGCTTCAGCTTTAATTCCAGACATCAGCGATACTCCCACCGTCTGGAGTCCCTTTACAATGGTTTATACCCACTGCAGATCACAATTACTCGTCCTCGGCTAATTACCTAATTTGTACCATCCACGGAAGATGAGTTAATGTCGTAACGGATACACGCTTGTTTATTTCGAAGTGTAAATAACCAGCTCCACGAACCGAGTAGGTAAATTTAAACTTGACAATGTCGAAAGTCTTTGTTGGGATATCATATATTTGAATTGTAAATATTTCACGCAAGAGGTTCATCGATCCTTTCGTATGTGTTTATAAAAGTTGTAATTTCTTCTACCTATTTACAGTTACCCTCCGGAATAATCTGACCAATTATTTTTCACGATTTTTACCTCGTCATTATATCCAGTCTAATTGAAATTCTATTTAAACACAGCTATTGTCTCTACATTGAACAGAAGATTTTCTTTTGGGAAATTACTCTATAAATGAAACTTTACTCGAGTATGATTTTACCAGAAATATGCGAGGTATACTCTTTTACAGGGACATGAATTTCATAAAATTAATTTAATGAAGAAACTAGTTTTTTGCTCATTTAGATGGAAATGTTGTCTTAATGTTTATTCTCAGTGCCTACATTAATATACGAATTCAATGTTTTTTCACCCGAAGAGTAAAAATCCGCGAGTAAAAATGAGAGAAAAATCAATGCATACAACAAATAATGATATTCGACGGATTGCGTTTGATTTACTCGCGGAATTCGCTGGATATATACAAATGTGTTTCACGCACAGCATCCCAGGTATAGAAATAGCTATTGCAATCAGACTCGTGTGGAAAACCGGGTGCGAGTTATAGAATCGAATCCTCGGATTCATTACCATAACCAATTCAATCCGTTGGGTAAAATATTCCGCACGGTTCGAAGTAAAATTACTCGCCAATTTTTCCGTGTCTTTGCGTTATGCGACGGGCATCGACTATACATATCGCAGAGACTTGTATAAGAGATGCCGATCGATATCGCAGATTCGTTTGGACGTGTAACACTTGTTATTATTCGATCCCCCCGAAGAAAAACACTTGCTTCGATTCTGCCGATTCCTCAACGCGGTATCTCTCAACAAATAAAATGTTAAGTTTGTTCGCCGGGTGATTCAAAGGTATGAAATTTCTGCCGCTCCATCGTATACCTAGAATCCGGTTAATGGGTACGTAAACTTATACGTATTATTGTTCTACCGATATTTATTGACTTTTATACGTTTTACTATTACGGCGCTGGGAGTCGTAGAGCAGAGAAGTCGAATATCACTTATTCATGAGTCCGATCTAGAGGGAGGTTATATATGTATGTGCGAAGGGAACGTACACACTGGACGCGGAAATTTGCGAACTCGAGAAAGTGGGCAATATATTTCAGGATAGGTTGCAAAAGTTTGGAAAATCAGGAATTAAATCGTTTTCCTGAAATCGCGGGAATTCGATGTAGACAAAATATTACAATTCAACTTCGGAATACTTTCAGGCATCGATCGGATACAGCGTCCCTTTTTCAGCTGACAAAAGTAATCACAAGCCGCGGAATCGAATCCGTACAAGCATCGTGTTCTAAAAACTCCGAATATATCGACAGTCACGGCGCTAAGCTAGCAACATCGAACCCACGACGGTGGTTTCGTCGTAAAAGAAGGAAAGTCGTTCGCTGTATAAATTTACGAGGCAATTTTCTGTACGATCGAGATTATAGGGGGCTTAATAAACTATACGATTATACAGAAAAGATGAAGTTCCTAATTTCGAAACGTTGTACACAGTGCGCGTCTTAAATCGTGCCAGACTTTCGATATCGGAATGAATTGGCTGTATATATATAGCGATTCCCTAATTTCCCAATACCGATAAGACAATGCTTGGGGAAATAATCAAACGCAGGGCTTATGCATTACCGATGCGTCGTTTGACACATAAACAACGGGGTCGAGGTTGGAGAGATAGCAAAAAATTATCAGTTTTGCCGTATAGATCATCGGAGTCGATCGGCGCCTTGTGAAATTCATCCGCTTGCGACGCGACCTGGCGTCGCTTATCACCATAATATTATGGTCTCGAATTGCGTCGTGAATTTATTACTAGTCTCGTGCGACTCGAGGCTCTCGGTGATAACCTCGCGAACTCCGGAAAAATGTGCTTCTGACTCGGACTTGACCCGAGTATTGTCGATTTATTACGCAGTTACCAGGACAAGTCATTGTGGTATCCGGAATCTGGATTATGGGATGAAAATCAACGCGATCCGATGTGGCTAACGAGGATCTGTTTATCGGATGTCAGCTGAAACTCAAGATGAGGTGAGTGACTCGCAATCAGAGAAATACCTTTGACGTTAGAGAGTACGAAGTGGCCGACTCGTACGATTCACTGACATTTATCACTGCAGAGATGTAAAAGTGAATGTTTTTGCAATATCCTTGAGACCAAAGGCTCAGCTTTAGAGCTTAGCTTTTTGAAATCGAACTGACGTTTGAACACCGAAATTTTTGAACACCTTTTATTATTCAGTCTCGTTGTCGTCTACGTTTCAGAATTTTCTGAAAACTTGACTTTATGCACAGATGAAGAAAAAAAAAAAAAAATAATAATTCTTGCAACTTGTTGCAGTTTTATTTATTATCGATAATTTGATGTAGTTGAGTGAAAATTATAATAGCATCACTTTTTTTATCAATTGACTCGGTTGCCGCGTCGTTTTCAGTGTACGATCGTTTTTTTTTTTTATCCTAGAGGTAGAAGAATACGGGAGATTTCAGAAAGAAATGAAATTCAAATATAATTTGTTTTAATAGAACTATTTTGTGACTCACGCATTTATTTTCGTTGTTCAACCAATTTTCATGTAATATTTAAACCTCAATTTGGAACCATGTCATAAGAAATAACTGGTTCTGCTGAAAAATTGTTACTAATTATTTGTTTCGATTTTTTAAATCAATGTATGGCTGTGAATACACTGGAAAAGGGAATAGATCTTACCGGTAAAAATCTAATTTTTTCTGACAATCACATCAATTTGACGGACCCTCTTTTTTTCATCACTCTTAAAAATTGACACAAATTTAAGTTTTTCGCTCTGCAATAAGTCGCGTGACCTAACTCGCAACGTTTTCTGGTTCAACAGCCGTTCTTTGATGCGTGAAAGCCGATATGATGTTGAAAATATGTTAACGACAGGTATGAGGTTCTGCTTCAAAAGTGCGACTGATCGATTCGAGAATGTAGAAAAAGGGCGGGAGAGCTTTGTGTTCTTTTTTCCACTCGAGTACAGCCTGACAAAAAATTTGAATCCTGAGCCCGCACGATTAGACAGGAATTTATCCGAATAAGACGAAATTTTATGCAGATTAAATATATTATGCTGATTGAAAAAATTATCCAATTTTCGTCACGGCAGTAATTTTGAAGCGTATAATTCTAAGATCTTATAGTAAACAAGATTGCAGCTGTAAAAAGTCTGAGAAACCTTAATTTTAATTGCCTTTATGCGACTTAACAATTAAAAAGATTTTGCAGTATAGAAAAGGGTTATTGGAATTGGTCGTTCAGAATTAAAATATCTGTTATTATTTTCAATAGACAAAACGACAACCATTCACGACGTCGTTGTGAAATTAAATAATCCAATTAGTTAAATGTATTACATCTCTGCCTTACCAATATCGCGACTTAAAACTCAGAAACAAAACTCGAACTTTAACTCAACCTGTCGACGATCAGTCGACTTACAAGTTGTACGTATTAGCCTCGAGGATCACAGCAGCGTTAATCTCCGCATAACAGCTACGATTCGACTATCAATAAGCTTCCGGGTACGAGACCACCGTGCAAGCTTCTCTTGACCTTCTACCCCGAGATTCGACCGGTCGAGATCAGTGAACAGTGAGCTGTAAGCACGCTCGTTCGAAGTCCACTTCTGCAATCTGTCATATAAATCACTCGTTTCAATCAATATCTACAAGTAAGCATCTCAAAACTAGAATGCAAATATCGGCTGAATAATTTAGGAGCTTTCGAAAGAAGATCGCAGGGTTTTGATTTTATCGTTTGACTTGTAACTTACGGTACCTTAAAAATTATGGACTGTTGTATGATGGAGAGATTTCTTTAGTCAAAAATAAAAAAAAAACAAAAAACACGCGGTTTGGTGGTAGAAAATTGATAACGAGGGTCAAATTGGATCATCAGAAATCTGTGACTTAGGATTATGTTAGTCTACTTTTATTATTATTATCATTATATTGGTGCTCAGAGAAGATTATTGATATCCGATCTTCCTCTCTTGGCAATTCAATTATCGAGTTGATAATTTAACTAGTAACTTCGAAACTATCTGGCTAAATTAAATACCAACACTTTC
Source organism: Neodiprion pinetum (assembly GCF_021155775.2). Taxonomy (NCBI): domain Eukaryota; kingdom Metazoa; phylum Arthropoda; class Insecta; order Hymenoptera; family Diprionidae; genus Neodiprion; species Neodiprion pinetum. Next base: position 25,529,571 of record NC_060232.1, read on the forward strand.
GTCACGAGATTTGATTGGATTTGCCTCGACGCAATCAGCGTTCGGCTGTTCGCTAACAATCTTAACTAACTGTTGTAACTCATCGAAGTTAAATCTAACGAAAATTGACGATCTTTTTTTTTTATGACTTTGAAAAATTTGCGATACAAAATTCCTTCGCGTATATTGACAAAATATACGTCATGAATCATTTTTTGATAATTTTCAATTTCGGCTGACTTAAAGTGGCTAATTGTCGGTTCAAAAGGTTGGCGTCAAGGCCAGGAAAAGTATTGTCATCGGATAAGCAGATCGTTCCACAATGGTATGCAAAAAATTGTTGTCGGATTAATGACATATTCGGTACTTATTTGTTAATTTTTTCGTTTACAATAAAACTTGCGATGACAAGAAAAATCAATTTTCTTAGCTGAAAATAGGTTCAAATAGTAGCCAGTGAACGTTGCAATTTGTTTTTCATGCGATATTATCTCTCTTGTGAAATGCAACGCAATTTCTGAAACCCTTCTCTCTCTCTAAATATATGCCGGAACATAATTTTTGCGCAAGTTATATATGCGCCTATCTACCCCGACGCCGAATCATCCCTCCAGGCAAACAAACCGCGAGAATTTTTGGGCGTTGCCAGGGTGAAACTGCACTGCGGTAGCGTATACCCATTTTACTCTCGAAATATGTACGAGAGATGCAAAACTCGGATGTAAATATACGATAACTATTTTCGGTCCGATATACCAGGTGAATTTATATTTACAAATAGATTCGCTTGTATATCTGAGCGGGGAGAAAATTATCGCTTTTCAACTTCCTACTCGAGGAGAAGGAAAAAAAGTGGTTGCATATTCAACAGGAATGAAAAAATTCGAGTTCAGACTGAATCCAAAATTTCTCTTGCAGCTTGCAGATCACTTCCTACTACGTTCGGGTATAGATCTCTGCGTTAAAGTTGCGCGTTAAATAACAAATTTTTCTACGGTTGTTGTTTTTATATCTCAAATAGGAATGTACTCACAATAACTTATAAATTAAATAATGAGCGAAATTTCCGTTATCTGTCTTTTGAAGAAATTTTCGGAACGAAACATTTTCAGTATCATTTCCGCATATCCGAATAAATTTTGTACAGTAACAAAACTTTTTACTAAAAATCGTTGAAAGATTATTTTCGGATCTCTGAAAAAGCATCGTTTTGAATTTTTGCGAGTCACCCACTGACTTATATATACTTGGCACGTTCTTATCATTTCTAAACATTTGCTTACAAGATTTTCAAACCGCTGTTCAAACTTCATAGCAACGAGTTGGCTGATCTCGAAGTTTTAAAATTGGAATAACATCGAGACGTGAATCGTCCGAACTTTTGTCGTGTGTTGTAAAATCGTCAATATTTCGTAAGTCGTCGTCTTCGACTTTGCGTTGTTCATTGTTTTTACAGAAATCGACTCGAGATTGCACGTTGTGGTTCAGGGATTCAGCATTCGATGCAAGTAGATAAAAGACCCGTGATTTTTGTCCATTTCCATCGGTTCCGTCGCCTTCTTCGACGCGGCTAGCATCAATACCTCACCATTCGGTCTATCAAAATTCGCTGAACACTGCAGGATGCAATCGAGTGTTCGATCGTTGAGCATCCAGCTCTCTCCCCCGATATTTCTCCATCTCTGCTCTCATGATCGCACGTATTATTCTGCAGGTCTCCACTGCAGCGTGTGATACGTGCACTCGTGTATAGTATGCACGTTTCGCTTGAAGGTAGGCGAACATTACGGAAACACAACGCGTGTTGCTTGGGTGGAGGAACACCCACCACGTATCGACTCTACTGCACTCTGTTCTCGAACAGTAATCCGGGTGTTCTGCACAGGCGTCTGGACCAGGTGGCTGGGGACATATCGAGATGGAACTCGTCACGAAAGCTTTCCGTCGGAAAGAGTTGAATCACGCTCGTGTGAAAGGGAATTTTATTTTTAAATATCGTATAAAATTATAGTCGAATTAATATAATCAATAGTTACGAGAAAATTCAGTAGAAGCAATCGTTTAGTGTACCTAATTATAGCAGTCAATTTACTACATTTAATCGCAATTTCAAAATCAAATCTGCTTCTTTACCTCGCTATATTTTTTTAGTCAATCTCACGCAAAATTGCAATCGACTCGATATGTTATTTTCATTCATGCCCCAAATGAATGAGAGGACCGGAAGAGTATTTAACGATACACGGAATTCATTTCTCCGACAATGTTGAAAGAAAATTTATTCTGCAAACGGAACGCATTTGCAGAAAACAAAGTTTGCGCAATTTCATTAAGGCGATTCTTTAACTCACAGTGCTTTCTTTTAGGGTTTTTATATACCTAATTTAATTATCTTATATTTATAGGAATCTGCGTTTAGATCGTTGGATTTCTAGCTAGAATGACGCAGCTACTCGTATTTTCTTGAGAACTATCACAAAGTTCCGTAACATAATCTCAACTTTTGTTTCAAGACTTATCCGTTAGCTAAAAATTTTTTGACACTATTCAGAATCGCGAAGATCTATGATGAATTGGCTTGAAATGGCTTCATTTTTGACGGGAGTGGAAAAGTTCTCCATTTAAAATTTATTCGGTTAAAACACCCTGGAATTGTGTCCAAATTATTAAGCTTTTTTGGTTGTATCTGTCTGATCCGTAGTTTTAAAATTACCAAAAAAATACATTCGCAGTGTCTAACCTTCCAGCAATTGGGTTTAATCATCGAGCAATTCACAATTTGTACCGTCAAATTATGATTTTGTAAAATAAAAAATTTCAATAATTTGTTCTAAACGTGTCAATAACTGGTACATTCACTTTACCGATTCAAAATTAGAACGTCGAACTCGTAGTTCTCTCTTATATTTCCATAAAACTACCCTGAAATTTTGTACGTATAAAATTGGATCCTTCAACTTCCTTATATTCAAAGATAAGACACTTCGTTCGCAGTTGAAAAACGAAGAACCGCCTTAACGGTACCAGATTTATCGAAAAGCTAATCTTAAAAACTTTCTCAACTTGAACGACAGTTGTACGACAGGTTTTGAACACGTTCAAATTTCGTCTATACCGCATTCTTGTATCGCGGGGCTCATAAATAACATTGCATCACAAAACGATGAAGATCTTGTGTGAAAACTAGTACAGAACCTTTCAATTTTTGCGGCGAACCAATCAATCAAGACAGCGTGTAAATGTCTTCTCACACGTACATATCACGTATATATTTCAATTTGCGAATGCAAAACGGCCTCGAGAAAAGCGCAAATTTTTTCTACGTCGACGAAAAAACATTCTGAAGCACAAAGACGCAAGAAACGTCGCGTCTAAATTTCAAGGCGCACTTCTGGCTCTCGCGAAAATGAGATTTAGGTACCTATATTTACTTCCCTGCTTTCGCCGTCAACTGTCAAAACTGATTTTCTTCAAAGCTTTATACATACTCGTATAGGTATACATAATATACGTCATGATATTTTCTCCTTGCTCTGCAGCTGTAGCCTTAACCGAATTGCACCTTGTATCTCTGAGCATCTCATTGACTTGTTGTAAATTTGCGTACTTGACTTTGCCTCCTAATTCGACAAGCCTCTGATCGACTTTAATTCATCGTAATGTAATCTCCAATGCAACCGCGAGATCGTCGCGACGTTCGGACTGGGTCATTCAAAATTTTTACCCTCTCATCATCGCGCCGGTTCGCACCGGATTCCAGCGGCATAATATCTCGCTTGATTTTCTTCTTATCGCCGTTGTTCCATGGCCCTATTTATAGATTTTTTATACTCTTTGATAGACTGATGAATAAGAATTCTCGACCTCGTATGTAATCTATTATAGAATCTTGGTGATCGGTCAATTAAGAAAACGTATTTTTAGTTAACGTTTCGACCCGGATATGGGCCCTCCTCAGAACGATTTATTTTTTTAACTGTCAAGAATAACAAAAAGATTTTTTATAATATAAATAATAGTACTAGAAGTAATCAGACTTAAATATTGTAGATGTAATACTCTTAGAGCTATTATATATTATTGATTAGTAAGAACCTTTTGATTAATTGAAATAAGGATGTCTTTAAGTGTTATTTACCTTTTGAATTAAGTAAGTGGACTAAGATGTAGTCGAATTCACAATTACAATTGGTGGAGACAGTGTTCTTTTGAGTGACGGTAGACAATGTCAATCTTCAAGTTATTTTATATGTGGGAGTTAATAGTTGGAAGTCATTAATTAAAAAGATTAAAGAACTATGTTTCTTCACAGTCAATATGTCATTGTGTTAAAAGGTTTTTAAAGAAGGTCTTTTTAGCAATAAAATTAATTCGCAAGTGTCAAAGAATTCAAAAGGTAAATAACACTTAAAGACATCCTTATTTCAATTAATCAAAAGGTTCTTACTAATCAATAATATATAATAGCTCTAAGAGTATTACATCTACAATATTTAAGTCTGATTACTTCTAGTACTATTATTTATATTATAAAAAATCTTTTTGTTATTCTTGACAGTTAAAAAAATAAATCGTTCTGAGGAGGGCCCATATCCGGGTCGAAACGTTAACTAAAAATACGTTTTCTTAATTGACCGATCACCAAGATTCTATAATAGACTCTTTGATAGAGTTCGCGGGTCATTGGATTTGTTTCGTTGCAAGTGCGGAAATACTGTATATAAATATTATATTAAGCAAATTGAGAAGAATCTTTTGATTGTTAACGCGGAAGCACGGGACGCCTCATATTCTTATACAATGATCTATTTCGTTAGTTTAAATTTAATGTATATACTTTTTAGTTTATATAATTATTTCGTACGAATCTGAAACTTGTCGCGTTATATAATGTTTATTTGATGCCCTGAAATTAGCACGTTCTTTAAGTTGACTTATCACTTTATACACTTACGTCAATTAATTGACTCTATGACATACATAAAGCTCTAAATATAGAAATGATAAGTTTTGAGGATAAAATAGATTCACAGATGTCAAGAGAAATTTCACACAGTAAACATCAGTTGAAAACTAATTAGCGAATTGCATCATCTGACGGAATTATATTCAGATTAATTATAAAGTGACTTTAGAATTGTGTGCGCTCGTTAAATCAACGTTTAATTTCAGTTTCATTCGACAAGAAAATAATCATTGTAAAATTAATGAGCATATTTGAAAAAAAAAAATATATTCCTAATCCAGAGTTATAATATTTATAATTTACACTCGGACGCGTATTACTATATATACGTCGTCGTGGAATAGTAAATATTTATTATTTCGTTACGCGCACCATTCCAAAAACAATATGGAAACAGCAACAAGGTGGATGATATATTCCTTTGACCTTTGCCGACAAAGTTTTCGCGTAACAACGATTAAACTCGACGAAATCTTAAGACACGGCTATAATTTCACGGAGCAAATAATTCCAGACCAACGGTTCTACGTAGATAATTTGCTTCTTTTTGGTACCCAACAAAGTGTGACACTTCCGTAGAAACGACGATACAGGGAAAACGGATGAGGCAAAGAAACAACTTTCGTACCCCGAGTAATACGAAAGAACGCGAAATCCTTCGGGATTTAGATTATTAGAAATAAAACCAGCGGACCGGAAATCAATTTGGAACTCGTCCTCAATGCCCAGAGATATATCTGATCTGTTATTACATTTCGAATCCGTCGATCATCCCTCGATTTTATATATATATATATATATATATATATATATATATATATTAAAGAATATATACACACTTGCACAAGTTTTACAGAGGTTATTATCCAGCCGATCAAATTCTCCTTAGATCGCGGTAACTTCCATGTAACTATTTGATCGTAAAGGAGGTCGTGTTCGCGGTACGTAATCTCCTGAAATGGCAATGACACTGTGCATGATATGGCAAAATGGTTTACCTTGGGAGTTGAAAAAATTCAGTAATCGTTGCTTTGAGTGAAAAATTTCAATTCCTGTCGGCTCGGCGAAGCGAAAACTGCAAGATTCACACCAATGCTTGATGCGATGTGAACTGAAACGGATAAATAAAAAATTCAGATACAAGGGCCGAGGGTCCTGGCCCAAGGATCAGGGGAACGGGGCGCTTGTGAGAAAGGAAATTGGAAAAACTCACTTGCGATATCCGCGGAATCTCAGCGATTCAGGGCCACGTCGTACCTACGTCTCGTCTCAGTGGAAACTTTATAAGTGCGAGCACTTTTGTTACGCGAAATGGTTTCCTCGTTTTTTGTACTGTTATTGCCATAGAAATCAAACATATGTACGATTATTTCTGTTTCCACCCGATAAAGATCGCCATAAAGCGATTGTTTCACGCTTGAGAAAGTTAGTCTCGCATCCATCGATCTTTCGGTGTATTTTTTTTATTCAACGTTACATATTATCCGAAAGAAATTGAATTTCTATTAAATTTTATCGAATGTGAAAATTCTTTTCTGATTTTCGCACGATCATGATACATTATTACATCTCCAAACTTCTATTCGACTGTAAATTTTCAGCTCCGATAGTCGAAACTCTGCTTCACATTGAATTACAGAAAGATTTGCGAATGACTTTCATTGCAATGGGCAACAATTGACACTGGAACAAAAACGCAATGGACATAAATTTTTCGTGTAATACGTTCAACCCTGTTGTCAATACGTTACGATAAATAACCAAACGCGAATTCGCTAAACAGTATACCGTTATTTACCTGCACGCGAAGATCATATCAGGTATACCGGATGACCTGGCTGCATATTGCACACCGAAGTGGGTATGAATGCATTAAATTTTGGATTCGTACGAATGAAATATGTCTAGTTTCAGTAAGTCCATACCATGATGGATAACGGAGCGCAAAAAATCACCAATTCTGACACGTAAGTGGCAACGCAACGCTAAGATCTCAAATCAGTCGTTGGAGGGTACGATAAAAAACGGTTTTGTCCAACGACGTTATTTCTCGCAGCAAGTCCCGAGATCCAGGTAATCCAACAAGCACTTACGGCTATTCGAAATTGTGGAAAACGAATCTTGAAATGTCATATAAGAAGCACACACAGCGATGTTGGAGGTAGACGGCTGAACCACCAGACGCTGGAAGGCAATCATCCCTTGGATTTACTTCCTCGGGTAGCATTTTTCCCAACGTAATTCCACCTGATTGGCACGCGGTGCTCTGTTCCTGCTGATTTTACCTAGAAGAGCACATCCGCGCTACCTGCTACCTCGGCCTCATCCTCGCGTTCGACTTAATCGAATCAAATCCAATCAAAGATGGTCCATTGGCTCGAAGTTTTCCGGCGTCTCCGCGTGATTACAATTATTGAACCTGAGCTTCGACGCAACGGCGGACTTTTATGACTTTCACTCCCACCTTGATTTCGAGGTTTAGCAATAACGGTGAGAAATCTCCCTCGTCGAAGTAGACAGAGTGCAGAATACGGCCCGTCAAAAGATTTACGATCATCGTAATCGTCGATTCAACTCGAGTAAATGGTTTTCCAAATATTGAAGTGTGTTTCGCGACTTGAGAGTTACGTTATTTAAAAAAATTCACTCCGCAGTGATCAAGCGAGTTACCATTTCTTCGGCAAGGGTTCACCACTCCATTTTGTACCTGTCAAAATTCCCTAAAGTTTGTAGTAGATGTTGGGTCGTTGAGTTCAACCTCCATTCCCGGCGTTTTGGTCGACTATACAAGGTTCTTCGCGAAACTTTTCACGTCCCGCGATGGAAACGGTTCCTGGTATACGTCCCTGCTACGAAAATATATAGCTGGGGTGCAAAGAAGGGTGGTCGAAGCCACGGAAAGTTTGCGATCCTCGAAGTCTTTCCGCGTCGTTCCGCAGGTGTTTCCAGCCGGTTTTTCGTTTTTCAAATTCGCCAGCGCGGTCCGCGCAGGAGTAGCTCCATGTCGAGTTTTCCTCCCTTTCCCTCCTCCCGCGAGCACGCGGAGTCTGCTCAACTTTAAAATTGGTCGACACCCAGGGAGTTTCAATTTCGTGCCTGCAGTTCGTCCAGACGAAGAACGGGAAGGAAAACCTCGAGGACGAATGACGAGCGGCAAATCACAGCCGCAGCGGCTTTAAGCTCGCCTCGGCGAAGGGCAGGGGAGGAAAAATTTCCCGACCATATTCCGCAAGGCGAAGTAATAACGTACGCGTGTTGCACCGCAGGGTTAACTTCCGGCCCAGCCTTTACCGTCATCTGGATTCCTGCCAGCCTAGCCCGCGGTTATATTCCGCGAGTTTCTCTCCGCTGCCTAATTGAGTTTTCCTTGGAAATTATGCTCCCCGTTGAACAACAAGGATTTCAACCGCTCGCGCTACTCGCGCTCAATGAACCCCGTGATAGTTCTTGGAGAATGTAGAGGGATACCTTTCCGTTAAATCGTCGAAGGAGGCGCGGCTGCGACGTTTGGTATGCCAGCTGGATGCGTATAGAGACGAGGAATTTTTTAATCATTGTTTTTTGTTTGTTTATTTATTTGTTTTTTTTATTTATTTTTATTTTTTTTCTTTCGTTTCCTCTTCATCGCCCACTTCCTCTTTCTCTTTCATACCTCGAACAAGGGAGTCCATCGGAATTTTATTGATCGATGTTCCTCGCCCCGTTCCAAGGAGGAGAAAAACTGTGCTCCTCTTCGCGGGGCCAAACATTTTCTTTTTACCACGATGAAGAAAAACAAGACAGAAGAAGAAGGAAAAGAAGATGGAGAATAAAAATAACTTGTCTCTAAGGGGGATGAAGCTCGTGGCACGTTCACCCCGTGAAAGAATATATATACACCCACACGCTACTCGATGCCGGGACCATCCCTTCCCCCCCCCCCCCCCCCCCCCCCCCCCCCGCCCATCCTTCCCCCTCACCGCCGTCCTACTGAATTCCCAAGATGCGTGCAAGACATCAATCAGCCTTCAGGTAACGCGTGTGATTATATACCCTGTCATCGGTGCACGGTGATGATCGGGGAGTGAAACTCGGGACGGTATAAAAAAAAGGGTTGATGGAATATTAATAACTTTCTCGAATCTTATTTTGCGCGAATCTAGACTTTAGACAGAAACTTCGATAACTTTGCGCACAATAACTAATTTAATTACGTCAAAGCGACGGGTGATGGTTTAGTGGTGAAAAATGTAGTTTTTTATGAGAACGCTCTGTCTTTAAGTATAAAGTTTAGTTACGTAAACGCGATGGGGCATTCGTGTGTTGAAATTTAAAAACCACTTGAAATTACTTGAAATCAGTTGAAATCACTCGAAATCACGTGGAATCGTTTAAAATTGCGTGAAATCGTATAAAATCGGACGTGTATTCTCTTGTTGAAATCTCAAACCACTTTGTAAAGCAGTCACCTCAGAGTCACTTGAAATCACTTGAAATTAGTTAAAATCAGTCGAAATCACATATAATCGCGTAAAATCACTTGAAATAACTCGTAATTGCTTAAAATCGTATGAAATCCCTTCAAATCGCACAAAATCGCACGTTGAAATCTCAAACTACCTTGGAAAGCGGTCACTTCAAAGTAGCTTGAAATAACTTGAAATCGGTCGAAATCGCTTGGAATTCATTTGAAAACACACGAAATCGCATGAAATTGTTTTAAATCGCTTCTCACTCGATCAACGAGTGAATACCTACCACCTCGCTCAAACCGTAATTCGAGTGAAGTTATGCACTGTGTCCAACATTCTAGCACGTTAGGAAGAAGGACAAAAAATAGATCAAGAATCTTGTCGGTACGTACGTTACGAGCGAGAGATAAAAAGCTTGGAGGAGATAGAAACGGAAATGGAAAGTGTATACGATGCAAGGCGAGGCGTGAAAAAACAACGACTGGACGGCGAAGGAAATAGTTGAAAAAGGAAACGAGCGACGTTAAGAAAGTCGCTTTGAAACGTGGACTTTGGAGACGCTTGATATGCGAAACCTTGGCGGCGCCAGCGCCTGAGACTTGCGTATGCATATGAATTGAGTCGGTTGGCGAAAAGGTGCGGGGAGGGAAGGGGAGAGAGACTCAGAAGAGAGAATTATTGCGGGAGAGGGGAGACGTATCAAATAGATACGGTGGGTATACAGCGTGTCTGACGAGAAATCGACGGTGTATTTGGCTTATAGGCAACGGGCAACGCGTTGTGTCCGCACTACGTTCCGAGGTGTTGGGAAGGGAAGAACGATTTGTCGGAAACTGGGGAGTTTCACAGGGAGCGCGGGATCCGAACGTAAAGAGATCGCGCCCGATGCGGGGATCCACAGTTGTCGTCGAACCTCGATCGTCGCGTTATCTCGCCTCCCGTCGTTTCCGATCTATTCGATCCGAGTACCCTGAGTTGTCGGAATACACGCAATCGAGACAAGTCTCGGTATCTGCCGGAGCGCAAAACGATATTGGTCTGAAACCTAGGAAAGGAGCCTTCGAACAGCCATCGGAATACAGAAGAGGAAATGCCGTTCTTCAAGAAACTGCGAAGGTTCTCCAAGCACAAGAGTGAGTTTTCAAAATTATCCTTTTTTTATTTTTTTTTATAAATTTGTGTCTAGTACTAGGCGATTTTTTAGTGAATATTTTATGTAACGAGAAACAAGTGAAATTCTTTTCTGTGATTGAAGCGAAAATTGTGTTAAGGCTAATTTGCGTCCGCGTATATACTTCACGTGTGAAAATAAAGATTTAGGCCAAATTTCAACCCGTTCGAAGCATTATTGACGCGGATTTAGTACAAAACGCTCGTAAATATGGGATAATTGAAAATGTTGTTACCGTGAACGTACTTTTCTTTCAAAGTATACGAGTCGCAAAAATACATCAACTTTTAACGACCCGTTATCATCAAAATACCGATTAATAAAGCTCTCCTGCGGAAAATACGAGCGCCTAGAAAAATAATCGAAGAAAGAGCAGATCCGTCTTCGTTGAGGTTTTTACTCCATATTTCGGAGATATAGGTAAACACCGAACGAAAACGTAAGAAAATATTTCCAATCGTCGGATTCTCAAATGCTCGTTACCGGGTTCTGAGTTATCCGGGGTTTTTCCAGATCATGGCAAACAAATAAAGTTTTTCTCCCCTAATCAAACGGTGGTAAATGATTAACGAACGACGAAAGCGGGTGAAACGAAGCGGCGTTCTCTGTCGCAAACCTGAAATGTATATACGACGCTGCCGCAGGAGTTTTGACACCGTGTTACGCCTGCTTTTTCTCGGACAGCTTCTTCCCGGCAATATCGCCGCCTGCCAACCCCCGTCTGTCAGTTTCTAACGGAGCTAAGTAATAGCGGTAATACCATACCTTGTACTCTCCTCCAGGCGCTCTCGTTTCTCTGAAATCTCGTCGTATTATCTTCAGCCTCCTTGACAACCTATTGCAACACAGCCTCGTGTTTTGCTGACATTCGGGTAAAGTCGATGGCTCGTCGTAGTGGAGAGTCTGATAAAAAAATTGCTTCACATTCGTCAGCTTCAGACGTCACGGATCTCGTTTGTTTTTTTTTTTGCTTCATTATTATCCCAATGTCACGGGTGCGACCTCAACCGAAGACGTCGATATTCTGCGTCATTATTTCATCTGAAAAATATTCCTACAAATAAACTCGATACTAGAATTTTCACACAAGCGATCCACGTATGCAGATAAGTGCTGAAAGTGCGGATGAACAAAGCCACCCATTCATGTGAATGAATGTGCAGTCATTGCGATTACAAAGTTCAAACACGTGTACGATGAATGTAATTTCTTGAAGGCTATTACTATATTAATACCTGTTATAACCGTTGTTATTTTACTCGGGATGACGGAGAGCGCCAAAGTTGTCTTGGAAACCTGACAAGACGCGCTAACGTATATCGATCGTGTTAAGAATCGATGAACAGGTACGCACATCCTGTCGAAGAGAACCCTCAAAATAAACGCAAGCTCTCGAGGATCAGTATCGATTCTCGCTTGGTGGAAAGTATACTCAATTCTAGTAGAAACCAGAAAAAGAAATATTGCTTCGAAACAAGTATTATCAAACATTCCATTTCGCAAAGAAAATCCAGAATGAATATTCAACCCCGCAGAATTTTTTGCAACGCTATGAAAAATATTTGTTTCTAATTTAAATAAAGCATTCAGTCTTCCGTTGAAATACTTACGTGATATGCATAATTTTCTCACCCTTGTGTTTCAAAATTCAAATACCTAAACTTATTCGGAATCACAATACCAAAAACAGACCCTAAGTCGTGTGACATTCATTGTTGAGCCTAACAAAGATGTACGAATTCTACAAAGATGTTAAACGGTGTTGGCACTTTCCCGATTAATTTTCCACGCAATATTTCACTCACATAACGCTATCACGTGATTTGCAACCGCAACAATCACACATTCCCGAGTAAGGTGGTTATTATACGGATTGGCCAACTTATCCATGTCCTTTCACTGTTCCATATCTTTCCAGTTTTTAGTTACACGTTTCCGACTATTCTATCGCGATCATGCACGCTTGTAGGAATTCTGTTTATCTCTCTATTGCCAAGAGTTCCAAAGCCAATTGCTGATGCGATTTGGCACCGATTTTCATCACCCTCGATCCGTTGCTGTACACAACACACGTGTACGCATATATATGGTATATATATATATATATATATATATATATATATATACAAGACAAATTCAAGCTGTAGTAATTTTCTGCACGTGGTCATTCCGAATAATGCCACGACCATCCTCTCAACACTCCGGTTTTCCTACATAGCTGAGGCTTATGAAACACGATAAGTCTCCCTTTAATTAGTCGCGGGTTCCATCGATCAATTAACCTGCGTATGGCGTCTAATTTTGAGACCCAAGCTGCGATGCTCTGCAAAGTTTCATTCGCGTATCGTTTGATCGCAAGTTCCTAGAATGACAATAAGCAATTTGTATGTCTTGTTTAGACGTTCTTCAAGTAATTCAAAATGAATTTCCATGTTTAAACTTAACTTTGTCAACCAATGAAGCTGATGGAAAATGCGAGCAAAGGAATTAATGCCTGAAATTCCGGATCTCAAGATCTGTTTCAACCTTGAATAAATGTCCTCGAACCACGTGTCTATGTCCTTGGGATTCTTTGTCCTTGGGTTTTAAACCCGACGCACATCGACTGCGTCCTGCTGGAGTTCGACGCGAACAAGGGATAACAATTTAGCGGTTGTGCACTTTTAGACGTTCATAGGATTGGGGATGAAATTAATTGAAATTCCCGTAGGATAGATTAATGGCCTCTGCGTCGTTGCGAAGCGGTATTTTACTCGAAATGGAGCTCGGCTGAACATCGTTTTATACCCCTCGCCGTTTTCTACTCGTTCATTTTTCTCCTCTACAGGTTACATTTGCCTACGCATGCCTGTTACGGTCAGCATCGTAATTGTACGACGAAGTATATGGAATACGCCCACATCGTTGTTGCTTTCCGACTTGATCCGTTGAGAGGAAAAGTGTGTCGAAGTTGAATAAATTATACGTATATTTGTTCGAACAAACGCGGCTAGTGAATTATCTCCATGTACTGAATTTCACTTTTGCGTACATTGAGAAAAATTTCATTTGTTATAGTAACTAGAAAAATTCAGTGAAACATATATCGTTAAAAAAACTGTTTGAATATTTTTGGAATTACGAAAAACGAGATACACGTAACTATTTTGCGCTATTGTCGATTCTCTTTGGGTAATTGCAACGCGAGATCAGTTTGTGAGGTTTGCTCTATTTTTTTAGTGAAGTAAAGCTTTAACATCAATTTATTGTCGAACAAGCATTAAACTTTCGCAACAGTTAGAAGAAAATATAGTAACAGTGATCGTAATGAGAAAGAATAGTAACGGATACTAGACTTTCCGGTAACAACTAGAAAACTAGTTTGCATTTTGTACCTAGAACTATATTTTTCGATTGTGGTAGAAAATTAAAATAGTTAATGACCCAGCGGTAACCGGAAATCAAAATTTCTCTCAGTATAGAAATATGAATATTTTTCATTTCAACTCACTAAAAACTACCTTCTATAAAGTGAATTATTCCAAATGTATCGATCAGGCTATTCATAAACAAGAAAAATGAGCAAAGTTGAGGAAAATCCTAACTCGGATGTTGGAAAAAGGTCATTAAATTTTGTTAATACCGCCTCGTCATGGGGAGATATTGAGACCCGATTAATCGAAGATAAAGACGATTTCGGCGGTCGATAATTAACGCGATTCATCCGTCAGACGTCGAGCGTCCTCGACTTAGTGGACCGTGTTCCAGACAGTGATTACGGTGTAGTTACGCTCGTCCTTGAATGCCGCGATTTTCAAACACAGAGGCAATCACAGTTTCGTGTGATTGCGGACTGAATCAAACTTTCAGCGACAAAAGCATACGCAGTCGCGAATTTCTACGCCGTAAATTCCATTATCTTCCAATGATAAATGTTTATGCGAATCTTCGATCCTACGAACAAACACGTGAATTTATTATCTCCAAAGTTAAACACGACCACTGAATATGAACCGAGAAGAATATGGACCACTCAACATTCGCACTTTTCTCTCGCATCCGTGGCGAATAAAAAGCCCAGTCAAAGTGGCGCAGAGGCACGTACGTGTGTGCTCTGCAGTGTAATATGTAAATTTCATGCCGCGAATTCGAAACTCTCTTTTTATCTTCCGCAGCATAACAGGCATCACCCACGTTTTCACTTCAGAGAAACGGCTATGGGGCAAAAGCAGGTAATAAATAGGGGGGGGGGGAATTGAGCCCAAATATTTCAAGGCATTCAATGCTTCTTCCGAATTCTCCGCTCCGAACACGGATGACAAGAACGAAAATGCCGGGAAAGAATTCTTATTATTTCCAGCATCACCACCGGCCGAGTTTTTCCCCATAGATATAGACATATAGATATATATTTCCAGGCATAAAGCAGCTGTACGATATAGCTATTAACAAAAAAAAAGGAGACTCTTGACAGCGGGAAAAATGATGCCAGCGAGGCGTCGTGGGCGCACCGACACAAGTGCAAGTGTATAACTGTGCAATTTCCAGTGAAAAGTTTCTCCCGTAGGATATTCCGGGACTCGTTTTTTTCGATTTGCACTGTTTTCGCGCTTGCTGTACCATTCTTCTAATTCTGCTTTCCGTCGGGGATTCGCCTATCCAATTTTTCTCTCTCTTCCACTCTCTCTCTCTCTTTCTCTCTCTCTCTCTCCTTCTCTTTCTCTTTCTCCGTCTCTCTATGCCTTTCTGCTAGACTGATAAGCCGGATTTAGTGGAAAGATAAAAGCCACTAAGCAAGTATCGTTAACCTTTTATCCCCCGCGTGGCTCGGATTCTCTAAGCGCCTAGAGAATTATAGAGAGACGTGTTAGGTGCTGATAAAACGGCTGCACGGTCAGTTTGCTGTAAAAAATTTCTACGAACAATGAGGGTAGATATTTCTAGCGCTGAACGAGTTTACGTAAAAATTTCTCTACGCTTCTTCAACGTTTTTACAACTTTTAATCGCATTTTCTCTTCATCTGTGTTCGATCGATTAGCAGGCACTGTTAATAGATTTTCACTACTCGCTATCGCAAGCTACGTGTCTGATTTAACAATTTTGTCGAGGTAATCGGTATCGCGGTTATAACATTCAAATGCAGTTATTGACGAACATTTGTTGTACCCTATTTACAAATATATATTTTTACCCACTCGCCAGGTAACTATGTTCAAAATTTTCTCCAGCCGACCTCCGGAAATCCTTACGATGAACAAAACAAGCCCAAAAATATCAGAATTTTCAGTCATCCGGTTCCAGAACATTTTCTCAAATTCTTGATATCTCAGCTTCTGTTTTACGAATTTATTCAGATACATTTATATTACTTAGAAGGGGTGTCGTTTCATTTGTTTGTTCTCAACTTCTCCTTTCCCAATTTTCTATTCGAACTCACTAGCCGATTCATCCTTAAAAGTCGAACCTAAAGCAAGAAGCGGAACCGGAAGGTAAACCCTGAGGTAATTTGTTCATGTCATTCCGCTTATATTTGTCCACATTTGGTATAATAGGCCAGAGTAAACAACAAGAATATTGGACCCCGATGTGAGCAGACAAAACCAACAATGCCGCTCGCCCTCTTTATCACTTTACAACAAACTCTTTTACATGAAACGACCATGGGTGCAGAAATGAGCTCAAAACGTATAGCCGTTACGCAGGATCGTCTGTTTGTTTAATAACGTACCGGGTTAACTTCCGGTTTACTCGGCAAACCAAGCGACCACGCACGTTTGGGCCACGTGCGCAAACCATTTATGATCCTTGTCAGGGTGACCGAGTAGCACGAATTTCGCACTCGACATCCGACAGCCGGTTCGTTTGACATCGGGGTCAAGTTCAGGCCTCGCGGGTGTCTAACGAAGGTTTTGAACCGCGTACGCGACCGCGAAAGCTTCATTTGCGGACATATTTCTACTCCGGAATGAAATTACCGACTGGCGAACGTTTCTGAAATCACTCGGCCAACCGGCATTGTCTCATTGCGGAGTACATACGTTCCATCCTTCGTTTCGTATTCTCTAATCCGAGTACGCCGAGCTCTGAGGACACCATCTGGTATCTGTCAACAGTTTGACAACGGAGTGGAAATCCACTTGGCGAAACTGTATGACGGAAGCTCGTCGCGTCGCCTCGTATATACCTGCCGCGATAAGCGTGAGAGAGGAACTGCGGAAACTTGGTTACTCGCAGATGATGGATTTCTGCTTGTCTGTGTCGACCCTAAAATGGTCCGGTATTGCTTCCAACCTTTATCAAATTTCTCCCAGTCAATTCTTACCTCGCTGCTATTATTTTGCCTCGGGCAAAAAGTCATTCTCCTCGGCTGCTGAAGGACGATTTTGGGACTTGACAATCCGTGACTCGTAAAGAAACGTCATCCGCGTTTTTTTTTTTCTCGAAATATTTGAAACTCAAAATCGTGATGGCTTTTGCCGAACAACTTTGTCTGCTTCGTTATCGGATCGATTGCAGGTATTGATTACTATACGTACTTGAATAGGGGGTGGGGTTTAAGTTCTGAATTTGAAAAGTTCCGAAAGCGCTTAATTCCGAATTATTTGGTGGGGCAATTTGAAGTAAAGCAATCGAACTTTTAGGAAACAACAAAGTTTTGAAACGCAAGATTCCGATAACTCAAATTACGATAGGGTTAAATTCAGAAATGTAACGTTCCGATGGAGTAAAATTTCGAAAATTAAAATACACTCACGCGGAATAATTTACTCAACGAGTGGGTGTAAATAATCAGAATTACTAAGGTTCCGCAAGTAAAAATATCGAAAATCTCAAATAAAAAAATAGACAAAGTGTTGTAATTGCACCAAGCCATAAAGTCACAGAAATGAAAATCTTCGACCGCTCATAATCGTCCAGGTTTGATTTTGAAATTTTCTCATTTTTGCACTTTCAGAACTTTGATTTGTCGGAATTATGCACTTTCGGCATTTTATCTTTTCGAAAATTTGCCCTTTCGGAACTATGTGCGCCGGATTTCCAACCATACGAAACTTTGACGTTGACGATGACGAATTCCGTACTTTAATTTTCACCGTAAAAAAATTCGAAATTTGACGCTTTGGGAGCTTTTCAATTTCGGCATTTCACTCTCACTCCCTGAATAGGGAACAATCTATGAGTGGGTGATAAAACTGCTACAATAAACTGCAAAACTAAGTTAAAAATACTATCAACGCTCTCTGTTTCACGGAAACATAACACGGATACAATATCTTCGTTTCACCGGATGCCGCACACTGAGATGGCACGTGGCGTGTTGCATGTACAGTCAGCGTTTACGCCAGGACCAAAAAGGAGCACGAGTTGAGAGTTGAATTAAATTTGTAAGAGCGTAGCTCGTATAGATATAAGTTCGGCTAGATGCGACGCATGGCTAGAGCTCCTAGTAAAGGAGACCCGGAGCGGAGCGACTCGGGAAAAAGCTCCATTAGTAAAGAGGAAATAGAAAAGTCAGGGGGAACAGATGGTGGATGTGAGCTGCGAGTTCACCTCTTTTAAAAGTGATTTGCGATACTTTGTTGATGCAGCAATCCAAGACACGATCAACCTCAACTTGCGGACCAATTATAACGCCGGCTAGGCAACGTTTCTCATGGTGAAACTCGATCGGAGTTCTTGGTGCATACCTAAGTTATAACGAGGAGGAGGGATGGATCGTATGCGCGCTTTCTGATTCACGCCACAGTTTGCGAAGCTTGCATCAGCCGGTGCAGCCGGCTCAGTTCGATGTCATTATCTTTTCCCTAGCCATCGTTGCCCCTACCACTGCTATTACTTCTTGTTCTTCTTCTTCTTCTTCTTCTTCTTTTACCTCCATAGACGGCCAGGCAGTCTGGCCTGGTTCGAGTTTCTCGATGCACAGATTCATCTCCAAAGCCTCACCGCGTGTGGTGTTGCATCAGTCGCCTTGCACGTCATATCAGGGCCAGTCACACGCGTCGGCGCATGCAGTTAGGAGTTCTTGAAATTCCGACCAGACATACTCGTTCCGAAGTGTCTTTCTCCGCTGCCCGGTTTTCGTCCCACTGAAAAAAAATAGGGAAATTCAATCGATTCCTGGATCGAGTGACAGCGCGTTTCGTTGTGCTCGTTAAAAGCCTGCGTCCCGGTGAGAGTGACATGAATGATTGTCCTTGCATCTAGGGAGAATCGTCCACGCTCATTAGAGAAGATTCTTATTTTTCGCGAGAGTTGAATTCTGATGGACGTCACTCTGCAGGAAGAGCACCATCTAACGTTTGGAAGGCAATGTAGGGACGAGGTTTATCCGTTTTTGCAAATTACTTAAAAGACATTGTTGACTGACTCAAAAACGCGCGTCATGAAGGCTGCCTTACCCTTTCGGGATAAAATTTGAACCACCGTCACGTCCCGGTTACCTACCCTTTCGAATTCGTCTGGCTGTATGAAGAAATATGAAAACAAACGGCACAGACGTGAAAAGCATGTGTGACATATTTTCCACCACGCCACCGCCACGGCGTTGACTCGATTCTTTTTTCTCTTTACCCACTTACTTTCGGCCCTGAGGTCGGAGAATGTAACCCACATTCTCCAGCAAACTGACGGTACTCTGAGAATCGTTAGACGAAACCGTAATTGAGGCGTTCCAACGATCGATTATTATCGAGTGTCTGCAGACTCTGTGAAACTGCTCGGTAGCACTTTTGTCAATGACTGTACCTCCGTTTCGTACCACATGAAAGTGCACCGAGGTTTTGACTGATGCCCGCCAGTTACGAATTGCATCAGACAAACTACTCGGGGCCACAAAACAGTTGCATCAGTGTGTAACGGCGACCATGTGCGGCTGGACTTGACCGGACTGCATCAGACAGCTTGGCTGACCGAAGTCAGCGGCAAGTTAACGACCTGGGCCGGTTTAGCACCGCAATTTACCGCAGGTCCATCTCGGCTCTTCGGACTCTCTCTTACCCAGCCGCTAAAACTCTCTCTCGGTTGGTTTCTTGAGCTCCGTCTTGCTTTATCGCTCCTGAAACAGCGCTCGCGAATTAATCCATGTTCCCCAAAGTGACCCAAAGTTGGGGGACAATTTTTCGAGGTGACGTTTTTCGCGATCCTTAACGACTCGAATCTCTGCCCGTCGTCCCGATCCCGTTGGCAAATTTTTAAATCGCACCATCTTCGAGCAATTACGTACTTCTCGAGCCAATTTCCCAATTTACCAATTTTCCAATCCCCACTTTGATGGATGGTAATTGGACGATGCTCACCAGTCAACGGACGGACTCTCACTTATCGTAGACACTTCCAAAGTTCACCGACGCTTCTCGATTCAATTCAGATCCTCGAGATAATAACCCTCGTCTCTTTTCACCGGAGAACTTACTCTGTGCTCGTAATTCCGACCGCCTTTAATTATACCGGAGAGAAAAATTCCCGCCCAAATTTTATCGAGAAAAGTTCCCGAGTGGAACAAGAACCTGAAAATCGAATAATCTGGTAGTTTGCGGTTGTAAGCGACGCCAGCTGCCCGCTGAACCTTCAAACCTTTTTTCCGCCGATAGTCCCAACACTGGAAGCTTCGCTCCCTCTAAGCGATGATCGATGACCGCCCGGTGGGAGTGAAAATTAAATGTTTTTCTGCTCCGTCGTGAAAGCCGGGCAAACTTCTTGCCCTTCCAGGAGTTATGAAAAGCGCTACGCGTTCCTCTCCGGGTCTCCTCGCTCTCTCAACATCCCCCAAACTCTCCTTTCCACCAACGATGTCACAGCTGCGGTTGACATCGGATGTCAAGGTATACAGTTTCCATTATACGTGATTCGTATTCCCAAGTCTCCAGCTCTCAAGGCGCCTTGACGAGATCGCTTCATCTTCGCGATAAGGTTGAGGAAGTGATGATGATGTTTCTTACGCCGTGATACAGATCGTCTACCGCACACATTTTCCATCGTTTTTGAATATTGTTTACCAATTTCAAGATCATTTTCATTCAATCCACTCAATGCCATTAGATTCTCGTTTCCATTGCACATCGTGTAACTCTGCGACAGGCGCTGATTTTCAATGCAATTTAAACACCCAAAATAAAAACCTGGAAAAATTCCTTCTTATCAACCTATTATTTAATAAATAGATACGACCAATTTTCGGAATATATTACGTCAGACGGTCCATCTTTTTACTTCAACCATCGCCGAAGCAGGTTTGCTAAGGGACGGTTTTTTTTCTCGTAACGCGGGGTCATGGAAATGAGGCACCTGATTTGCTTCGAAGTTATGTAGATACTGACTCATCTGCTGACTACCGAATATGCATACAATAGAAATTTTTCTCTTTCTTGATCTCTTTTTTTTCAGTCTTGAAAGATGTTCGACGAAAAGATTTTGTTCCACGAAAGTTTTGTGAAATGCTTGCAGGTGCAAAGATTACAATTGTAAATGAAAAGTTTGTGCTATGACGGCGAGAAAGTAAATTTTCGAAATAGATAAATCCGTATGGATATTCTCAAAGATAGATAGTAGCTGTTCTACAAATTTTATTACGCTGTACTAATCGAATTTTGATCCGTAGTCGACGCAGTTAAAAATTATTTCAGGAGAGCTCAGGGATTGGCAAGAGAGAAATTAAAGGATATGAAGATAAATTATTTTCATTCCTATATACTACTGTTATATACATCGTGCTTAATGTTAACAAAGGGCCCGAGATAACGAGCCAAGAAATGGCGTACATCCCGTCATTCGGTATACATCAGGTCGGGATTCGCAATATCCGAAATTGTGTCCTCGGCAAAATTTATCGCATATATACGAGAGCTCTGTAGGATCGAAGGTAAGCCGTTCGCGATAATCACCCACAGTACAGGCGGAGGAAATCGGTGGGCCAATTGTTCCCGAACAAGCCGGTTGTCAAGCGGCGTTTGGAATCGATGCAAGGCTGGAAAATTGACTATCCCATGCTGAGCCATTGCCGTTGAAATTGGCAATTAATTGGGGAATTGCGAAAATACCAAAGTACGCAGCGAGCCATGTATACGAAATTGAAATGTTTGTCGAAGAGGATTTTTCTCGACCTTGTAGAACGAACGGATGTAGAAATTTTCCTCGGTGTCGTGAGGTTGTTGAGCTAGCTTGATGACGACTGGACGCCATTTTTACCTTTCTTTGATTCTTCGGTGCAATTTTCTCTCCCCCTTCAGCAATTATGCCGATTTTCAAGTATCTGAAATTTTGAGAAGAGCCCCCCTCCCATTATCGCTGAAACGTCAATTCGCTTCAGGTTTTCTTCTTTTTAACCCAATGACAACGAGCAAAATTTTCAGCAAATTTGAAATCCTCGGTCAGACGGGTATTGACGGATACACGCGTGTCGCTCTTGCATCTCCACTTATCACGCGGGTCTGCATCGTACACGCTTTTGTAACCCTCTGCGTGTGTGCAGAGCCACGGTGGGAGTTCGACGGCGCCGACGCCGAGGCGTCGTCCAAACTTTCATCCACATCGTGGAGATCCGCGAAGGCGTCCAGACGCCCAACCTGTGCGGGTATCTCGCGTCATTGACGGTTCGAAAATCGGTGGATAGAAGAACGAGGCGTTAGAGAAAAACGGATCAACGAAGAGTTTCGGAAACGTTGGCAAACACACCGAAGAAATTCACGTCGCTGTTACACCGGTGTCGTTCACGAAACAACTCGGATGTCGTTCTTCAGGGGTCTGTGGAAAAGCAGCTCGAAGCACAAGAGTGAGTCCAATTAAAAGTTCCACGGTTATCAGGGGAGTTTTTACCCTCGTCATCTGTAACGCAGGAACACAAACAAGAGTGTTTTTTTTTTGGACTGACCGAACCACCATACATACATGTTTTTGGACATGCCGAACCCGAATCTGGTGTCGGACTTGCTCCATCATTCCAAGATTTTAAGTTGTATCTATTTGCGGATCAAAAAATCTTGTGTGACTGAAGTTAGTAACGTTAACGTAACGAAATATGAGGGGCGAAAATTATTATCTTGCATGTTTATAGTGACTTTGAAGTAGTCGAGTTTGCAAAATATGAATACGTTTAGTCCAATTATGGTTTGTTGCATTTCAGACATTTTTGTAACTGTGAGATAACGATTTTTCCGAAACGTGAATCATTAAAATAACGTGACTAACTTCAGCCTCTTAAAATCTTGACGTGTTCGCGGTTGACAAACGAATGTTTTAACCAGAAATACTGAAAATCTGGGGGTGTTGGAGCAATTCTGACGCTATATTCGATTTCAGCATGTCGAAAAACTTTCAGGTACGGTGATCTGGTCCCCCAAAAAAGAAATTTTTTTTACTTACCTGTGTAATCGTAGTCCTTCGAGAGCTTCCCGGTCTTTTGTCAGATATCCGGTGTTCAGCTGCACATCGCATGTGTCTCATTGTTAGCTTGCTCGTGCAAATTCATTATTTATTCCACGGTTCTCTGTGAATTTTCGAGCTTCTCGTCGAATTGTCAGACGTGTCGGGTTTCGGCTGATTGTCAGAGACTTCTCGCTGTGTATGTTCGGCCTGTCGCGTATGACATATTCTCGTTTGCATCAATACGTAGGTACGCCTGCATATTTTATCCAGTTTCGTGAAATTCTACACCTTAGAATTACGCGAGTGTATAATAGAACAGCCAGGCTAAACGTGCCACGCGTAATCTGCCCTGTTGTGAAAATGTGTCTCCGGAAAAAGAACGGAAATATGTCTCTCAAAATTGCCAGAATTCAGGCCCCTCTCGAATTAATAATTCAAACTGCTTTTTTTTCCTTTGCCGGGGTGAAATATACATCAACTTTCATAATATGCATAAATGATCAATTTTCTACCGTTGGGAAAACACGCCGGAATATTACAAACAATTTTTATATATTTTCACCGTATTTTACGTATTATAGTGAAAGGATTATTTTCCAACCCGAAGGTCCGTTTACTTTGAAAGTCAAACGAATGACCTCAATTCGTTAGCATTGATTTTGGCGAACGATTCCTATAAATCTCTTCCTTATCCTGTGACTTTTTACTTCCCAGAGTATCAAGTAATTTCGATTGTCTTTCTGCAATCTTATTTCTCATTTCCAATATTTTCTTTTGCGTTTTACGAAATTTCCAGTGATTTTTCAATTGGATAGAATCACAAGAAATCACAGGAAATCAGCGGTAATCAGTAGAAATCAATTAGTAGAATGGAAATCAACGAAAGCACACGACAAGATAGAAATTCATATAAATGTTAATTAACTGAAACCATTCAACATTTACCGTAAGACAATTACTACCATTTTTATGATTTCCAACGCCTGCAGCGCGAGTCCTGCAACGTTGTTGTGTGATTTTAAGAGATTCACCATGATTTCAGTTGTCTCGATTGACATTGATTCTTCGTCGTTGCAAAAAATCATGCGTTCTTTGGATTTACAATTTCATTTCTGCACTGAGAAAACTTTCATTTGTTACAGTAACTAGAAAAATTCAGTAAAACAGGTATCGTTAAAAAAAACTGTTTGAATATTCTTGGGATTACAAAAAATGAGGTACGCGTAACCATTTTGCGGTATTGTCGATCCTTTTTTGGTAATTGCAACGTAAAATCAGTTTGTGAGATTTGTTCTACTTTTTTAGTTGAATGAGGCTTCAACACAATTTTTTGTTGTACAAGCGTTAAATATTCGCAACAGTTACAAGAAAATATACTAACAGTGATCATAATGAGACAGAATAGTAACCGATACTAGAGTTTCCGGTAACAGCTACAAAACTAATTTTCATTTTCTACCTGGAGCTATATTTTTCGATTGCGGTAAAACATGAAAATAGTCAATGACCGAGCGGTAACCGGAACTAAAAATTTCTCTCAGCGTAACCGTTGAACTTATAACTTGGTATAGTGAATGACTCCTTGATTCAACGTACTATAATTTTTTTGGCAATTTTTATCACTGTACGACATAGTCGCGATTCTTCTTACTTAAAATAGCGGTGAAGAACGTAATAGAAAAGTCTATCATCCGTGTGTCAGGCGCGGTCTGGGCGTGAATTTTTTTTCTCACTTTTTTTTTTTATTGAAAAGTGGTTATTCGTGAGGCAATTTTCTTCGTCGCTACGAGCATAAGGACGACGCTTTCGATTCTCGAAATAGCATGCGCAGCCCAGAAATTGATAGCAGTACTTTGCAGGGTCCGTGAACAATTTAGCCGCTAACGGTTTCACTGATCTTCGATAAAAAACGAAAGAACGCGAAGCAAAAACGACGAGAGACGATGAAACGTCGCTTAACCCTTCTTGACGTGTTTTATCCGAAACGAGCTTCGCGCTCAAAATGGTCGATTGTTTTTCGCTTTTGTCGCTGAGCGTGCTTTATGAAAAATCGCGCACCAAGTGATAAGAGAGGAAATGGGGCAGTGGGTTTTCATTTTTTTACGGGGTGAATAAAGCGAAGTTGAAAACAGCGAAGAGGTGAAGAGGAAGATGAAACAGAATGTTTGCGTGGAAAAGTAACGTTAAATTTTAACATAATTAAGCAAGAAGAAAAGAACGGCTGTGAAATTGATTCGCTGAAATTATTCGTAACGAGCGCGTACCGTGGATAAAGCGCATTTGCGCCTTTATGGTAATGCAGGCTACGTGCCGAGACAAGATTCAAGCATTATTACCCCTCGACTCTGCCTCCGTTGAAGCCCTGATTATTGACCATAAAATTTGCATAATTCCAGACCGTCGCGGGCTTATAATCGATACGATTATGTTCGAAAGTAGCATTGCAGGATGTTTAAATACGCAACCTGATATGCACATGATCTCTCATATCCAGCAATTATTGAAAGGGAACTGCAGGTTCACCTTTCAATTACTGTCACATCACCAAGTATCACTGAGAAAAATTTCATTCGTCGTAGTAACTAAAAAGTTTCTGATAAAACGAATGTTTCTGTAGTACACTGAGAGAAATTTTTAGTTCCGTTTACCGCTCAGTCCTTAACTATTTTCATTTTTTACGACAATCGAAAAATATAGTTCTAGGTACAAAGTGAAAATTAATTTTCTAGCTGTTACCGGTAAGTCTAGTTAGTATACGTTACTGTTCTTTCTCATTACGATCGCTGTTGCTAGATTTTCTTGCAACTGTTGCGAAAATTTAATGCTTGCGCAACGATAAATTCACTTTAAAGCCTTGTTTAACTAAAAAAGTAGAGTAAACCTCACAAACTGATTTTGCGTTGCAATTACCAAAAAAGGATCGACAATAGCGCAAAATGGTTACGCGTACCTCGTTTTTCGTAATTCCAACAATATTCAAACAGTTTTTTCAACGATACCTGTTTTAGTGAATTTTTCTAGTTACTGTAACAAATGAAATTTCTCTCAGTGTAACGGTGAAGAATATTATTGCAATTGCAATGAAATATCGTGCAAGTAACTATTTAGTGTAATTATAGTCGTTAATGTTACTTTTTCACGTTATATCTGTTTATTGAAATTGACTATATACTTCAGTCAAAGGCCGTGGCATCGATTTATTGTTGCGTCAACATTAAATTGTTGCAAAAGTACGAGCGACCATTTGAAAAGAATAGCAAGAGATATTAGATCTTATGGCTACGACCGCTAAGGTTACAAAACTCATTTTCACTTCCGGACGTAGAGAAAAATGAAATTATTTGGGGATCATATTTTTCTCGGTGAATGAACACAATTTGTTCGAGACTTCACGGCTCTTTCTCTATAAAGTTTCGAAATTAAATTAATTTCTCTAAGCTGTTTCGTATTTTTGTCTTTTTTTCATTTTCGTAACAAGGTGGAATTATTTTGT
The DNA here is from genome assembly GCF_021155775.2 of Neodiprion pinetum. NCBI lineage: Eukaryota > Metazoa > Arthropoda > Insecta > Hymenoptera > Diprionidae > Neodiprion > Neodiprion pinetum. Next base: position 25,555,971 of record NC_060232.1, read on the forward strand.
CTACACGCATAGTTTGAACAGCTCGATGCTCGTGCTCCTGCTCCTGGGTTCCGAAAATTGATTACTCCAACCTGTCGCCCAGCCGAAAGCCCTGTAAGCTTGATTTTCCCCCCGAGTGCAGCCTCAAGTTTCGTAGTGTTTCGCGCTTCGCGGTGGGAACTATAAGGCAGCGATGTTCAGGTTGCAGAAATAATTGCGAGTGATCAATCTTCGCCGCAAAGACGTACCTACAACCTTACACCCGACGCGGAGACCGTTATATATATATATACTTCGACGAGGAAAATTATAATAATGCTGTAAGTCGTAAGCTGCGACGGGCGTGCGCAAATCCTCGAAATCATCCGAGGACAAAGGCGCGAGCTTTTGTCGAAGTTAACTTAACAAGAAACGTAAGTATTCGGTATTATTATGGCTGAACTTTCGGCTTCGAATGGAATTTCAATATCACCGCGAGTAGAGAGGATTTCTTTAACGCGCCGCGAGGCTAAAACTCCAGCCCTGCACGGAATTGTGGCCGACAGTCGAGAAAGAGATTTCCATAAATTGCGCGAAATGCACGGGGGTGGAGGAGGGGATATTGCCAGTCGGCGGAACTTTCCTTCAACCCCACGGGATCAGAACCCGCAGATTCTAAAAGGATGAAAAAAACAAATGCCAGACTCCGAGGTCTTAGAGGCGATATATATTATATATATATATATATATATATACGTATTTTTCTAAATCGATTTACCACAAACGAATGATTATATTATCCGAATAATTTAATTACTTTCGCATCCCTTTCGGATCCTCTGTTTCGTCAAATTTGGCTCTAATCCCTGTATCGATGATGATTATTCCACCGCATATGTAGAGGTTAAAAATTCAACTTCAATTTCCAACACGGGTAATCCCACGAGGCGCAAATGCATTGCAGAATTTGCAATTGCGTTGTCAGCATTAGCGATTGTCGTTCATATTTCGTATTCTATGAATCGAGCAAAGTATGGTCTCGTAAAATAATAAAAAAATGATCTTTTTCTTGTTCTTTAATTTCATCAATCGGAATTCATTATTCTAATATCTAAAATGTCGGTCCGCAAACTGTTTCGGGAATAATTCAAACACAATATCTATTGCAGTAATAATTGAAGCTTGTCTGAGGTTTAATTTTGAAAAATGTTGAGGATTTTTAAATCGAGTTTATTCATTGTGAACTCCTTTCAAGCTATCCTAATTTCAATCTGACCATTTCGAAAGTGGTGAAAAAGAAAGATAATTTCTTAAATTAACTTAACCTTGGAACATTGATTTTATCTTTGAAAAAAAATTTCATTCAAATTAACTCAATGTTGTCTAAGGATCATTCGAATACTCGTTTATTCGGAGGCTCGCGATTATTTTCGAGTAATTTTCTTGCCTCAGTCCCAGAGCTTACCGTTTCACTGATTTGTTGACCCGGCGGGGAGCCCGTCTAATTTCCCGTTTGAAATAAACAAGCGATAGCTGTTGAGTGGGAAGAAAGTTTCGCACGCGAAATTTACGCTCAATGACTTTTATCCGACGTGCTGATGAGAAAAGTTGATTATAACACTGACCAGGCTAGCGGCGTGCTTTCCGTAAAGCCGTACATCGTGTCAGGAATAATTTTTGCGGCGTTATGACGGAAAATAAGCCGGAGTCACAGTTAGTTAACGCAAATAAATGCGACATCGTACACTGAGAAAAGATTTTATTTACCGTTAACAAACGTATATTTGGATATGATGAAATAAATGTTTTGTTATTATCGTCGAATTTTAGGAATTTGTTAATAGTTAACAAATCATATTTGGCTGGATCTATGTTTGAATTACGTATGTATTTTGTAATTTGAAAAAAAAAAAAAAAAAATGGTGAGTCACATTTTTGTGTAATCATTAATTTCGGTTTAATCGCAATTCCTGAAAGCTATTGATATTTTTATTCGGATCAATTAGAATTTTCATGTGTTTTTAATATCATTATTCGAAGAAATTACAGTTTTCTATTATCATGGATTAAGCCGTATTATATCTTAAATTTCAACGTTCTTACAGATATAATTTTTTCTAATTACAAAATACAAATGTAATTGCTGTGATTATATGTCGCTTAAATTGCCAAAAACAAATATGATTTGTACTTTATTATCGTTTGAATTGGAAATTATAAGCCTGCAATTTGTAATTTGCATTTGACTGATTAGAATATTGCCCACCATTTATTTTAAAGTGATGGGTATAACGAACAATGAGTTTCTGATTGGATTCAACAAATTTCTAGTCTGACGATTTTGAAAAACCGTTATTGACATAATATTTATTCTGCTTTCCAAATACAAAGTTAATTAATATATCCATTGGTGATTGTGCGTGGAATAAAATTCGAACAAAGAACGATTTAGTGCGAGTAATTAATGTATAATAAATAATTTTCACCTATAAACTCTTCATGGTAAATTTCTACTAGACTCTGAAAGGAGCAGATATCTTTGAATCCAAAATCGGCAAAATGATCGCTAACCCCAAGGTTCAATTTATTTCTCCTAATTCTATATCATCTTCATTTCCTTTCCGAACTACGATCTCGCATTTCGCATGAGATCTTTTTCTTTTTCATCTTTTTCTAGAAACGAAAGGATGTGGGGATGGGAGACTGTAATGAACCAAATATTTGGATAAAGAGAGAGAGAGAGAGAGACAAAGTTTCATTACACGTTATCCATAAAAATTTACGTCATACTTTTTACACTCTCTTCACATCTCTTGTATCGCTGAGTTAATATTATTCACTTTCATCCCTTATCAGCGAAATATTTTTATTCAATTTCGTTCGCTCTTTATAATCAAATCATTGATTATAAAATTTTCATCGAGCGTGTGTTCTCATCGCGCACCGACAATTCATTAATTATTTTGCTTCAAACTTCACAATTTACCTTCTTTGTTGTCCTTCGGTTCGTTATCGCGCACAAGGAGTTATTGAGAATGTGAGCGACTTGTACGCGGTGGCGTTATCCATGCATCAGAGGAGTCGGCTATAAGCCAAAGTCTCCGTGGGTCACCCGCTGAGAGGCAAAATCCAATTTAAATACAAATTAGATGACACCCGCGATACCCGGAGCGCTTGGCAGGCGACGAGACGCGACGATACGGCTTGTTGTACGTCGTCTTCGGCAACTATGGAATTCAATTTTGTCATATTAATTACACGTCTAATCAGGCCTTCGATGCATTAACCAAAAGTTACCGGCTGAAAATTGCACTACACAAGCATTTGCAAAGTTTTAAAGTTTTATAAGCTCTTCCTTGATGATCGGCTATATTTTGTTCAATTTATTTTTTATTTCCAATTTTGTAAACGATCTGTACCAGCGTTTTGTCATATGTTTTCAAAATTGTGAATGGTGCGAATTTAGTAACTACGAGAAAACATTTTGTGGCAAACAGATGATGATACATAGGAATACAGTTTTTTTTCCCGCTAGTTTTGGTATTTCAGCAAATTTTATCGTTGAAAAGAAAAAGAACAAACGATAACATCGATGTGATGTGAAATTCTTCTGACCGAAATAATTTGTGAAAGGAAATCGCCGTTTGATTTTTTTTAAGCGGTGCTACATTGAGTTTTTTTATTAGCCAATTGATTACCGTGTAAGAAATCCAATTTTAACGGTTGGCGGGAGATAATAATTTTTCTACACAACGGGCGGAACTCTGTACGATAGAGTTTGACAACTTGTATATTTTCTTCGAATCAGTGCGTCGTAGAAAAGTTTTAACCGCACGATCTTTGACATGTTCAAGATTGCGTGAAACACGGCTTTTCACGTTTTCGAAAAATGGGTACCTATAAATAAACACCCAGCATCCTCGACTGAGCTACGGTAAAATTTTGAATAATATCTGTCAAATACATGAAATACATTAAATTCATTCAATCTAATTGAATTCGATGCGCCTGTCTATCGGGAAAATAAAATGATCAAAATTTTAAATAAAAACTTTTTCGTGTATAAAAAGCATTCTGTTTTGATAAATACTATTTTTACATTAAACATTTTCACTTGTCAGTTTTTGATCCTTTAAAAATGGTATTTATTCATTGAATGCTTTTTTTTGTTTAAACAATAATTTTCCATTTAAATTCTTAAAAGTCTGTGAAGGTGGATTGAGTGACATGTGAGTGCGAGAGAGATATTACCGTGTGATTGATAAAAAAAATCGCACGGTGATTTCCTCCAACAAGGTTCAGTATTGCGCTAAAAACTATGATTTAACGAAGTGGTGGATCGAAAAAGAAATACAATGTTTTTTTTTTTAGGCAGTCTAGTAGACATATTTTCGAATCAGATAACAAGAATTTGCCAAATTTTCACACAGAATCGAACGTTGATTCAGGCACACCTACAGAAACTGCTTTGGTCAGGTGATGAAATCATGCAGGAGGCACGGCAATAGCAAACCTGATAAAACTTTTTCGATTCTCATGCAATTTGGCGATGAGCCAACGCGGAGGACTCGGCTCACCGATTTCGACGAGAAGAGCTTTGAATTTGAAGCCGCGGAAATAGGCCGTACGAAATAATCTTTTTTTCGAAAGTTTTTAATTAATTTTGTTTTTTTTCCGTTCCCATTTTTCCTTTTTCAAACAGTTATCGGCGACGGAACCTTCTCCTTCTCTTCATTAATTCATCAAAGCGATATCATTTTATCGAATAATTTATCGAGTCACGGGTTAAATCTTTCGTGAAACTGCAGAGCTGTTCCACCGCTTGTGTGAAATCACCTTATACACGACGTTTACACTTGTATATCCGTGTACTTTGAAACCATCTTTCTTGACCCAGTTTACGCACGGCGATTCACGCGTGTGTGGGTAAGAATCGATGTATCGTACACCTACATGCACGGATAATCGGGAATGGGATTTCACGCGGGATTTCTCGGGATTTCTCACCCATCGTCGTTGCCGCCTGTAGCAGACTGGTGGCTTTACCCTCGGGATTACTGTATAGTTTCGTTAGTTTCGAACTGGCGTGAAAATCGCTCCACGCGAATCTAATAATAACTCCGAACGAGCGAATATGCGGTACTCCAATTTCCGAACTTGGGGATGAAGTTTATTTGTTGCGTATGGTTGTTTTCCTCATTTTATAATTTCACGAAAATTTTAACGGCTTCGACGTAATTCATGCTATGTTTCATTTCTGCAAGTACACCGAACGATGTGTAAACGTTGGAAAACGAATTCGTCACTTCTAAAACGTATTTGTATTATTTTCAACAACGCTTCTAGCGATGAAAATTTATCTAATCGATACTTCGCTGTACGAGTCATTTTTTTCAAAACTGTATCTAACCGACGAAGAAAATTTCTTGCAAATTTCCCTGGCTTTGATATTCACGTTTGAAGTGGTCAGAATATAATAATAAAAGTGTTCAAAATAACTTTCGACCGATTTATTCTCACTTGTTACTTCCAAATTGTTAAAATTGGGACATCAAAGTGCTCTAACGTTACCTCAAACTTCGTTCTTTCGCCGGAACGTTTCGGATCTTGTTAGAAATTCATGCGAAGAGAATTTTCACCCTTTCAAATGAATAATTTTAGCGGCGGTTGAACGACTGAACTGATTTTCTACCGCCGTGCATATTTTCTCGCCTTCCTTGTCCCGGATACGCAAAAGAGATACCTACAATAAAAATATGATTGCAAAATGGGGCTTCGGGCAATCCGGGCTTTTCACTGAGCACGCAACCAAGGTTCAAAGAAATTCCGTCGAGCGGAAGGTTTTTCCGGGCAGGAGAATCGAGCGACTTACGTTCCATTCGAGAATGAGGTAATCCAGTTACGAGATCACATTAGCTGCAGCCCTTGGAAAGGTTTTCGTTTCTGATTTTTATATTTATTTTTTCCTCAATCTTCTCTGTTTCATAAGCTGATGCGGTTGAAAATCTGGAAATGTTATTTTCTCCGACAATGTGATTAAGCGTACGAAGCGAGGATGGTGAATGGGAACAAGATAAAAAGTCGAGTTTGTAAAAGGAACAATGGCCGCGTCTTGATGCGATCCAAAGTATTGGACGAAGCCATCTGGCGGCAGAAATCGTGCGATTCCAACCGAGTCGTATTTGATTGGATGAAGTCACTTTTCATCGTACATTTGACGTTATTCTGACTTGATGCAATGAAACGATGATTGGAAAGCTGGCGTAAGGTTTTCCAACCTCTTATCTACCTGTAACTTAACCTATAACGATCAGCTGACGACCTGAACAGACGCCATGTTAGCCCAGCCACGCCCATTTTACCGTCTGGGTGAATATCTCGTCGTTATTTTCCTGTTTTAGACTTTTCAGATATAACTGTGCCGAGATTACAGGTCGAGGAAAAGAACCGTGATTTTAAGGATTACGAAAAGCCCCAGAGCCTCAGGTCAAAGCGGTTGTCATTAAAAAGCTCAAATTTATCCCTGAAGAGAATTTCCCCTTGAATGTCTAGGTGGGATTGTTCCTTGGCCCAGTTCTTCTCCATTCTTCGTTAGCGGCCAACAAACAAAAATTATCGCGAGTTTGTCAAAAGTACGAAGACGCCCCCTTGTACCTATAGAGGCATGAATTATTCATTTGTAATCAAAATCGACGCGCCGACGTTAATATAAGGTGCGTAATTAACCGGACTACTAAAAAGTCTCCACAACTGTAGCCAGAAAGAATACGAAACGGAACTTGTTTTGCAACTCATCCATATTCAATATAATTATATACGTTCGTTGCGTTTCTGTAAGAAGTAAAGAAAAACAAATATATTCATCGTTCGTTTTTCCAACGTGGTCTCAAGCTCCGTGCTCAGTTTTAAATGGACAATCTCGCAACTGAATGGAAAATCTACAGAATTAAAGGGTCTTGCCCCGAAAACTTGAAATGAAACGATGCTCTGTTTCGCTGGGACCAACTGAAGCGAAATCAGCTATAACGGTTCACTCGCCTATACATGTAAGCTGCAGATAGAAACTGGCATTAATTAAGCACGAGCTGAAAGCTCATTGATGCATTAGCTGTTTCCGTAACCCCAGGGAACTCGGTCGATCGCTTCATCGAGCCGGTGAGTTCGGTCGAGTATAAGGCACATCGAAGTGACGAGGCGGGGTTAATTGTGACGGGATCGTTGCGCGGCTGCGGTTGATCCCCCAAAAAAAACGTTGAAGGAAAAAATTATTGCGGGATGAAGTAACGGCGAGAGAAGAAGGTGGGCGAAAAAACTGCAATGCTGAGAGGGCGTATCGACGAAAGCGCGGAGGGCTTAAAAACTGATAAATAAAAGAGAGGATGACAGGTTTTTTTGTACGGTGACGCACCCTGTGACACCGAGTCATTTTTGACAAGACTAACCGACGTGATTTCCACCTGGTATAATTTTAAAAACCGTTCTAATCGCGATTTTCGTCACACTGTGAATGACTCGTACTTGCTTTAAATCGTGTCAAAAGGATTATTTGTAAAGCATTCGCAGAACGGAGCTTTGACCAGCGCCATTGAAATGTTTTTAATTTTTGTTCGGTGAAGAGCTTTTTATTACACCAGATGGATGGGCTTAGCGAGGTCTTTCAACAAAATGAAAACTTTCCACAAATTATATTTCAGGCAACCACATTAACGGTAATTATTACTGTGCTTTATTTTCTTGTTTCAACGACAATTTATATTGTGTGCAGAATTCATCAGCTGTCATGTATATTATATACAGTATAAAATGCCGATGTAATAGAAACATTGGGACATTTAATTCATGTAAGCAGCTTTCAAAGTTGAAGCAATTAAATTAGTAGAAATAATTACAGTAATTGAAATACTTTCTCACCCGATGTTTCAGAGTTGATATCGTTTCCAGTGCCAATTAAAGTTCGTCGGATTGGAGTAATGAATTTTAGAATTTTGCCAGATTTTTACTGAGCTCAATAAAGGTCTCAGATTTCAAATCAATTGAAAACATTTCACAATATGCGTCGGTATATTCGATGTTTGGAATTTTCAAGGCAGACCAATAAGGTTGGTATCGTGAAAAAAATATAATTTTCCGACGGTTCTTCTTCTTCCCTTCTTCGACAGTCTTTGATTGAATCGATGCACGAAAAATTGGCATTGCGACAGGTTCGAATCACATTCGGGTCATTGATTCGGATCCGCGAAGATTGGCCGTTGTTTATTGCTCATCTGCTTCCTTATCTTGCAAAATGATTCCCCGCATCGGTTCTCCGACGAATCAAGATACAAAAAGTCCTGACGTAGCTGAACGGAACGGAAATGTGAATTTCATCGATCTACCGTCGAAAAAAATACACAATATCTCGTCGAATATGCGATATTTCACTACTGATGAAGCGGCCATTGATCATATCGATCCATCGGATAAAGTTACGTGCGGACAACGTCTGAAAATAGATTACGCGAGATTAATTCGCGGGGTTTTAAATTAAGGGGGGATTGAACCGATGTTGACGAGTCTTGATTCGATCGCAGAGCAAGGCGAACGCGTCTGGTTTATGGGATTCGAACCAGACGTCGTCGTCCAAGTTTTTTACCACTCTCAAGTATACAAGAAGAAGACGGAGAAGAAGAAAGAGAAGGACAGCCGAGAGACAGGAGTAAATAAAGTTGCGAATCTTTTGAATTGCAAATTGAAGAAAACTTTTATTCATCGAGTACCATTTCAGCGCTGCAGTTTAATGTGACGTGTTTCTCTCATTCTCCTCCCCAGCAAACCGGCGTAGTCAGTAAAATAATTAAGGGGTTCACCACCCGGTGAAACTAAAATCGAATTCGGTTTTCACGAAATTTTTTTCGCAGCTGATCCGGTTCATATTTTTCTTTTCCGTTCAACCCACTTTCGGAACTTGTTTTCAACTCCTTGAATGTATTTTTCAAATCTTGAGATACAGTCAGCTGTTGGAAATGCATTTCGCATTGTTTTTTCAAGCCACCTCTAATCTCTTCAGGGAATCGTAACTCATGCATAAAATTCATGCTGATACATTGTTAACATAATTATCTAAATCGTTGCATGGAATTGTTGAAAAAATTCGAAAATAATTATTTTCAACAACGCGTTGAAATACGTTAGGTTTCTTTATTTTCGCATGAAATTTAATTTTCAATGAAAAGAAAATCCTGCTCATTGGCGACGGAGATAATCATGAAATCGATCGGAATTACCGAGTTTAATAAATTATCATCCCGACAGATTGAAGTCTCAAATAATCCCCGTCAATTATTCATGTGCTCAGTTAAAAAAATTGCATATAAGAAACTGGAAGCATGTTCTATCAGTCTGTAACGTAGAAATAGAAAATGCACGTCAGTTTTGCTTCGGAGCTCCAGTTTCAAATTCGAATCGACATGTCGACTTCACCAACGAATCAGACGTCTTCGTGTCGGCTCCTGCTGCACTGAAAATCTTTACCCGCAGACTTTATGCCGTATTATATCGATTCAACCTGTAGTTAATCCCCTTGAGCGACCGGACAGCTAAAACCCCCGCAGTTTCCTCCGAGTCGTATCACGTGCCCACGTCAGCTTCTATTTCTCCCCCTTGATCCACTTTTCTCTCTTTTTTTTTCGGTTCTTTTCTGCCTTTCTTAGCCCGAATTTTCCCTCTATTAGTAGCAGTTTTTGTATTTTTTTTTTTTCAATTCACAAATTTTATCATCTAACGAATTGAAAATTCAGCACTATTTTCAAGACTAACACGTACAATATTATTGTAATTGAAATTTACTCAACTTCTATGCTTGTTGTCTGTTGGCGCCTTGTCAAAAATTATACAGTTTAAAACTAGTTTGTTTTTTTATTTTCAGACCAAATTTTCACACGTGTAATATATTGAAAAAAAGTTTTACCCGTGTAACCACGTGCAGACAAATCCGCGAAACCGGTTTGCAAAGTTTGAACATGCTCATTGGGATAGAAGTTTGGGGCCACGTGGGAGTTGCCTAAGAGTCTCTCGTGAAGATTCTACTTCTTTTCTTTTCGAAAATGAAACCGAATTCTTGTATTAAAACTAAGACCTGGACAACGGTATAAAAGATATTCTTCGAGTCTGACAAACTTTCTAGAAAATCCTTGTCCGATTCTTCGTTCATAAAAATATAAAACCACACCAAAATTACAACGGAGACACAATTTTTGGCATATTCTTACTTTATTCAGGCTACGTTTTCGAACGTATGAAACATGATTTTTTTTCTAAAAGAACTACGCAACCTCAGATTAATATATCGTGGCTTAGGTTAGCGTTTTTGCTATTAAGAAGAAACTTCAGAATAGATTGATTTTATCCAATCGATCAACAACCTTTCGTGAATTTTATACCGCGAACAGATTTACGATATCGTTCTTTTTTTCTAAACAAGCGTAGAAGCTAGCCTTTTGTATTTACAAAATATTCAATATCGCGAAGTTTTCTGTGCAACGAAATTATAGGTATATATTTGCTTAATGAGAATCAACGCGATTTATCTGCAGGGTAATCGGTGAGCTTCTCTCGTTGTTTTCCGTCGATCCTTTGTCCTTTTATTTCTCACCCCATAAAAGCGCAGTGCTGACCCAACCCTAATCGATTCTACTTTTACAAGGGAAAAACTTGGCGGCCTATATAGCTGGTTACATCGAAAGTTCGTGTTCTCCGTCTGAAGTATGGAAGCGATTTTTTACCCGGCGATCAGCTTGCACGCCACGTTGTTAAAAATTGCACATCAGGCAGATAACTTGGTGAGGCTTTTTATCGCGAAAAATTCTCGCCGGCGTTGGCCCGCAGTTTTAATCCGCAGATCGTATTCACGTAACCAAAAGCGGATAAAATTCGTACCTAATCTCGAGTCTTTAGGCAGCGACGCGAGGATGAGAGTGAATTCGCGCCCGCGTCGGAAGTGTGAAAAACTGAAACCGAAATAAAAATATTATTCAGCCTGCATAAGGCCGCGGTATAAATCCGTTGGGTGAAAAGTTGGAGAAAAAAAGTAAAGGCGAAAAGCTCCCGGCTTACCTGCCCGCAAGCACAACGACAGCCCGACGAAACGGCTCGTCGAGGCTCCTCTGCATCCTTCTTCTTTCGTGTAATCTTAAAATCATACCTGCGTAATTCGTATTGCGACGTTTTCCGAGGGTGTTTCACCCTCCTTGCCGCATCTCTTTTCGGGGAGGTTCAATTACAGGGGTTGCAGTTACCCGACGACCGCACACGTCGGTCTTCCAAGCATCCGATGTAACGTCCGACCCCCAGAGACGAGTTTCAGAACAATAGAGGACGTTATACGTGTACCAAAGCACCTTTATCCACCTGCGTTGCGACATTTTAGCTGATTTAGCCCCTGTCAAGGCGTCTCTTCTCTTCTCTTCTTTACCTTAGCGTCCAGTCTAATGGTCATTTTGCGATTCGACGAGCAGTGCAACGCCAACCGTGCAAAGTTTGTTTCAACCCGTGTTACCGATTTATCGGTTATTCCTTTTGCTCTGCATAAGATGAATTAAGAATTCTTCGACAGTCGTTTTGAATATGGCCAAAAAGTAAGGCGATTCTGAGGAACGTTTACAGTTTACACATTTGTTATGCGGAGAGAAATATGTAGTTGAGGTCACTCAGGTACAGTCATCTGTTATTTTAATTTTTTTTCTTATTACGAAAAATCAGTTTTCATAACCAAGAATTTAGTATTCGTTACTATTTTTCTAGTTTCGGGTTACTTGAACTATACATTAACGTTTATACTGGGCTTCATTGTCGTGGAGTGCTTGTATAATTAGTTTTGAGGATTATCCGACTACTGAGCTAAAAAATACTCTGGCAACTTTCTATTGCGATACAAAAAAATGGACCAAAGAGCCTGATTCAGTATATTTTCTAGCCACAGTTGCGGTAATTTAGTGTTCCTGCAATAATAAATTAATATTACTAGAACTTTATCAACATACAGCAAGTTTGATGGTTTTGGGTGTATCGTGAATATTTCGAAGTGCAAATTAATTAGGTTGAATTGACTGGAAACCTGAAAGAATTTAAAACAGCTGAAGAACACAACACAATCACAATTTCAATTTGACACATTTTCATTCATTCCTTGTAATAAATTCAAAACTATCGCAAGTGAACCTTTTCCAATCGAAACATAAAATATTGAAAAGAAACTAAATCCGCTAATAGATATTAAATACAATAAAACGATTAGTTTTCGTATTACGGAATCAGTTTTCTTGAAAAAATTCGGATCAGCTGTTCACTAAAACGAATCTGTTCAAGTACGTTTTAATCTTTTTTCGTTTACTGGGTAAATTTCATCTCGAGCAGTTATAGTATGATCTTAAAATGTGACGTAAGATTCTCTGAACAGGAACAGGTACTTATTGCTTTTCATGAAAATTGTCCAGCCTCTGAGAGAGGATTTTCAAAGCGTTCTTTCCGATGAAAAGCTGGACTAGCGAAAGCATTTCGAGTTAAAAAATTCTTGGGATCGCTCCTCCGTGACAATTCTCAACGAATCACCTCGTAGTAGCGAATTTCTTGGGTCAGAGAACTTAGCCTGACCTAAGGTTCCCAGAATCTGATTCCACACTGAGAAAAAGCTCCTTCTCTGTCCGCAGGCTCTTCGCCTCGCAGGGTTGAGTCAATTTCAATTAAAATTGATGTCGCTTGAGAATCGGGTGCCACTCGCAGACGGACCTTCGACCCTCGACCCAGTCACCCTTCTGAACTGTCCCACAGGTTATTTCGAATTGCAGAGAGCCAGCCATCGAGCTGTGACAAAGAATCCGCATTTGAATACAGGTGCGAATCGACCTTTGGACCTCCGGACTTCGCGTCCTGATATATCGAAGGCTCTAGCCACTTACGAATTCCCTTCGACTTCCCTCGTAGGGAAGGGTTTCCTCGTTTCTTATTTCAGAAGAAGATAAAACTCACGATGTCTGAAGCGTGAAAGGAGCGCATCTTGTGTAACCTGCATCAATGAGGAAACGTCGAGAACGAAGCGACGAGACGGAAATACAAAAGAGAGCCAATCTCGGGGTAGATTTTTACCTCCGAGGGATTATTTTTCAAATCGGACGACTCGGAACAGCTACGACGGTTTCATGGTAGAAAATGTCTCTTTCACAAACGGCAGGAATGGTTTACAATCCATTCGATATCCGTCGGGGGCAGAAAGCTTCCCGCCGTTAAAGACGTGTGATATTGTATTGTACAAGAAACAGCGTTGCTTTCAGGAATTTATGGAAAATTCTAAGACGATACGGGGATTGAGACTGACGTTGCAAAAGTCAAGACGAACATTCTCACGAAACCGCAGACCGACGGGTCAGGTTTAATTAGTTACGACCCGATACCTACATCCAAGTTCTTATACTCCAACACTCCTTCGGACGCTGGTTCACTGACCACGAATAGTTCCGGAATCCACCCCCGACCCTTTCCGCGTCGCTAAAAGACACCGTTGGCAAAATATCCGAGCAAGGGATGCCGGGATTAAAGTTATAATATCCGGCCATCGCCTGAAGGAAGCGAAACAGAGTCAGGAATTTCGGGGAAAATTTTCAAACGAGTCTGCAGAAGTTCTCGGAGCTTGCAATTAGTCGAGAGTTCGGTTACTGTTCTCATACTTGCGGCTGATTCGTTTTTCGAATACTCCTTGTATAATTTCAATTTACATATTCATCGAGAGAAATTTCTAGTCTTCATTACCACACGATCCTTTACTATTTTCATTTTTTATCATAATCAAAGGATACGGTTCCGGGTGAATGGTAAAAATGAGTTTTGTCGCAGTAAGCGGAAAATTTGTTTTTCTACTATATTATGTTGTTACTATTGCGATGATTTGATTCGTTGTTGCGAGAATAAATTCATGTCAAGGTCTTGTTTAACTAAAAAAATACAGTCAACTAAACGTACCGATTTTGCGTTGCGAGAATCACCAGAGAATTTATAAGTAATTATAACTGCAAACGCACAAAATAATTACTTGTGCCTCATTTTATTGTAATTTCAAGAGTATTCAAACAGTTGCTGCAGCGATACCTATTTTACCGAAATTTTCTGGCAACAGCAACGAATAAAATTTCTCTCAGATCTTTCTTTTGATCGATCTTTCATTCCTTATTCTAAGTACAAAACGGAGATTGTTTGATTCGCGGGAAAAAAATTACTGTTGCGTTTACTCTTTTTAAGTATTTGTTACTATAAATTTTGTAACTACATTTTTGAACACTGAGAAAAATTTCATTTGTTACAGTAACTAGAAAAATTCACTAAAACAGGTATCGTTAAAAAAACTGTTTGAATATTTTAGAATTACGAAAAACGAGGTACACGTAACCGTTTTGCGATATTGTAGATCCTTTTTTGGTAATTGCAACGCAAAATCAGTTTGTGAGGTTTATTCTACTTTTTCAGTTAAGCAAGGTTTTAACGTCAATTTATTGTTGCACAAGCATTAAATTTTCGCAACAGTTACAAGAAAATCTAGTAACAGTGATCGTAATGAGAAAGAATAGTAACTGTGACTAAATTTTCCCGTATTAGCTACAAAACTAATTTTCTCTTTGTACCTAGAACTATATTTTTCGATTGTGATAAAAAAGGAAAAAAATAGTTAAGGACTGAGCGATAACCGGAAATAAAAATTTCTCTCTGTGCAACTACAATTTTACTCTGTAGTAGATTGCACTGTCGATCTAGTAACTCGGAGCATTTCTGCAGTAACTTTAGAAAATAGGAGAGGCCGGTTCTGGATATAGATTCCCTTACTAACATTCACCGACACTTAGCTGTGTCCAGAACCGGCCTCTCCTATCTCCTAACTTCAGCAATAAACTGTAATAATTTCAATAAAAAAAAAAACCTACGCCTATCCGAAAACTTTTGCTAAAAGGGTAGTAAATGTAAAGTAATTTTTTCTTCGCGTAGATTTTACTACGGTTAAAACACTGTTCCGTTGTTCGCAATTTTGTCGGGTTGAAAGTAAAAACCGTCCGAAATGACTTACAGAAGCTTGCAGGTGGGAATTTTATTCTGGTAAGAAATCGCAATATTCCAAGTTATTATCGAAGTTTCCCTGCAGAGAAACAGCAGCTGCAGTGGTCGGTTCCCTGGTGGATTGGCGATGGACGCCGGCGAACTGCAATTCCAAAGGAAGACGTACAAAGACGTCGTGCCTAGGTATAAAACTGGATATTTGAAAGATCCCAGGATCGGTGCTCAGGAGCTTCACGTCCCTTTTATACGTGTACTTTATTACCGCAAAGCTTTTAGATCCCGCTTCTTCCCTCGGGTTCACTTCCTTCCCTCTCATTTCCTTCCCCGTTGAACTCTGTTGACTTCCCATTCCCCGAGACAAAAACAGCGAAATTTATCTCCCGCTTTCATTCATTCCCATTTCCTTTTTCACCCATCTAATACGCGTGTGTGTGTGTGTGTGTTTGTGTGTTTGCGAGTGCGTGCGGTCTGTCTTCTTTTTTTTCCCCCCACTTTTTTTTCATCACCCTAATTTTCGACCCGACGGACAGAGCAGCTCGTTTAATAGTCGTAAACGAGATACAGAGTCAACGATTCGGACTGAGCCACTCTTTTTGACAGTCGTAATCGAGAGTTGAAGTCAACAATTGAGACGCCCTGAGAATGCTTTGCGCTGATCCACGGATTACCATAGATCTTCTCTCCGTTATGATATCACCGAGAGAGAAGTTTCCCCGTTTATTTGTCCAACCCTTCATGTTTTCCAAGAAGAATACGGTGTTACACCGCTTATAAACTTGGGGAACTCGTTGTTGATTGTCAAACTTGGTTACATTTTACTTCCTTATCGTTCGACCAACCCTGTGAACATTTCAACCGTTCTCTGCTTCTCTCTTTCTCTCTCTCTCTCTCTCGTTCTCCCGAAATTGTATCGCGCCATGTTTCAAGTAAGTCAATTGAAGTTCATCCCTGCGTCTATTCGTCTGCAGGTTTCAAATTGAAGACTGTAATATATACGTAATGTTTCTCGGAAGAAGCATCTTCCAGGCTCGTCTTTCACTTACGGATAACAATTCCGGTTTCGTACAGGGGTGGCAGCGACATTTACTCTGTATATATTTTCTTCTTCGCCGGAAGACAAAGGCCACTTTTCCACAGCGGATTTCAATCAAGCGATTGGATTCATCCGAATGTAACGTAGATATACTATACCTACACACGTTCGACCAATCGCCGCGTACTTTTTGCCCTCGAACCGTTTCAAACGCTAATTTTTTTTTTTTATACCCTCAAACATCGTCCTATGTTTCGCTACGTTCAATATCTCATTCCGACATTTGCATGACGCGTCGTATGCGTCGAAATTCGAGCCGAACGCCGTTCGTTGATTACAATTTGAGTCCGATGGGGATGTGCGAGGAATTCAACCTGTAATCAATAAAACACAAGCGTTGGCACGACACGAAGCGAATTCACGCACCGTGCATATATTATCACTTTTGATAGTGCGGTGCCAAAATTATTCTAATCTCGGATTACTCGATCAGTAACACATGCAAAAAAACACAAAGTTATCGGCATAAAAATTGATTGTCTATTGTATTCTACAGCTTTACTCTATAATTCGATCTATAGCTATCAAAAGTCTCTCATAAATAATACTCTTCCTTCTTGACAAGCGTAATTTTTTCATACATTATTTACACAGACACGTAACCGTGATCCTTTGTCTTGACGCACTCCACTTTGGTCGTTATCACCTGCTTGAAATGGTTGCTTTTCCCACAAAGACTTTCCCTTCAACCATATGTTATAAACACAAAACCTTGTATCAATCATGAAGGATTTCACAGGGGTTAAAATTCGTACATTGTGTGCGCTGTGTTATATTTGGGTGTGAGATTGGGGAAACCCAACTGAAAGACAACGACAAAGGCGACAAAATCGCGTTGTCTCTTACATTTAAAAATTGTATTGATTAAAAAATAAGTGGGTAAAAAATTCAACTGAATACTTGATATCAAAGCTTTATATTTTTTCGAAACGAATCGACTAGTGAGACGAATATCGAGTGAGTCAGCTTTTTTCTCCGAGCCTTTATAAATCAACCGACCAATCGTCCAAGGAATTCAAGGATATAACGTGTGGCTCCTGGAGGATCGTCGAAGGTGAATTGGTTAGGTCTCCAATTAGCTTCCAACGATCTCCGCATCGTGTGGCTCGCAATCGAATACGGAAGATCCATAAACTTTCTTTATTTCTTACATTACCTATGATAAAAAAACTGATCGTACCTTTTCTTTTTTCATTTGAAATAAATTGTTAAATAAAATTCACCAGGCTTAAGGCAGATACCGTACAACAGACGTCAGCTACACCATACAGTACCAATCCAAATTAACAATATCAAAAATGAAATAATTATTTCACCTCATCTCGGTTTAACTTGAAAAGAAAAATCCTCACTCCCGTATTCATCGTCGGAATAAATGTACATATTTTACGGACGTTGATTGAACATGGCCAAAACGATTTTAACCGACTTTGAACTTGTGGGAGGTGTCAACCGGATCAAGCAAGGCACCTAAATACACGAACGAGCGGACTTGGCACACTCACACGTGCTCAAGTACATTTCAAGTTTGACTGTGCTAAGAGGCTGTCAGTGCCGTAGGCGCAATGCAATCAAGCCACCCCTTGAGTGGAGAGGCAATTCAATTGCCGAGTAGAGAGAGAGGGACGATATTCCAAGCCAGAGTCGCGTTATGTTCACTCGATAATATACCAGTATATATATATATATATATATACGTACGAGTATTGCCAAAGAATTTTCGCACAGAAATGTTGACAATTATTCCGAAAATGAGGCACCCGCTGTATAAAACGAGCCGGTAAATTTGCCGGTGTTTTATTACAGTTGACATTCCTTGACTCGAATATGCGTTGCTTGAAGTTGCCGCCGGCTGCTACAGTTTGCGTTAAAATTGTGACTAATAATTAATTCGGATTTATACCGCGAGTGCGCGAAATCAAGGAACGCTTCGTGGTATGGAACCAGCGTTAAAATTTTACCGGCACCGTTGCGGAATTCATTTTTTAGCACAGTTTTAGTTTAATCACTGTGGTCTGGTTTATACTTGTGGAAATCGTGTGATCGTGATATCGTAATTTTTGGACATTTAAACAATTGGAGCGGCATGACTACTATTTGCTTGTTATTCTAATCCAGGGGAGTTAAATATTTAAAGCTTCTCGCATTACTTGATTTATCTAATGATTTGATCTATGCGATAAAGATATAAAGAAACAAGTTTTTCATTTATACACAACTTCTTCACGTGTCGGAGCTTTAATTTGTTGAATAATTTATCTTACGACTGGTTTAAATACTTTTTTGTTACAGCGATCTGGAATGCTTAAGAAAAGTTTTAACCCTAAGATTCATAGTTTACTGATATTCTCTGAAATAGTGGTATTACATGCGTGTTATGACAGCAGAAAAATGACGGCAGCTTTGAAAGGAGGAGACGCGTCCTAGTTTTGAATTCCACGTTCAATGTCCTCAAAGCCGTACGCGATAGAATTCCCCTCTGTGTATTCGTGCGATATCTGCGTATACATTTTTATCCGCTCTTTGAAAACGGAGTAGAAATCGATTAAGTCTGATTTTTTATTCACCCTCCGTAGCCACGTGACTTACCCGATATCAAAGAACACGCCAGCAATTAAAACGCGAATTTACGGTCATTATCTCGTTTTTTCATCCCTCTTTCATTCGAGTTTCATTTTTCACCCTGCAGGTCGTTAACCACACTGAAACAACAAGGGGCTTCGGACGAATGAGCGTTTACGTTTCCAGTATATCCACTTGAAGTTGTACCAAGTATAGTTTGCGTTTATATTCGTCGAGCGTGTAATTATAATTTAGGCAATTACACGAAACACGATTTACAGTATTTATGCCACCCTTCTCTATAGTTACGCTGTAAAGCTTAAATTGCAGCTGATACAATACGCAAGCTGTAGGAACACCGATTACACAATTGCCAACATATGGCAAGGTGCTTGTGCTGCGTGTTGAAAGACCGGGAAAACCGATCTGTTTGAATATTGATTATCGATTAAATAGTCCGTTAATCAGAATTAAATTTTTGCTTACTGATTTTACTTTTTCAACGTAATAATTTTCACGGCAGAACGAAATATTAAAAAACTTGTACTAGTTTTTTTTCGCGGCTTCTGAGTTTCGTAGAGTGAAACAGCTGCGTTTCGTTTCAGCCGGTCCGTGCGTTTAATTTACACCATTTTTTGCAGTTAAATTAGGTGTCAATGTTAATTTACCGCTGGACGAACATCAAATTCTCGCAATAGTTACAGGAAAATATAGTTCGACTGACCAAGATCGAAGAGAATAAGAACCCTAGATTACTAGATTTTACGGTTACCTACAGCTAAAAAAATGTAAAAAAAACGCCTTATCAACTCTTCCGTTCAAAAATAGTTATGGACTATATACCGCAGTTCCCGCAGCTAGAAATTTCTCTCAACTGTATCGGGGAGACGACGACACGTAATTAGCAATGGAATTACTACTATTATAGTATTTCAAACAAGCTTCAACCACCGCGTGATTAAT
Organism: Neodiprion pinetum; assembly: GCF_021155775.2. Classification (NCBI taxonomy): domain Eukaryota; kingdom Metazoa; phylum Arthropoda; class Insecta; order Hymenoptera; family Diprionidae; genus Neodiprion; species Neodiprion pinetum. The sequence continues at coordinate 25,575,619 of NC_060232.1, forward strand.
TTAGTCTAGTAAAACGTTCTGTTGGTAAATTTCCAACCTGCAAGCTGACTTCCGTCCTGCGTCAAACAGTCCAAGTTCATTAATAATATCCCTATCGTATTTTTCGCATCTCTTTTTACTACCGCACGACAACTGCTTTTACCGGAGAATTTGCGGAAGCACTTGTGTCGCTCAATTGTTACGTGCATGGAATGTTAAGCCATTCATCCAATTTGTCATATACAGCATCGAGAGAAAATTAATATTTTTCCTTTTTCCCCCTCGAGGAGCACACAATTTCAGTCCATCCCGGTGAATTTCCCACTCCTTTCGTCCTCCGGGCGGAAAATGTTTTTCAACCGTACATACATAAATTTTTTTTCCATCCCTAATTGAAACTCATTAACTCTGTCCGTGTAAAAGTACGAAATTATAACCTGTGCGGAAATTCAGCACGTGTAAAATTTATCGTAATTTTTTTTTTTTTTTTTTCCATCAAGATCTTTCCAATCATTAATTCAATTAAACTCTGCTCTAGCAGCATGTAACGTACACTCGTCGCGATAAAATTGCAGGCTGTAAATTAACTGGACCGTATCTTTGGAAATGTTAAAAACAGAAATTAATCGCAGACCTGCGTGCACGCTCGGCATGAAATCGCGAACAGGCAATATCCTGTTAATCAGGTTTGTCCCGCGGTGTTATTAGCTCTGCCATGCGTAGAAATCAGCCGCAAGTTCGTATTGTATACGCCTCGCACAACCAGCTTGCAATTAACCGAAATGTGCGGCAGCCTCGCAACGGTGATAAAATTAATTCCAGACCGATCTGGGAAATTGATCAACTACGCGTTGTTCTCCGCTTGTCTCGCTTCCAGGCTTTCCCTTCCCTTCCTTTCCCACCCCACCCCTCCCCGCCCCTTGCCTTGCCTTGCCTTCGCCGCTCTTACTTCCGGTTCACGCCTCCAGTATCGCATAGTCTAACTAAATTAGCCGCTCCATCAGTTCTCCAGCTTTCGGAAGACAATCAAATTGAATTATTCATTGAACACTACACGCGCGGTGCTCCGAGTTAACATCGAATACGTTTACCGTACAATAGATGCATTAGGAGAATTGAACCTGCCCGCGGAATTAAAGGCCGCGAACTTGTATTTTTTATCTTCTTTTTCTCTCTTCGTCCCCCCCCCCCCCCCCCCCCCCCGTAAGCCGTGAATTTTCACCATCGTAAAGGGGTGCAGGATCCGGGTGAGCGAAGGCAAGAGCATGTTTTTACATCCATGGTCTCGCGAAACAAGTAAACGAAGATAAATTGCGCATAACGGTGAATTGCAGGGTGTTTGCGCCACGGCTAACGAGTATTTCAATATTTTAGCAAAGGAAATGTACCGCGGTACAAACACCCCTGCAAGTACGCCTATCCTTCCTGTTTTACGCTTTGTACTTAAACTAAACGACGCGACGCGCGACGGGTGAAATTCGCCACGAATCTAACGCCACTGGCATTTTACTCGCAACAATTTTGAACGGTCGATTGTTGTTTGTTGTGGGAATGTCCCAAGTTGCTGAAAATTTAACAAAGGTCAAGGGAAAGAAACCGGAGTACCCATTCGCATCTACTAATTGATACATTTATTCTGCTCTCATCAATTTTCTATCTACACCCAATTTTTGGAGACGAAATATCGGTAGCTAAAGTGACAGAAAACTGCGGGTCGGTTGAAAAAAAAAAAAATTAATCAATCTTTGGTCTACACCCTAATTAAAAGTTGTAGAGTACAAATTTGTGATAATTTTCACTTCATCTTGAACGAATTGTAACGCAGTGTTGTAACGTAGATCGAACTCGTTTCTCCATGATCTTTTGTTCATCTCAGCAACTAATTACCGTAAGTAGCGGTAGAGGATTTTGAAGCTTCCAACGGAAGTAAGAAGGCGCGGAAACGGTGTGAAAATGAGCTGAAAAATAAAACGTCAGAACACTCGTTGTTCCTTGTTTCCAGCTTTACTGAAATAGAGGAAAACTGTGCAGCCAGCCTTTTGGGCGGGGGGGAAGGGGCGGGGGGGGGGGGGGGGGGGGGAGTCGAGAGTCGAGCGGTTCCTGACTCATCCCTTTCCGTTTGATGTTAAATTTATCTCTCGCGGCAAGTTCGCCGTTGTCTACATCATCCGCGAAACTGAAACATCTCGACATACCTACATAGGAAGCATACTGTGAAAGCCACATGCAGGGGTGGTTCATGATTCAGGGTTGCTGGCGTGTAATATACACCCTGGTATAATGATTAAGGAGTGTCTTTAAAGGAGATTGAGTCAAAATTAAAACAAGGTTGCTAGCTCGATTACGTTTAATAATGACAGAAGAGCCATGACTTTAGGAATCAGCTGGAGATGTTGGACCATTCTGCCAATGGTTAAAGAAGTGATGGAATTTTATCAACGATAAATAAAATTTTGGAAAAATAACTAGGTCTTCACGCCAATGTCAATTTTTCATCGTGGATTTTTACTTGTAATGTTAATAAGTAAATTTGGTACAGTAAATTAAATCAATTTTGGGGTATTTATTCGTTCTTTCTGACAAGTGACAGTGGCGAATGTTGCGGGGAATTGAATTTCGGTGTTTTTGCGACATGCAGATTCATCTTATTGTCGGTGTAGATAACATCGTAACTATTGTTTTCAATCCGTCGTATATAAGCTATGTTTGTATTACCTGATTTTTTGTTCGTGAATCATTCAAATATATAATGAAAAAAGCAGGATTTAACCTAATTGGAAAAGTTTGATTTGATTACTGAAACCAAAAAAAAGAAAACAGTTAAAATAAGTTTGTAACGGTTTTCCATATAAACTGAATTTACTAGGCATTTTCAACCATATTGAGAAGAGTTTCAATAAAACTTGAAAGCTCCAAGTTTTTCTTTACAATGCAAGTACATATCGTTTGTTTTTTAATTTCCAACGAGATCTCCGCAACTCACTACGTTACAATAATTTAACAGACTATATGTACTCTAAATATCGTCGTAAAATTAATAACAAGCAACGACTTTCGGCAAGCCACACTAAGGAAAATTTCATTTGTTATAGTAACCAGAAAAATTCAGTAAAACAAGTATCGCTAAAAAAACTGATTGAACATTGTTAATTGTCGATCCTTTTTTGGTAATTGCAACGCAAAATCAGTTTCTGAGGTTTCCTCTATTTTTTTTAGTTAAACAACGCTTTAACATCGATTTATTGTTGCACAAGCGTTAAATTTTCGCAACAGTTGCAAGAAAATACAGCAACAGTGATCGTAATGAGAAAGAATAGTAACGTATACCAGACTTTCCGGTAACAGCTAGAAAACTAATTTTCATCTTCTACCTAGAACTATATTTTTCGATTGTGGTAAAAAATGAAAATAGTCGAGTAATGAGCGGTAACCGGAACTAAAAATTTCTCTCGGTGCAAAATCCTCAACGAGAAGCTGTAAATTTCCCCTCACTCAAGCACTATAGTTTCCGGTTCGCCAGACGCGATATTGCGTCCCGATAGCCTCGAAGCGCTGCACCCGTACCCGTAACCAAGGCACATGCATCAACGCGTCTTATACTTTTCTTATACTTTTTTCAAACCTTGTTCCAGAGCTGTGCGAGGAATGGGCTCTCGCCAACAGCCGCGAGTGCGTCGAGGGGGGTGTCGGGGGCGGCGGGGGCCAGGAAGACGCCGAGGATCCGGCGGAGGCCACGTTCTCTCTGAAATACCTGGGAAGCACCCTCGTCGAGACGCCCTCCAGCGAGGAGGCCACCGCCGAGGCCATCAAAACCATCATCACCATGGTACCTATGCCTGTGTCTGCTCGATACACCCCGTAGACATAGGGATTCAATGCACGCCTGACGAAAGACCGTGAAACATTTTACACAAGGACAGTTTTGTGCCTCCACTCTTAGGCGCGGCTGATGCGTTAGGAAATCTTTCAACATACGGTGGGATTCTCACGAGAAACGGAGGAGAAGCCTCGTTGTACCGGAAATTCGAGATGCTTAGTCCCCTACTTTCCTGGAGAATCCAATTTCCTTTCTTTTTTTTTCCTGCTTCGTTTTTCCTCAATTTTTGTGCTACGTTCACGGGTAACGAGTATCGTTCTGTTTCGGGATCTTAGGATCTTGCGAAAAGGGTTTTTAACGTTTTCCTTGGATCATTGAGTATAGCAGAAGTATTCGGAAGGTGAACAATTCGTTGAGTAGGTACGTGTCTGATAGTTTTTTTTTTGTTTTGGTTTTCAGAGGGGTCGTTAATGAAAATCATATCGACGATCCCGAACGAGCAATTGTTGGAAATGAATCGGCGGTCGTGGTGATGAATATTCATATTCGGATCTTGAAAATCGGAAGAGACGATACATTTATTGGAATAACACTTTTCTCAGAATTTGGTCTCTGCGTTAAGAAGGAATTAATCTTCTCTGTGGATAGAATTTAAAGATATATAGAACAATCTGATCACATTTTCTCTTTTTCCTAAAAAAATATAATTGCGGATTATACAAGCAATTGAATTTTATTGATTTTGTAATATAATATACATATTACTTAGCATGGGTGACGCCATATTGTTATATTTCCGAATCTGCTAGATTTGTTTCAATTTTTGTTTAATCTGAAAAAAAATATGAGCCAAGTATTTTTCGTTTTACCTCGTTGAATAGGTGTTTAAAAATTTTCACCCATACGGAATTACTTCTGCACGAACTGATTTGAATATTTTTATACATGATCAGCAGAGTATTTCGAATAATCCCTCGTTAGTCATTGAAATGCCTTTTTTTTTTAACCATCTAGAAAAGTGAAACATTTTTTTTATTTTGCATAAATTTTTTCATTCAAAATTCGTTTGGTGTCAATTCAACTGTGATTGACAAATAAATCGGTTTCAGACAATGTCAAATTTTTTTCAAGCTCTACTGGAATTAGTTAACACATTCTGAATGTACGTCATTTTTGGTTCTAACTAATTTTGACTGAAACAAGCATTTTTAATCCTGCTTAAAGCAATTATGTGTGTAAGACATATACGGAAATTACTGCCAAAATATTACTGAGAAATTTATTCAGTTCGGATTGATCTTGTTCACTTTGAAATTGCGTTTTTCACAATTTACACCATCTCAACTCCGTTAGCCAGTTGCAATGAATTACTCCCTGAGAAAGAATTCAATTCCGAATAACTTTCTTATTCTTTTAATACTACTTTAATTATTATAAACGTATAAAAATATATCAAACTTATAACTAGTCAATTCAAATGAAATATGGGAAACACTGGTTACAATAAAACCCACTCTGATTCTAAGTTTGACGTTGTTTTGTGAAGAATCTTTCATAGTCTTGATTGAAAATTAAAATTTAAATAAAAATAATTCAATGCTGGCGATCTAAAAAAAAAAAAAAAAACAAAAAACGTCCAGCTGTAAATTATATCACACTTTTTTTTAAAACTTGTACTATTTTGAATAAAATTCTCAATCGAATCGAGATGACCCCAAGGAATATTCCTTCAACCGCGATCGGCGGAGAGTCAAGAATTATTTGGGATCCAAAACTATAGAAGGCTCTTCACAATATAGTGAGAAATGACGTCAAATTTGCTGAATACCCGATAAAGCATTTCCAGTATAAATGTATTTTCGATGCACATAATCCGAATCCTGCATCCTTTGAAGAGCCTCACGTCCACCGTCAAATCCCGCGAATAGTTTTCATTTTTGCGTTGAATTCCGAGGGTGCAAATATCCTCTTCCGGCGGAATTCGTGCCTGCGTGAGTTTGCGAGAGCGCAGGATCCGCGTATTATAATGCGGAAATGTTGGTGCAGGGTTGGAGTTAGGAGGGGAGGTTAGTCGCGCCATTCGTAGGTTATTGACATCTGTATAATCCGACACGATAGCTCACAAATATCCAGACAAATATTGGATCGTTCCAGGGGATGAAGAAGAAGGAGACAGAACAAACAACCGGTCCTATAACACCCCAATTCGGTGACCATTTGTCAGGAGTCGTTTCTCCTCTCTGAGAGTTCAAGCGATTAGGATACTTTGTGGAGTTTGAATTTTATTCAAAAACGGAGTGGAGGTAGGCTGGAAACTGATGAATATATTTCAGGATCGTACACGTTTTCCGAGCTTCCGTAGATAGGAGTGAAGAATGGGCGAATCAAATAAACGTGACTTTTATTCACGTCCACAAAAAGTGCTACCTTAGTGCCGTGATATCCTTCGCTTCTACCAAAGTCCTTCGTTTGGTCCGCGCGATCGTGCCAGGACATTTTGGCTGTTACAGTCTTGCTCGACATTCGTCCGTTCCAAGTGCTCTACGTACGTCCTCCACTGTCCTGCACGTACCTTCTACCTGTGCAAACAACGTTTTCATTGCCTCTCGACTCCCCTTTAACCGTCGAACCAGTTTTTATCCTTGGACCAAGATTCATGCGGGGGATCCGAGTTTGGTACGTTTCGAAATACGAGGTTCCGATTCGTCTCGTTGATAACTGGCGCTGCATCCAACATTTTTCTCTCTCTCTTTCTCTCTGCTCCTTGAAGCTTCTTATTTTGAAGTGATCTGTACGAGGTGGCTTCGATCGGTAATCCAGTGATTTATATTGAATCGTATCGTGTTCCTGTGTTGCCAAAAGACTTCAAGGAGCGTTATTTGCATAGAGCATGACGAATGGTTCAAGGTGGAAGAGCAGATGTAGGAAATCATTCGTTGTGACGTCGATCAGGAATGGCATTGATCATTCGTGTAGAATGAGAGTCTTTTCCTACCGCGTTACCGTCAGTGAAACAAAAATCACCGAGATGAGTCTGGGACGAATGGTTACGGTCTCATTAACTCCCCAGAAATTCACCTCTTTTGACGTACTTCGGATATCCTGTCCTCCGGCGACCCCAACGAGCAGGATTGCGACAGAGTGCAATTAAGATATCCAATTTCTTCTGTGCATTGAAAACGCAATAGGAGGATCAGCTTCTCAGACTTTAAGAAATAGAGTTGTTCAGAGTCTAAGTCTGATTGCAGGATTACTCAGTCGAGGTACGACTTAAGTTTGAAAAAAATGTATAATCCCAGTCACCCGATGATGGAAATTGTGCTCAGTGAAACGACAAAGGAATTCATTATTCATTTATTAAAACAATAACTCACAGCGCAAAGCGTCGGTTAGCTGAGTTCTGTACATACATAGTAATTCCGAAATATAAAATTGAGAAGTACCGACATTTCGAACGGCGGAAACTACAAATGGTCAAAACTTCTACCCATTCAGGGTTTGTACCATTCGATTATGCGACAATTTGTAGTTTCGAAGAAGAAGAGTTTGACACTTCGGTATTACTTGCTGTTCGGGACTTTGACCATTCGATGAAACGGTCGTTCTGAACTCTGACAATTCGGAATTCCGGCTCTCAACCTCTAATTAGCTGCTGAACGACAAGTGCCCACCTTGTCAAAATTTAAGGTCAAACATTCCCAGTACGTCTCGAAGACGAACACCCTGAACGATGACCGTGCAGCGGACAACCGAGGAAGTTCAAAGTTCGGTCGACTCATTATCCGGATGCTTAACACCCGATACCATCGTTCCTTAACCCAACGCTGAGGAGTTTCGCGAATCCGTTGAGCTTGAAACGCGAGGAGGTTAAAGAGGCGTTTCTAACTCGTCAAAACTCGTCCCTGAGAGCTTCAAAAATGGCGGTGTGTGTATATTACTTCCGTTCGAGGTGGCCGAGGTGTACTCTGCGATACCGTCATTCTTCCAGGAGGTCTCTTCAACGAGGAACGCGCAAGTGTCCGGCACGGCTTCGTAATGAAGTTTCAGGTTCTCCTCATCTCGTATACGTGCCGCGTGTAATCCTCCCGAGCTTCGCTGCTCGGAAACCCTTTGTTTGCTAAAAACTTCTCGCAGCTCCTGGGAAGCTTCAAAGTAAATAACAAAGAACCAAGCCCGCTCAAAATGTCCACACAAGATTTTCGGAAACTCGATAATTTTCACGATATTGAATTTCGGATCAGAAAGAAGTCAGTCATCTCGTGTAAACAATGTAATAACCCAATCGATCCTGAATTTTCGGTCTTGTGAACCCTTTAGTCAATCGGGTGGTTTGGTTTTTGCACTTGAAAATTAAGGCCAGTGGGAAATTAGAGAAACTTATGAAATCTGAAACGTTTCTGAATGATTCGAAGGACGGGAAAGTCGAGTCCGTTTAACACTGATAACGGCGTGGCTGGAACTGCGGTAATTTTCAACAAAACGGAGAGTACCGTAAGATCTTTTTTGAGAGAGGTTTTATATAGTATAATTTCCGGATGAAACCCGCCTACTTTTCTGCTCAAGAAATGGTCCATCATGACTTGAGTTACGAAGACCCTGAGCATGGCCTCGGTGAACTATTCCGCAATCTGCTTCACGGTTTCGCAACTTTGAATTGATATTCGTCAGTCAGATTTTAATAGTATTATAAAAATTGTTTGCAAAACATGACCTAGTGGATTTTACATTTGAAAATCGGTTAAAATGTAATTCCAAGAAAGTATAAATCTCAGGTCACGATCATTCGAAAGGGAAGCTTTTTCTCCATGGGATGATAATTCCGTAGATCGATCGAAGGCCCGGAGGTTCATGCGCGCGAAAAAAACACGGGCATATTTTTCGAGCCTCTGATATCTCCAGGCAGCATTGGACCACCCCCCTCGATGGTGATACACAAAAAGCGTCAGGCTTAACAGACATTGCCTGTTGGAAATCCTCGTAGGTGGTTTTGCCGGGGGGTTTTCGATGCGAGCGAAGCACGTTGAGTAAGGGCCACCCTTTCTATTCTGACCACACGACAGATTCGTGCCAGCCCCAAAATTTTGGGTCACACAGTCGCGCCAGCTTGTTTTCACGATCCTTAAATCATTCCGCTGAATAATAATTCTCTGCAAAACTTGTTAACGCATCCGCTATCTGCCTGTTTGTCAACCCTGAACACATAGTTTGGACAAAATTGCGCGTGTTAATTTTAAGCGTTTTTTAAAGGTACAGAATCAGGCGTAATTACAAATTTACGTTCATTCAATCGTGCACGCTGAGTTGGGGAGTGAAATTATAGTGCGAAAGAAATCGACACGGATTTGTTGTAATATTTTTTTAAAATTTATTTTCATTTCTGTGCGATAATAAGGTACCAATGTTGAATTACCCGTACTGGAATTTATTTACATCTTAGTTTTAGCAACTGAAAAAAAGGTTCGCTTCCTAATCTTATTTCTCTGTATATTTTCATCCTGCGTAGTGGAAAAAATAACGGCAATTTTTCTTATACGTATATAGCACGCTAACAAAAGCTCTGAAATGTTTTGTTCTTCCTTCAGGCAAAAGCGAGTGGAAAAAAATTGCAGAGGGTGTCCCTGGCGGTTAGCCTACGGGGAATTCGCATGACCGATGTGGCAACGGAAGAGGATCAGCTCCAGGTCTCGATTTACAGGTGAATTAAAACGTTGAACGAAAGTTTATTTTCCTCGGAAAACTAGCGGCTGAGTGCCCACTTTTCCCCGCATGTATGCTCCAAGCGGCTCCGCTAACTGAAAGGCTAACTTTATTCCCTGTTCCATTACGCTTCCGCGATCGGTTCACTGCCGGCTGCTTTTCGGTCGAGCGAATATTCGCCTGGCACGTATCGATTGAAGTCTGCAGGCAAATTCAAACGTTATTATTCGCTTTTGCGTGCGAGGAAATTATTCGCGAAAACGGAGACGAATAACTCAAGACTACATCTTGATACCTCGTTGCGAAAATTTTCATTAAAGCTCAGCGTTGAATTATTTTCAACAACCAGGCATTGAATTATGTTTCAGCGTTCTGAACGCGCGCGTTTCTCGACGTTTAATTACTTGAATAAATCTCGAAATTCCCCGGAGCGAGTAGCGGAAGCCACCCACTCGAGACCCTTTGGTCTTGATCGTCGTCAACGATTGTATTTAAATTTCTCAATCTCGATTAATAACTCCTTCGTAGGATTTCACCCGCTCTTTCAATGCTCGTTTTCCAACCTTTCATTAGCTTTTCCGATGACCTTCGAAACCCTCGAAGCTTTACGCCCCGTCCTTTGGCCCTTCCCAACCCCCCGCAAACTCGCGTGTAAAGCCACTTGCAATTAGTTTAAGGATAGCGTGGAGAATCCCCATTTTACCCTATACGATGTTCTAGCCGTTACTAATTGTACCGGAGGCTGAAGAGGCGAGTCCTGACAAATGGCACACGTTTTGCCAATTATTCGCCAACAAAATGGCGTCAAGTTCTACATGTTGGTATTCTCAATCCCATCATATTCAATAAGGTTCAAACAGAGAGGACTAAAGAAGTTATTTTCATTCGTTTAAACTTTTAAATTCCTTTTGGACAGTGAAAAATTGAAAACCAAACGTATTTTTTCAAACTCTGTCTTGTGCAAAAACTCTCTCTCTCTATCCAACGGAATCGGTATAAAGAAAATAAACAATATAATGTAACGCTGAGTAATAATTCGTAGCGAATATAATCGGATCAGGCTGATTATGATAAAGCGGATTATATTGTGGTTTGAGGAAAGTTCCTAGGATGCGAATAAATCTTTTGCGGGATAAATGGTTTCGGGAATCGTAATGAACAGCGTCGCTCTGCGTATATGGTAAATTCTGAAATTTTTTAAGCGTCTCTCCGTCCGTGAAAATCCGGCATTCGAAACACCTACGCTAACGAAGGGTTTTCATTTGGAACTTTAATTAATAGGATCTCTTACTGTTCGGCTGACGCGACCCACGATCATGTTTTCGCCTTCATCGCGACAAACCTCAACGAGACAATGGAGTGTCACGCTTTTCTATGCCCTAAGAGGAAAATGGCCCAGACTGTTACTCTCACGGTGGCTCAGGCCTTCAACACAGCGTATCAGGCCTGGCAGCTGACTCAAGTCGATCCTCGTATTCACCATACAACTGACAAGAGCCCTCCGATGACCGACGAAAATTGTATTGGTAAATATTGAACCATAATAGATAGGGCGCGGGGTTGAAGTTGCCAATTTGAAAAGAATATAGATCGAACGTAAAAGTTTTGCACGAGCTCCGAAAATGAATCTTTTCTATCATCGATTCGGAATATTCTTTAATCAAAATAATGAAAATAAATTTAACCGAATACAGAATATGAATTGAAATTTTTATGCATCTGTAAAGCTTCTCTATGCATTTAGATAATTGTACGTATTTTGTATGAAAATTAAACTTTTTCCAAGAGAATTTGAAAATCAGGTGATCGTTTATGAATCACGCACTTGTAATATTTGTTTGCGATCGCATTGAAAAACTTACCAAATTTTGAGATGTTTATGTTTTACACACAGCGAATTATTACTCATTGTATATTATTTAATTATTTTAAGTGTTTTTTACAAAATTTCGTGCATTTTGTATTCGCTCAAAGTTGTGATTTTCAATATAATTTGCACGTGATAGGTATACGTTTACTTTATAAAATAATCTTTTACACATTTGTAAAACGATTTACAGAATATCACGACAAGATCGTCAACGAGACGAAAAACAACGAGAAACACAACCGACAGAATAACCAAAATGTAAAACGTAACAACATCAATGAGACTCAGAAGAATCTCCTGATCGATTTATCGTCCGATTCTAAGCCAAAGGAAAATTCGTGGGTATGTAGTTTTTTTTTTTTCTAACGTAGAATGACATCATTCGCAGCCTAGAAATCCACACGCGACTTTGCGTCTAACCTGTAGTGAACATTTAAAAATTAAGCTTTCATCATGAGCCTTGAAAGGCTAAAATACAAGTCGGCATTCATGAATTTTTAGCAGCTAAACTGATGCAAATTTTTTTATTTTTGTTCAACACACCGTTAGTACATATTTTCAGCTTCTCATCTGATTCAACTCTTCTCTGTTTCAACCCTCGACAAATTTGACTGGCTAAAATTGACACATTTTATTTATTTATTACGAGATATTCATAAATTGAGTATTAATCAAGACTCAAAAAGTGTATTTACAAAAAAAAATTTAAATACCCATGCTTTATTTCAAAAACATAAAATTGGTTCCATGTGAATAAACGGAAATTTTCTCGAACGTATAGGTCTTTATCTCAACCCAAAATCCTGTCGGCAAGATCTGTAAAGTTTGCCGTATAAACTATAAACATTTTTACTCAACTTTCAATATCCATATATTTTATCGTAGGACTAACTATTTCTAAAAAATATCCAAGCGTACGAAATCGGAAATAAATGTTGTTATTTGATAAAAAATATCAGCATCGTCAATGGATCGTGTCCATTTATGTATTGTCCGTTGATATCAAGCTCACAAAAATGTCAAATTCTAATTGATAAAGCTGACATAGAATGCCCTATAGACGATGCCGATATTTTTATTGAATATTAGAATCAATGCTTACTGATTTCTCACAGTAACATATTGTTTTACAAACAATTGTTTCTGCGACCGTCTAAATATATACTAAAAGTCTAGTAAAAACGTGTGTTTTTTCAAATGGCAAACTTCACAGTCGTTGCGGGGAGGCTTAAAATTGAGATAGAGATCTGCGCTTTGAAGCAGATTTTTATTGATTTATTCGAAATCAATCCGGAGAGCAATAGAATAAATATTCGAAAAAGTTGAAAATAAAAACCATCCTAATAACTATATATGTGAATTTTTTCTTGACCTTTGAATTAAGGAGGGAGAAACACAAACTTCGTGGGTATAAACGGTAAGAACAGTTTATGTAAATTAGCTGAGGAGCTTGCATGAAAAAATTGTATACTTGCATTTTTTCATTACATTTTAAGGGGAACTTACCATCAGTATAACAGCGGTAAATAACCATGTTTTGAATATTGACAAAGATTCTCGCTTGATATCGATAAATTCGGTTGAAAGGGTGAATCATTGTGATTTACTATTGTTATATTCGCATCTGTGTGTTATATCGTTTAATTCGGTAAAACAATATCAATTGTAAAACTTTGTTAAATTTAAAAACATTTTGATTTACTTTTGTTACATTAAATTCCCATTAAAACAGAACGAAAAAGTATAAAATTTTTTCTTGCAGGCTACGAGGATCGTGGATCTTTTGCTTTGACCGAAACTTCAGCCAATTTAAATAAACAGTTTTAACCGTTGACACCCACGAAGTTTATATTTCTCCTTCACTGATAATTATACAAAAATGTTCGTCCCTCCCAACGAGTGCCTCGTTATTTGAACCGTTCCTCTTTCTGCGCATATGGCAGGTTTGCTTCGAGGAGGAAACGGGAGTGGACAATAAAAACACGAGGAACAACAACTCGCCGACGAGCATCCCGATGTCGACGCTCAGAGCGACGCCGACGCCGACGCGGCTCGTCACTCCGCGACCTTCACCTTCGCCCTTGGCGGGGCAGAACGCCTGGGGCGAGTCCAGGTCGGTCGACTTGATGTGCTCGTAGCCCTTATAGCCCAGGGCCGACAACTTCCGCGATGTGCCCCTCATCACCGGACTCTGGAAGCACCTTTCGGCCAGCGGTATACCGAGGAACTTTTCCTCCTAAATTCGAAACCTGAAACGTGCGCCGACCACGGTTATCGCGGTCCTTGCGGTGATCCTGCGGAGATCCTGCACTGAGAAAAATTTCATTTGTTGGAGTAACTGGAAAAATTCAGTCAAACAGGTATCGTTAAAAAAAACTGTTTGAATATTGTTGGTATTACGAAAAACGAGGTACGCCTAACCATTTTGCGATATCGTCGATCCTTTTTTGGTTATTGCAACGCAAAATCAGTTTCTGAGGTTTGGTCTACTTTTTTAGTCAAACAATGCTTTATCGTCGATTTATCGTTGCACGAGCGTTAAATTTTCGCAACAGTTGCAAGAAAATATAGTAATAGTTATCGCAATGAGAAAGAATAGTAACAGATCTACTAGACTTTCCGGTGACAGCTAGAAAACTAATTTTCATTTCGTACCTAGAACTATGTTTTTCGGTTTCCGGAAAATATGAAAATAGTTAAGGACTGAGCGGTAACCGGAAGAAAAATTTCTCTCAGTGTGCGGATTGGCGGAAAGACGATCTCGTTTTGCATCCTAAATTTTTACTCGTCTAGGACGAATTTTGAGCTTTAAAACGGACACCATCCCTCCGGCGAGTTCTTGTCATTATTACAGGGGTGACTCTGATCCTGTAACCGGAATTAAACACCGTGCAACAGCTGCGAATTGTAACGTAAGGCCTGAAAAGATTTTCGGTTTTTACAAGCTTCTCGATATTTCACCCGGAATTTGCAAATGAGAAGAAGTTGAACGAAAAGCGTCTGTGTAACCGTGAAGAAGCGGAAAACATGCAGTGAACAAATTGCTATCGACGGTTCTAATTTTCGGTTTCAAAGCGAAGATAATAAGCAAAGAAAAAGGACTCGTACGTGAACGGAAATTCATTTTTTTTTTTTTTTTTGGCCTACGCGGAAAATGTTTTCCACATATATTTTGCTCAACGATTAAAAGAAGATACGTGTAAGGAAAACGGAAATTTAATTGAAACCGTGGATATACACGGAAGTAGAGAAAATTCCAAGAGAACGGATTCATGATACTGACTGTTATTTTTTAATTCAGAAGTGAAGAAAGTTCGCATTCGAGACTTTTGTCGCGTGGGTGAAGTTGGTCGGAATTAATTTCAACCCGAATTTGATCCATGGTATCGGTTTTGTTGTTATTCTTCGATTTTCTCTTGGATAATGGCATTTGAAATTCAACACAGCCGGTGAAGATGTCTGGCCAAATAATTCGTAAAGAAATTCATAAGAACCGTAAAGAAATTTGAAGCGGTTTGAACTTGGAATAGAAATCTTGAGATTTTACCCTTGAGTTGCAAATTCAGTTCGGAAGGAAAAAAGAATTGAGATTGTTAGTCTAGCAATAAAGTGGAGACTCGGCCCGAATGTGTTGAAAATCAAATTTTACAGTTCTTCCTTCTTTCCTCAATATTTTTCTGTAATCGTGTCATTGTCACTAACTTTTATGAATCCAACTATTGTTTCATGATTATCGCGAAAAATATTTGCATCAAGTTTTCACTGCCCCAGTGAACGTGATAATTGAAATTAGGACCCAATTTAACAACGACGCAGGGATTAAAATGTGGAAGAGAAACCGGCGTTGCATGAAATTTTACTGCAGATGATCAGTAAATTCAATTGCGGAATGTATAATTCATATTGTCATTGGTGAAAATTGAACGTTATTAATTCGCAGCCAATCGATCGTCGGCAAATTGCACAATTCAATGATCACAATGCTGCTGTTGAATTAATATTTTAGCGAAAGCGAAGATTGGTTTGAATTTCTTAGGTGAGCGAATAACATGAATTATACGACTTTGAATCGTCGTGCAAACACGATGCACGATGCGACGTTCCATGGGACTTTAAACAATTTTGTAACAAATGGAGATATTTTTGAATATCAACCGGCTTTACGCAATCACAAAGAAACACATACACCGAAGATAGGGAACATTTTGTTGCTGTTTGCAATTTAAGTCGAATAACAGTTTAAAGTTTTTACCAGACGTGACCCATGAATTAATTTAGAAAACGAATCTCGGATTCTGCTATTCAAAAACAAATACTGCTTAATTGTAATTCTAGCTGCCATATTGATATTCGTTAGTTTTATCAGAGGGGTTGGGCTGTTGAAAATCCGATTATTTCAAGGCCCAACAGCTTGTAGCCCACCGGAGAAATGTTGTAGGTACGCGAATCTTAATTATATTATCTTTTAATGTTAAGCCCTTGTGATGTTTTATATATCATAATATTTGTTAGTGGACGACCGAAGATTGTTGATGAAACTTTCAGTGGCAATTGTTACTAAGATTGCACGCAGGAATAATAAGGTTGTTATTGAAAGAGAAATACGACAATTTTGTTTAGAGGATCGTGAGCCAACCGTGGCGAATGAATCAAAAATAAATGCCAAAAAGTAAAGAAGAATTAAAGATACTCATTATTAGATAATTGTCATTGTCGTAAATCGATCGGACGTGATTCGTAGTTGACAGTAATTTTATATATGTATATTACATGTATGAGTATATATTTATGTATAGTTATTCTTTAATAAGTTTAAACATACTTTTTAGCCGATATAGTATATATGTGTGCATATAATATTTATACACACACGCACACTTCAATTATACACAATTTTATCACAGTTTTAGTTGTAATTACTTATAGTTATAAGCGATGTAACGTTAGTATATAAATAACGATCTATAAATGGGGTATAAAAATATACGTATACATATCTGACCTAAACGAATATTCATTATTTCTAAGGAAATACGTGAGTATATTTTAAATATAAATAGACGAGTCGTTAAAAACCTCTGAACACATCTAAGCTACGATTCCTGGTAATGTGAAGCTGTTCGTAAAAACCCCTAAAAAATTACATTTCTTACGATATCTTTCCTAATGCTCAAAATTTTTCAATATAATATTCATATGCCAGATAAGAAAGAAAAGCTGATTTCAAACATGAATGTGTCTTCGTACGACGGTATCAAAACCCAATTTTGTTTTAACTCGATGAATCCGATCAAATTTGAACGAATTTTTGAATGCCTCCTGTCATCAATGAAACACAATTCGGTGATTCGATTTTCGAAAGAAAAGCTCGTTGAAACAGATCAATAAAACGTCGAATGCAAATTCTTGTTCAATGCTTAGATGGCTGGTTTTGTTGAGAATTTCCGGTGTACCGACCACGGGAGTGGAGAACGGTCAAGACTTTATACCGACCATCGATGAGATAGATTTTAGCGAGCTATTGATGATCTAAACGCAAGCGACTTGAGCTTCGTTGGATTCAACAGACGTCATTCGTTCAACCAGAGTTACTATCAAGCCAAATATTTTTGATTGAAAACAACGGGTATTTTTATGGTTTTTGAAAGTAATGAATTAGAAAAAACGTACATTGTAATAACAGCACACTAGAAATCAAAAATTTGGTACGAGGGAAATACGAGATATTTCACAAAGTTTTTATGCTTAAAAAATTGCGAGGTAGAAATTCAAAGATTCATATTCTGTAGGAAATAGAAGGCATAAATGTTTCGTAAAAAATAATTATACTTCTCACGTCATTTTTTGGCCTTCCGTATTCCAGTCGATTTGTTGCATTAGACGATCCAAAATCTTGTGCATATTTGATCTACGTAAAAAAAGAAAAAATTGACGAATTCGGTAAATATGTCGATCAAATATCGCGAACGAAATGTTTTGATAAATCAAATAAGTTCAGCCTGACTTGGTAACACAAATTCCCGTTCCGACCACTTTTTTGCCGTATCAAATAATATTTCTTTGAACCGAAAAAATATTTCTCTCGCCATGTTTAATCGCAATATTTAATAAATTCAACAAATCCTTTCTTTGTGTGTATGATCGTGAATATTTCATGAAAATTTGAAAACTACGGATCAAAAGTCAACAGTAAATTGCCCAAAAATCCTATGCAATTCAAATGGGAAAATTCAATAGCTTTGACGTTATAGTTGTTTCAAAGATATCTAAAATTTTCTTCCGACATCCACGACTACGTAAATATACTTGAAAAAAAACTGAACTCCTAAGTGTTGCGTCATTAAAATGTGAAAAGTCGAAGGCTGCAGTGCGAAATTTAGAATCGTGCAAGCGATCAGCAATTCGATAAGACAAAGGTCAATAAAGCACATCGGTCTGGTCGATAAAATAATTGGTTCGCCTTTATGCAATTTCGCTTCTCGACCCCGGCTGCTGGCGAGTCGTGAATAATTGCCTTTTTTCTAAGAGGCTAGAAGACGCGGACGGTTCAATAATCATTGAGAACCAGGCGGCTGCAAGGGTTGCCGTTTATTCAACCCAGCGAGGCTGCAGCGGAACCGGAAGTCGAGAGAGCCGCCGCGTCAGCGAAGACTGAGAACTTTGGCACTGGGTAACTAGGCGCCATTGCCTCTTCGACTCTCTCGCCCTGGATACCGAAGTGCCCGAGGCACTTGAACGAGGAAAGAGCGAGAAGCACCTTTTGTCCAGGAATAAAATCGACCCTCGGGTTCTTCAAATCTTTTTACACCTACCTCAAACCAATTTCATGACGCGTATTGGAACCCCAGACAGGATATTTCACCCTGAGGTTAGCGGAAGTGGGGTGCTCGTTGTACTCGGCGTGGATTCCTTAATCAAGGAGGGACTTCCGAGAAAAATGTTAACTTTTTCGTTTTCCTTTTCGATTTCATACGAGAAGAAGAATCGTTTTCCCGTAATGAAACCTGAGGTAGGACAATTTTTTCGCGAGACGTAGTGTGCAAAACACAACTTTGTGTAAATTTGTGACAAATTTCATTTGTTGTAGTAACTAGAAATATTCAGTGAATCGAGTATCGTTAAGAAAACTGTTTGAATATTGTTGGAATTACGAAAAACGAGGTACGCGTAATCATTTTGCGCTATTGTAGATCCTTTTTTGGTTATTGCAACGCAAAATCAGTTTGTGAGGTTTACCGTACTTTTTTAGTTAAATAAGGCTTTAACGTCAATTTGTTGTTGCACAAGCATTAAATTTTCGCAACAGTTACAAGAAAATATAGTAACAGCGATCGTAATGAGAAAGAATAGTGAAGGATACTAGACTTTCCGGTAACAGCTACAAATCTAATTTTCATTTTCTACCTAGAACTATATTTTTCGATTGCGGTAAAAAATGAAAACAGTCAAGGACTGAGCGGTAAACGGAACTAAAAATTTCTCTCAGTGTGTTATTGTAAAAAAAAATCTTACCGTTATTGAGCCAAAAAGAATCACGGGTAAAGTAAAGAAGAAAAAAAAAATTGACGAACCTACTGAACCGAGTTTCATCGTAGCATAATTAAAACATTTTCAATAAAATTTTTCTGCAACTTGTTATCGTTAGAACGATTATTCACTCGTTATTGATCGACTTTAACAAATTCAGTCGAGTTAGAAAGTTTATTTGCGATAGCCAAATTTTCCATTTTTCTTTTCTACCATTCCGACAAAGAATAGCGATAAATCTTGAAGAATGAGAAGTGAAATAAGAATCGAGTTCAAGTTATTCGTGGTTTATCGTCACCCTTCAGCCTTATCAGAAACGTCGATAATTTATCAAAGCGGAAAAGTCCGCGTGTATATCTGTATATATATTATAAATACATGTATACTGATTGTGAAAAAGGTAATCGAGTTTGGAGAAAATGTAATAAGATCGCGACGAGATACCTCGAGACAAAGTGTATAACCGTGGGCGGAAGGCGGGGATGTGTGTCATAAATTTCATCAAGAGTTATGAAATAGAGGGAGAGTTGACAAGCGTGACGCGAAGGGGATGAAACAGCGCTACGAGAGTCAGTCGAAAGCAGCTAGATCAGTTTTTTCATATCTCTGAAGCAGCAAACGTATCGAGAGAAATTTCTAGTCGCGTTTGCTGTACAGAGTCCAGAACTGTTTTCATTTTCAAGGATTATCAAGAAATATATTTCTGGGGATGAAGAAGTAGAAAATTTAGTACGTGTTACAATTCTTTCAAATAATGGTCACTCGAACTATATTTTCGTGTAACTATTGCGATGTTTTTACGTTGATACAACAGTAAATCGATACGAAGGCCTTATTGGATCGAAAAATGTAAGGAGCTATGGAAACAATAACTATTTTACTAGAATTCCATAGTAACTATGACAAATGAATTTTTTCTCAATACAACCACCGAGTAATGAAACTAATTGTAAGACTACAACGGTCGTTGAAACTGTGCTACATAAATCCATGAAATTTGTAAATATATATATATATGTGTGTGTGTTAAGTTACAACATACATCTTAGTATATAACGTGTAGAGTCACGTGAAGAAATGAAAGGGAATGCTTTGACTGAGAGAGACTCATTAAGCTTGTTATTTTCATAGCATGAATTGGAAGGTAAGAAAATTATGGGCTAGGAGGGGTGAAATACCGCGATTCTAATAAACGCCAGAAACACGCTATGGGATGAGTGCTTTGATTCCGTGATTCTAGCTTAAAGCACAGGCGCACGTACTTCTGCAAATTATGACTATATTGAAAACTGATAAATGACTGCTGAAATGAGGGCATAAAAAAAATTTTAAAAAGAAACAACAAAAGGTTTGTTGAGCAGTTATTTGAATAACGAGAAGTTATTAGTAGACTGTAAACTTTGTCCAAAACTTATCGTTTACAAGCCCGTCAATATTCGGAATAACACAGAGGGACAGGAATATATGAACTAACAAAATATATTTCATTGGCGTCCATTCACTTCAATCTGGTATTCCTTATTTGTTCCAAATACGATAACTTCGATTAAACAATTTCGATTTAATTAGTTTGTCAAAGTGATTTAGTCAAGCGAATTCTTTGATTAAACAAAAGTATTTCTCGTTGCGATCGAGTGAAGTATTGAACGAGTGAACATTTTAAATTAAATTATTAAATATTATTAAATTAAATATCATATCGTTTGAAGTTCACGTATTGTTCCTACAAGTCGCATGTTTGTTGACATAAACGATTAGGTACTTCAAAGAAAATAAGTACGTGAATCTAGCAACAAAAAATTTACATCGATCTAATGCCACATGTTTAATTTATAATTCTGCATCTGCAACGATAAGTTACCGACTTTTACCCATTAAATATATGGTAAGTCCCGCAAAATTATCAATGATATCATTCGAAAAATACGTTTCTATGCGATTGAATAACTTTAATGTTCAATCAATGCAAAAGGTTCTTGAAACAACAGATTTTATTACCTGTTTCAACCATTGAACTCTTGACTCAACAAAACATGTATTAAAACAAACTCAGTTTTTTGATACAATAATTTCATATTTTTTAAACAAAGCCTCGCGGTGCTTTCAATCTAATTTTCAGTCATTCCAATCACACATTTTCTTGATACAAAATTCACATGATTGCAAGGAACTCACTTGACTCAAATAACCCTTTCTCTCCGTGTAGTGAACAAAGTATCAGCATGAAACCGGCATCGTCAATTCTTGTTTCACAGTGAAAAAATAAAAGGAATGGGCATCGCCAGGATGAGGCGTGTATAATCCGAAGCTGTGGCGGAAGCCCGGAAAAAAAAGAGCCAGGACGAAATTGCCTCGATCCTTTACCCGAAAAATCGGAACTTTGCTTTACGGATTCAGGCGTCGTTATTTCTCCTTTAATTTCTGCCAGGCAAGCAAGTAAAAACAAGATTTTTATACCGAAATTTATCGACATTGCTCGAGGGCGGAAAAAACCGCGCTGGATTGCCTGGCTTTGGGATATTCAAATTCACTTGAAAGGCTACCCCGAGCCGTTTTATTTGTTGCCTCAGATTTCCCGCCTATTTCTCGTTTACATTACACCCACTCGCAGATTCGGCTTTTACTCTAATGTGTACGTCCGAAAGAGGATGAATCGCGGCAACTGACTTCCGTATTGGGTTTCGGTATCGATGCTTGTCTATGTCTCAGTGGATCTGATTACTGACCAATTAATTAGCTCTCAGAGAGTCAAATTTCCCACTCCCAAACAGCCGAACCAGCTTTGATCATTTACTTACTAGTTCAAAAAAATCTCATGTAGGATAATCAACAGGTTTCCATAGTATGCAAACTGTGGTCAACTTTTCCACGGTGATTTCAGCCACTTCTTAGAAAATTTTTGTTTCAGCCGATTCGTGATCTCGTTGTCATTTAGTGGAAAAATAATATGTACAGCTCATTTTTTGACTAACTCTCATCTCACATTGAGATAGAAACTTCACGATAATGAAGAGACGTCTATTTGGAACTCTTATATTTATTTCACTCATGGTGCGGCAATTTTTTATAACAAATAATCGCCGTAATTAGGCTAAACCAACACGTATATTCGCCCCGATCGACGAAGTTTCGAGAAATTTCGAGTGGCACCGGCGAAGTATATTTATTGGGATTCAATTTCGGGTGGGAATAATATGACGTAAGCCTCGCAGCACGCAATGGAATATAAATTCGTTGTTTAGGACAATGATTCGGCGGTTCTCTAATTAATTGGTGCCTTAGGCTCTGCAGGTTACAGGCAGGCGGGTGAATCACATGTCGGGGTGTGGTCCTTTGGTAATGAGAGTGAACTGTGAACGGCTTAACACGAGTGCCTCATGTTTGAGCAATTCCGCGCCAAATCGCAGGGATTTTAATATTTTCTCACCTCAGTTTTTTCAAATCGAACGTACAGAAATTTTGCGTGAAACAGAGAAGACATATATGTTCGTACAGCCATAAAGATTGAAAAAATTTTTTTTTACTGAATGAATATTCGTTGAAAAGTCGTCAGATCGGTTAATTTATTTAACAATTAGTATTCCAATCATCACAGAGCGGTGATTTCTATCATATTTACGAAATTCGCATCCCTCCGTTTGAAAATTCTTCTTTTAACAATTGTTCAACATTCTACGACAAATGGAAAAGAAGATATCATTTTTTAGCTAGACAACAAGCTCACTTTTCAGCAAAATTTAGTATATCCTGTGATGGCCGAAGTAAAAATAATTCGAATGGATAAGAAAATATGTGGCCTCTTTTTTCACCTGTACTCTGTGCACATAAAGTTTTTATCGTTTTCTTGAAATACGAGGTTAATTCATGTCCAATTTGACGTGGAATTGCCCATTTATCACCTCTGCGAGGTTTCAACTTTCAACTTTCACCAGTCAGGCACTGGGGTAAACGGCGAATCGATTTCGTGCTGGTTGGATTCTCGCCTTCTAATCGAAGTATGAAATTATGCCTCGTGCCTTTCGGCTGGCGTGTCGTGAAATCGTCATCCGTCAATTAGCGAGTTCCTTGCGTGCTATTCTATTTGCGCGTATTTTACTGGTGCCTTGAAAAAAACACAGTAGCTACCGATATTCACACGAGGTGAATTTTCATGCTTCAAATATATTTGGGTATGATAACTGCCCGATGCTCGAGAAATCAGTCGGGACTGAGACACTGAAATGCTCCGTTTTTCCAATGAACCCTCTTAAAAGTTGACAAAAAAAATTCCTACCGAGCTTTCGTAACAATCAAAACGTTGTTACACAAAGAATTTGAGAAAAGTGAAAATTTGCGTGTACGTAAATCACTGATTTATCAAACGCTGTGTTGGTCGTGTGGAAAATTTTTGAGAATCTTTCAAACCAGTCTAATTCCACCAAAAATTTTACATCTTGATCGATGAATATTTTCGAAGAAAAAAAGAAAACATCTTTTGCGTAAAAATAAGCATAAACTGCAGAAAATAGCTGTTACTCTACGATTCCCAGACAAGTTCTCTGAAAACGTATGATAATATTCTCAGCGCTTTCGTAAAAATTAATGTGCAAATTTACTTTTTTTTTTTTGTTGTTTTCTTTTTTTTCATCGTCCAATTAGACAGTTTTACGCATTTTTTCCGGAGCTCATATTTCCGGTACGTGAACTCGAAGCCGACAAAGAAAATCTGCCGGCACTTACGGCGTGAATCTCCGACCATCGAACTTTCCTGTAATTTATGAAAATATTTGAGCTTCGTGATCTGTACTCGTTTGCACGGCAAAGCTTTCAAATTAGCTCAGAAGGCGCCACAATCGATAAACCGTGAAATATCCACACGCAACCTTTCATCTTTGATAAAAATTCTCAGGGGTGTTTCATGCTTTAGCTTTATGCAAAGCTTATGCGTTGCCTGCGAGCTTATGCGCAGTCCTGGAGCTAAAACGAAGGGCGGATTCCCTGAGTATATAAACGTAAAAACTGCAATGACTTAACACAGGAGGTGCGAAGTGGAAAACTGTGGAGTGGTTATTCATGGCTACATTTTTGTACACACTGTAGGTTGTGATTTCGTATCTCTGACATCTCAAGCTCACGTTCTCGTGAGAATTGTTTTGGACAGGAAAAAACTGCGACTAGATTCGAAAATATGTTCGCTGGAATTAAATTTTATCGTTTTATCACTTTTCGTGGCAGCGAAAATAAACGATCTCTTCCTTCTTTACCTCGAGTGAGTACGTAAATTTTTTTAATCAAAACTGCGGAGAAAATTTACGGTCTTTCCGTAGATTGTACGGATTGGATACTTTTGTGCTCCGATTGCGTGACAGGCTCTGATGAAAGGCCGAGGGAAAGTGAGGGGAAAAAAACGTTTCAGAACGGTGGAGAAAAATGATGAAAGGAGCTGATCACATGCGGCTGAAGATCGGCGGGCCGCGTCCGAACAAACTGTGCCATTACTACTTGCCGGAGTTCCGTGTCTGAAAGGTTGGACGCCGGGGCGTTTTTCGTATAATATTATATAATAAAAGGGAAATCCATTTCCGAGAAAAGAATTCTCATTTTGCCGTACCGGAAGCCTATTCGTAATTTAGTTTCGAACGGTGCTTAAATCGAAGCTAAAGTATCGAGAGGAAAGGTCATTAGCGTTGAATTTGATGGGGGTGTAAGTGTAACGATCGTTGTGATTCAATGGCTTTAGGAATTTATTTATCATCGTCTCTTCTTTTTTATATCTCGTTAGGATTCAAAGCGAAAACCGTGTGGTGCTGGGGAAATAAATCTCGATTTTACACCTTCGTCTACATTTCATTATTAATTATATCTTCTGCGCTTTGCGATTATAGCCCAAATTTGAAGACGTTCAAGCATTCCGATGAGCAGACGGAGCAGCTGTTTCTTTATTTCGTTTTTAAATTTTTTTCAAATTTATTGTCATTTTTTTTCCGGAACAATCATCTTTTTTATTTCGAAATTCTCAACGTGCAACGTTGGCGAATGAGGTAGATAGCAGGGCATGCATAAAAGATTTTATTCGCTTTGATATAAAGTGTGGTACATGGGCTATGTACAGACCGATATTTGAGGTAAAAATAGGTGTAGGTACATACATAAGGGATGATTTATTGACGCATTGATACGGCCTTACGTAGCCTCGGGGTTTTTTCTCACCCCCGTCTCTTTATTATTCTGACTTATAAAACTTATTCCGTGAAAGCATTTGAAATTTTCGTTGTTGCTCAGACAACAGACGTCTATTTACATCGCGAATATGTAAAAGAAGAACTGCTCTCGAAGTTGAATCTTTTTCTGCATCGCGATTCAAGATCGTGTAATATTTAAAAAAAAAAAAATTGATAAACGAATCCCAAGAAAAAGAGACAGAGGAAGAGAGAGGGAGGAGTAAAACCTTTATCGCAACGGATACTTTTAGCAAAAGCTTTTAAATTGCGACAACGAAACCGACCGGTTTAATAACGTTACACTGACCGGTTACATAATCACACACAAACCCGAGTCACTTGGCTTCTCATCCCAAATGAAGATTTCTCCAAGATTATTTCGTCCGGCAGACGTTTTAATACATACAAACGAGTTCAGCTTTAACAGACTTATCCGAGGCGTGTAGCTTGACAGTTGGGAAATTGTGAGCCCTCCGGCCGCCAGTCGGTTCCTGCAAACGGTCTCGCACTCTTGGCTGGGGATCCGAGGCGATGAATTTATCGTTAATTAGTCCAAAGTTCAACTCCGCGGTTCATTAGCCAGGTCTCGTTATTTTACGAGGATTGTTTTGCGGCCGTTAGAGTTGCCTCGGGTCTTATTGTACGGATCGCTGTAACGCATCACCGTCGCCGCGAGTTTCGATGAAGGTTTTCATTGAAAGGTCCCAACGGGGAACTTGATTGACAACCCACTTGAGGAGAAGATGGAATTAGAATGTAAGTCTGAGGGAGCGAACCGGGTAGATTAATGTCAGTCAGTCCGACCTGAAATTCCTCAAAATGATTCAGGCGTACTATGAATCAAGGAATTCTTCATTCGCGACAAGCATTGAGTCCCGGATAGAGAATGTAGAACCGTGTTATTCGTGTTACGGGGCGTTACGTTGAGTCGAAGAAGTATTTTCGAGCGCCTTTGTACCCGTGGATTCCGATTAATTTGACGTTTTATTACAGCCTTAGAGAATTTCCTACATCGCGGGGATGGAATGATAATATATTAAGCTGTTTCACGCATCGAATTAACTTACATCGCCGTACGTCATGTGGCCGTGAAATTAATCACGCGCAGCTGATCCGTCGGGTCGTTAATTACTCACGGGATATCACACGTCACTTCCAAAGTCAAAGTTATCCTCGACTTCTTGGCGACACGATGGTTCTGTTACGCCGTTTAATTTTCCAAATTCTGCATTTTCGTTTCGCTGATGTATTGTTGCATAAATTTTTGGGTTTACAATTAGACGCAGATCGTGGTGCTTAACGAGATTTTGGAAACTGTATTTACTGATACAAACGCCACTGTTTCTTGACTTTTTATCACAAGTGAGAGAGAGATTTTTAGATTTAGATTTAGATTTATTTTATGCCGTGGCCTGTAGGAGCCAATGGGCAAGTTGAACAGAGACAGAGAAAAATAATAGAATATCTTAATAGTATAAACATAAACAGGAAACTACTAAATAGATATAATACTATATAGACATAAATAGGAAAAGAAAATAGAGAGGTACATTTGTGCCATATGTGGAGGGCAATGTAACAAGATAACAAAAAATACTTATAATTACGATAATGAGTAGGGATGAACGGGGATATGAAATGATGATGGGTAATCTGTAGTTGCAGAGAGTGGCATCAGGAATAGAAGAGATGGAGCCGCAATCCAATCCAACGAGGGTAGATTCAGATGACTTCGACGTTAGTCAGGTGCGATGCGAGAGTAGTTGAAGATCGGCCTCAGATTTTATCAGGATGTGATCAGAGGACGCATCCCGCTTGACGTATACCAATCCATTTCGAGTCCAGATGAAGCGAGAGATAGAGATAGAGAGAGATAGAGAGAGAGACAAAAAGGTAATCACAAAAAAATCAGGATCACCTTTTTGCGATTTCAAAGAACAAACAGCGAGCAGATAAACTGGCGTTTTTTTCACCCTTATTTTATACTTTCCTAGTTTTTATTTCACCCCTTCTATTCTCCGAGGAGTGAAACTGTAGGGAAGGAATATTCACGCCCTTATCCAACTGGAATCGTTTTGCCAAGCGACTAGCTCAAGTGCAATTGAAACTTTGTTCAATTTAACCCAGTCCTGACTTCATAGTCAGGATGATTTTACTAATGGACGCCCCTAAGTTTCGAACTGGGAATCTGGGAACGCCTTTGTTCCGGAATAACAGCTGGCTGAATTTCAAAAGATATGTGTCACGTGTTGTTAAGGCAGGTAAATGGCACGTAGTCTCCATCATAGTTACTTACGATTGCTTCGTTTTTAGAGCGAAGCTTCGCACAGCAAAAACGTTCCAATTAACTTACAGGGAAGAATACTAACTTCCAAGTTTTCAAGTTTCCAGCACACGTAACGCATATAAACTTGTACTAGAATCATTACATGCTGGGACATTCATGGGAAGTTTCAAAAACTGCTGAACTACCGGCTGATATAATTTCTGACCAATTTCACGTGAGAAAAAAATTCTGAAGTAATTTTGTCGATTCCCTTTTTTTGTTGATCAATTCGAGGATAATTTTTCAGCATTGAAAAATCAGTGACTCCCAAATCTAACCCAGTTTGATGATATCAGTCAAAAGTAACAAGTCAAATTTATACACACACGCAACTGGAAAGTCGGAAAAAATTAAGCTCGCATAATTTATTCGAACACGATGTACAACTCGGAAATATTGAGCCGAATATAAGGCCAGTGAAACATTTCGCTATAGTGCGATGCATAAGTTGTCGTAAAAATTATACCGCACACCGTGCAGGTAAACCCGATGAGGTTACCATTTCAGGGAAAATGAAATTATGCTAAGAAATTTTTCACTTTTGCCCAGCTAGAATACCCGGTGAGTTACTGTGCCACGATATTACATTACACGATGTACAAGACACACGTACGTTATTCCTGAGAGTTGTTTTTTCTTTATTTTGCACGTGCTTTCTTCTCTGCACGTGACACAAGTTCAAGACTCACACCTCGAAGTACAAAAAGCGTTGGTTCTCCGCTCCGGGAATAACCAATTAGGATAGTTTTTGTACTTGGTAATATTGTTGGTCGGAACCGTTGATGGAAAAACTTCTAAGCTTGTGAAACTTAAATTACACTGGTCGGGAAAAAAATATTTTTTTTCAGCTTCGTGAGATGGTTTCGGTAAATATTACGTTTTCGTGTGTGCTGGATACAAAAATTACTTTCATTTCCCTCCATCGCGTACAGTATTCTTGCAAAATACAAGGTGTTTGCGTAAAAAAAGCATAACGATAATAAAAATACCACCATTTCATCGCAATGAACTAAAAAATATTTCTTATAAAATTAAACAAACAATTTCTTTGAAACGAAAGAACACCGATAACGCAGGTTTGCAGTCAAAAAACTGCAAAAGTTTTTTTACACTGCTTGTAGATTTTCACTCTCTGAAACCAGGAAAAAAGTTAAAATACCGCAAGGTTTTTTGCCGATCTCGTCTTTGCGGTTTCATTCGGCGGCAATTCCTATTCTTGATTCTAAAAATCCTTCCGGCTATTCCGAAAACTCGGCGAGATACGAAGGGCAGCTGCAATGCCAATAAGACCTCGAGAAGCCTCGGGGTGGAATCCGAGTTGTCAAGATGGCTCCGAGATGGCGCTGAGTCTCGGCGATCGTCGGGGCCGAGGGACGAACCGACTTCATTGAGCGCCGCGGCACGGCCACCGATATATCCGAGGATATCCGAGAGTGCCGAAATTCGCCGTTAGCATCGCGGCGGCGACGCGTCTCGGATGCCGTGTGCGTTGACAGCGGTTGCTTTCACTTTTCGCAACACGAAATGACGCCGAGTGCGGTTATCTCCGGCGAGTGAGAGTGCCGGGTTTTAATTTGCGTCATTTCCAGTCACGTGGGTGAGTGAACGACGCGACGCGGCGATGCTTCGAAAATAGAACGGACTCGTCCCGAACGGTGCTGCTGACAATGAGCTCTGTGGCGCAGCGGTGATAAGGAGAGGGCGAGGAAAAACAGGCGAAGGACGAACGGAGGCAGGATCCTGGCTCACCGCGAGGTGAGTAGAAAATTGGAACGAGCTGAAGTTTGCCGCTCTTCGTTTGTTCGTCACGATTACCGAGTGTCGCGCTTTTTATAAACGCGGAAATAAACAAACGAACGTCTTCGTTCCGTTCTTTCGGCAATTCTGATACGCAGAGAGTCGTTATCGCCGCTGATTCGCCAGGAGAATTACACACGTGTGCCAGTAGCGATGACGTTTGGAATGGGGGTGAAAATACTAGGGTCGCGATATCGGATTTTCATGAGATGGGTATTTTAAATGCGTAATGTCTAAGCATAGACAAGGCAAACTGTAAAATAGTTAAATAGCTGTGAAAAGTCAAATCAGAGTTGTCGAAATTCTGCCATGTTTCTTACTGATCATTGTTTCTGCGATTCCGTATTACCACTTTCTTTACTCTCTTACGTACCCACATTTTGGTTATCTTGTACGTCGATTTTCTACAAATGTACTTTCACGCGTTTGAAAATTCGGCACTGTGACCGTTCTATTTTCCGATCTTTTTACATTTCTATCGACACTCAGACGGTACCTAGATTTTTCATTATTAGAATTTACTTTTTTTTACTCTGGATTTGAAATGACGAACTTGACACAGTGCGATATATAATTTATATCGCATCGAATATGAATGACGATTAGCACACTGCAAACAACAATTTGTACAAATTGAATAATACACACACGGTAATACGAATAAAACATTATTATACCCGTAATACGTATTGTCAATTCAGTTTTCTCTCATTTCAAGACCCGCGACGATGCGCAAGGATGCGATGGAAGGATTTTTTTTTTTTTTTTACACACAGATGTGTGTCGGGGGCTTACGTAAGTCTCATTCTGTGCCGCATCAAAGCTTTTGTCGAGTAACTGCAGACATGCCGCAGAATGCGAGTTGTACTTTACATCTGTTTTCAAAGCTGTGTCAAACAGGATTACCGAGTGCCGTTTTTTTTTTTTTTTTTTTTTTTTTTTTTATACAACATATATAAATCTCCTTCAATCTCGAATGGATCAAATGAATACGCGTTATTGTATTTGAAAATATGAGAAGATTTTCGATTTTTCAGCAGCTGGGGTGTAAAGAGAAAACTAACGACAAAGACTCGTATGATTTTTACAAATCGGGAATTAACCTGATTCGCCGGTGAAGTGAAGCCTTAAAGATAAGAGCCTTAAACATTTGAAGATGAGAAAGCGAAGCGTAAACTGACACATCGTGCAGACATTTATATCGAAATATTATTCACAAAGGTCAATCGATCATCGAACGAACAAAGAACTGAGAAGTATCCCTTTGAGACTCGAATTTTCAATTCATAACCTTACCCAACGGGGAGATGATCGGCAGCAGCTATCTGAATAAAAAATATTTGTAAAGTATTTTATACGAACAATTGAAGCGCTGTATTACAAAATCAACATGGCCGCCGTTGACACGCTTGGAATTTTATTTCGGCTCTAGGATCATTACCAGCACTTCAGAGGCCTCGATCGCTTCATCGGGTGAAATGAAACGATGGCAAGAATAGCTTAGACGCAATTTTACCTTCGACGAAATCCTGAAAGCCTGAAAAATGCAGCTTTAGTTTGCGGGATTCACTCCTACGTGTGTTTGCGTGTAAATAGTCGGCCATGGTTCGTTGGATTCTTGAAGAACGCAACGGGTCTCGTGTATCAGAATAAAGCGGTCTCCGGTCCTTTTTTATTTGTATTACTCACTTTACTATGAATTTGTTTGACTAAACGACGTCCGAACAATAAGTGTACGAGTAAATCCACGGCAGTACTTCGCGACGCTTGACGCAAAAATGGAATTGCTTCAAACGCCTTGAACAGGTAATTACGCCGGGATTACGTTGCTTCAACCGTTTACTTGACAGGATCATCTCATTCTCGCCATTATCTGTAGCGTAATAACACGGCTCAGCTAATTAGCGCTCACAACTTTCCGTCATTATTTTCACCTCAATGTCATGCAGAAAGTCTGTATAACGGCCAAAATGTCGCTATAAACTATATCTCGGATTCTCGGTTTCTCTCGTTTTATTGTAACGTAATTCCTACACGCTGCTGAACAATTATAGCTTGGAGAAGAACGCGTGACGTCGGGGCGAGTCAAAACTCGGAGCCCCCTAACGTGAAAAATACCAGAAATTGTGGTATAATTTTTTAATTAAAAAAAAAAAAAAAAAAAAATTTCTATCAAAGAATAAATGCATTGAGAAGAAAATGTTTTCAATTTTCATCTCTTTAATTAAGTGCAATTTTATTTTCATGATAGAAATGTTTACTTTTAACGTCGGAATTGAGAACCATTTAGTTGGATCGAGCAAATTTCAGTTTATCCAATGAAATATATTCATTTCTAGCTATTTCTGAAATATTGAATCGATTTTGGATTTTAATATGCGTAGGTATTCGTCAAATACTAATTTGGCTTCAATAAATGTTGATTGCTTCAAATAAGATTCTTTCTTGTCGACTTAATTTATGATTTTATTCGGGTAAAATATTTTATAGGCATTCTGCAATTAATTAGTTTTTGTATACTGAAGAGAATCTTCTTACTCGAAAGAATTCGTCACTTTGTGGCTGCGTTTATAAGAAAAGATTAAGTGAAACGATACTTAATTGAAAATGAAAAATTTCACGAAAATAAGTAAATTTATATTATACATATACTAGTCCTCTGAATCTATCGATTTCGTTTTGTTTTTATCAGTATAACACACCGCAAATAAACAGCGTTTAAATATTAAATCGGGACTATAAAAAATCAGAAAATTCTGTGCCGTGCAATTATTTTCAGTTAAATTTCATCGCACCGAAAGTTTGTCACAATCCAGTTGAATTTTGACAATTTTTCTGGCAGTGTTCTTCCACACTGTGATGACGATATTATTAGCAGCTGTAATGCGTCAATCGGGAGGGACGTTTGAATATATTTTACCACGAGACAGTCAAATGAAATATCAACCGTCGAATAAAATGCTGTACAATAATCTTGGCGTCATTCGCGTTCAGACACAGTTGCCGTATAATTGCCTGGAACTTTATCAAAAATCCTCATTACTCCTTCTTTCCTGTCTTTTGCATACGCTGCAGGAAAAAGAATTCCTCGCTCAATATCCAACGCGATATTACAGAGTTAGTTATTTTCAAAAGCAGAGGTTGACCCGAAGCTGCTACTGCTTCAACGACGGCGGAAAGCAATTCGTCACTATTCTCGTTTATTTGAAGTTTCGAAATATCTCTTCGCTCAGACTGACAGATCCGCCGGTCTATTCGCCCATTTTCAGACACATCCGAAGAAGTTGCTGCAGTTTCCGGTACTGTCCCTGTTTGGTATTTTCCTCCTCTTACAAATCCCGAGAGACTTTTCACGCGAAAAACTAAATAACTTTTAGTGCAATCTGAATATACCATTGTCTACGTACAGATCGTACAAAGAGGACATTTTGCAGAAGAAACTTTCCATTTATATTTTAACACTGTATAAATGCAAAGCGACCGAGAAATTTATCTCCAGTCATCGTTCACTTTGCGATACGGTTACACAGATTGTATTCTCGACAGGAAACCGTATCACCGCATGAATGTTTTTTTCTGCCTGTACCAGACGATGTTAAAGCTGCAATACTGCGAAACTAAACATAATGTAGCCTGGCTGTGAAACAACTGCACTGTTACGATCACAATTAGTGATACATATCATAATATCCATATCATAATATGCAGATATTCGATGGTGTTCAATTTCACTGATTTTTCGAACTCGGTTACCTTGTTTAAAAAAATGTGCTATCAGACTTGATGAATGTCTGCTACTTTGTGATGATACATGCTGCGACTGAGATCTTTTTTTAAACTTCAAAGTGATTCATTTTTACCACCGCAGCGACCGAGTTGTCTGGTCTGAAACCGCGTCTGGTCAGTTTGAGCAAAGACAGAAGTTCCAGGTGGTTGATTATGTTCGACTAATCTACGTGCGTTTTAACCGCATACTGATTTGTTACGAGTGATTATTCCACAAAGAGCGCAAGAATCGCAGTTCGGTTAATATTATAATGCAAGTTGCGAATGCGATGTAACGAGAAATTGAGTGCGTTTTGTCGCTGTTCGTACAGTACGGGGAACATTTTTGAGAAAATCTGTCGGGAATAAAATCGTGAATCGATGTTGAAGATCCTGTTAAAACGCAGGAGAATAAAATTTAAGTCTCATCTTCAATCGGCCACCGTATGTAAAATGGAACATTTCGTAAGTTATAGAAAATTTTTCTATAACTGTGTATACCACAGCTCAAAAAATAGACTTTTCTCATCATTCAATATTTGAAAGGAGAAACTCGCTCGGTCACTCAAGTAGACTTTGGCATGAGAGCCGCTGGCCAGACGCCGGTTTCTTTCATATTTGTTTCTTTTTCTTAAATTTATTTTTTCACTTCCGTGCAGAGCAAGATATTACCTAATCGAAGGATGCTGTGCAGGCGTTTCAAGCGAAATAAAGAACTAAACTGCGGGGTGACTGTCCGCTTGAAACAAAAATTCTCATACGTTGATGATATAATGTTAAATACGATCTATAATTAATATGTTGAAAAATATTTTTGGATAGTTTTTTTTTTTCTTTATTTCTGATACGAGACGGTGCTCCTAATAAACCCAGGCAATTAATGAATTGGCAAGAATATGTTGAAGACCGGTCTGTGGTGCGATAAAAAATGTGCGGTTTTCACGAATTCCTGTTTCTCGAACCATGCAGAATAAATCGAAATGTTGGAGTCAGGCGACGTTGGATATTTTGATGCATAGCGACGCTGAGTCTTACGAAATTGGCGATTATTCTTGTTTTTACACATTTATACATGGAAGTCTTATACATGGGTTTTTGCAAATTTCTCGCGGCTTTGACGTGCATGTATGTACTTATCCATGCGTATTCACCTGTGCGTAGAACGCCGGAAGGCTTTTCACTCATGGCTATTAATGCTCGTCACGCTTAAGCGTACCAGCTACTCCATTTGATCCCCCGCGCAACTACGTGCTCATGGGATTTATCAGCGATCGAAGGCCTCTTTGTCTTGAACCCTTCTCAGAAACCGCTGACAAATTACCATCCATGAGGAAATGTTTCGAGGATCAGTCTTCGGTCGTGGATCGCGTGAGGCGGTGAAACGACATTTTGAAAAATTTCCGACGGGTGTTTTGTTTTTTTTTTTTTTTTTTTTTTATTGCCATCATATCATTTTTGCCCTCCGTTGTATAACCATAGCGTGACCCGCAATCCCTTTTGCCTCTCTCTCTCTCTCTCTCTCTCATCCTCTATTTCTGAATTTTGATCATTTTCCCGCCAGTACAAACAGCGAAATCTAGTCATCGTATCTCTGTTATCCAACTACGTGAACCGCTGAACTTGTGATCCGTATGTACCCATGTGTAAACTCGTGATGTATGCACGTGTAAGCGGATGCGTTAGACACTAGAGTCAAAACGTCCGGTGGTGCAGCTTCTAGCTACAACAAGGTTGATGTGAAATTTGTTGAAACTTCACACTGCCGCCGCATAGTGTTCCTGTTATATTGGCTTAATTGCCCCCGCAGCTGTTTCTCGAATACGTAAGTGTAACGTATTCGTTGCGAACCAAACTGCGATAGTTACTGTGTCTGGAATCAAATTCGACCCCGCGTGTTGACGGACATGATTAATTTCATTTTCGCGGCTTTGTCGTAAATGCCGTATCAAAAAAAAAAAAAAAACACACACACGTAAAATTGTCTTCAATTTAACATATCTCTGTTTGAATTACGCTTTCCAAATCGGGTCAGAGTATAATTCGTATAAGCTATATTTCGACAGGAATGAATTGAAAAAACCAAACTTTCGCGCGTAGAGTTTGAAATTTTTTGAGGTTCGTAAATTCTGGGTTAAAAGTCTTCCAGAATAAGTGGAATTCACGTAACACTAACATCTCGAACTTCCTATGCAAGAGATTATAAAAGTTTTTAGGAAGTTTGAAACTTTAACGAAAAATCGTAAACGAAGTTTGAAACTAAAGTTCGTATGAAACTTAAAAGAAGATTGTAGACAATCGATCGAAATTTTTCAAACCTTACGACGCAATCTTTTCGTTATTCATTGAATTATATCGCGTAGTGTAAAAAATGACTAATTAAAGAACTGCGAGCTTTGCCAAATCCCAGAAACGTTTAATTCACCGCTAAGTAATCTGTTTAATAATTCAATCATTCGTTCGTTCATTCGTCATTCATTATTCACAAGTCAGCCGCAGTCAAGACAGCCACGTGGGTACCTGGTATTATATTTAATTCCAGCGATACAAGCGCCACAAATTTTCTGACGTCTGGTGGACAAGTAAGTCATAAAACATTGCTCTCGGGTTGGATGAAAATTTCTGAGTTATAAGCTGCGGTGTACGCTGCACACGTCAGCCCTTGAATATGAATTAGACCGTGCAGCGTCTCTCGGGTCGTAACGTTTATCTCTCGGATCGCTAATCATTGCTCCCCAGCCACGGGGGTGCAACGTGCAATTTTTTATTCATCCCGGACATGTTTTATTCTCAGTCAAGTCAAAGCGGACAGACGTTGGCCGCGCAATCGAGTTTTCACAGCTGTGGGAAATTTTGTTATACGGAACATGACGTGAACGTGCAAACATTGCCGGTCGTCGCCATATTTCCATCAAACTCTGATGTATTATGTATCCACTTTTGTTGTCAATTCCCGTATAACAATTTTGGACTGGGTTTTTATACGCGATTTAGGTATAAAGCAAACATTTTTCTTTTGAAACGTCGAAGAATCGTCTCTCGTTTTTTCACTGCGGTAAGTAATCTTCCCCAATTTCGTGACTATTCTTACCGTACACTAATGAAAATTATTTATTCGACCGCTGTGAAGCTATTGGTTTATACGCGACTGACATACAACTTTCCTCTTTCACTGAACAAATATTTCACGCAGTAAGTTCTTCGCGACAAATAGATCATCATTTTTTTTTTATCCACTTTAATTTTCCAAAAGAATGTCATTCCGTCACGATGCCGAGTCTGTGGGAATGGCAATTTCGCTCGCACCATGTTTTCCCATCGACAGCGGCAATGTGGTTGATCACAAATTAGCGTTATCTGCGGGGCTTCGATTGAATCCCTAACTTGATTTAGCGTATCCTGTGAACGACATTTTGCGCTGGTATAATTCGTCCATTAATTGCCAGTTGCAATGCCTGTTGACGATGAAAAGGAAGTTTGTCTGACAGCCGCCGCCTTTGAGTTAATGTCTGAATGCCTTCCTTTCGTCGTCAGGGATTTTTATCGAGGGGCAAGTTCGCAGCGCATTCTACGATAAGACAATTTGTCTTACTGAAATACTATGCATACACGTGCCTCTGAGGTTTGTGTAAATATTTTTACTGCTGTTTCATGCCGAGATACGGCTTTCTGAAAATCGGAAATCGTCCACACACACTGATTGTGATAAAGAAGAAAAGGAAAATAGAACTTCACTCTTACTCGTATATAGCAATCGCATTCTTATTACTTCTATCAAACAGCAAATATGTTTTTAAACTGAGGAAATTTTTATTCATTTTATAAAATATACCGTTCAGTCTCTGATGAAGTTAAGTGGAAAAGTATTTCATAAGACAAATTGAACCGTTTCATAATGTTATGAAAATATTCATTGTGTGAGCGAAGTAACGAAATTATTTTCTTTGATCAAGATTCTTTTTTTCATCAACGTGCGAAATCCCTGGAAATTTTTTAAAAGTTTGTACAAAAACTGCAGTAGATAAAAAAGCTTCGTATTCTATGACTTGTAAGTTTGATCTTAAATTATTTAGCGTAGAGTTTCATCTCATTTTGCTAATTTAAAAAAAAAATCTGATTTGTGTTGCAATTTATATCCCGGGTTCGCAATCCTTTAATTGCAGTACCACGAATGCCTTGATACCCGAAATGCGAAAATGTAATCCTCGTTAAATGACATTTCGTTGTTAAATTCGTGCTCGCTTCAATCAGCACGGTAGCCGCGAAACGATGGCACGCATTTCGAAAACATTTGCCCTGTTATGACGTCATTGATAAATATGTGAGTGCCAATGGGTGTTGGGTGAAAATTTTGTACCGACATTTCGCAACGTCAGCTCAATCTGCTCGGTCTCTGGTGGTATAAATCATCCTTTTGTTTTTAATCGTGAGTAATTTTAAAACGCACCTGGATCTGGCAGCCGGCTGCTGCAGATGGTTTAGTTTTGATGAAACATATTTTTAGCACCCGGGAGAAGGAATATCGGCGAACTGACCTCACCTACGCCCGCATGCGTTGCAGATATTTGGTTAGCTGGTGTAGAAGTCGTCGAGGATGGATGATATCTTCTTGATACTTCGTCGCGGGCAGAAACCGGTCCTTTTATCGATCCCGGCAAACGCAGTCTGCCGGCTTTATGCAAAGCCAATAGTGCTTCAGCTCCGGTCAAGTGTTAAAGTTTCAGGGCGTAAGTCACTCGCTTGGAAAACCAGAAAAAACTCTGCGGGAAAAAATCTTCATGTTTCATCGGGCGTGAAAGGTCGAGCAAATATAGGCTCTACTTAGAAACATGTTTCTTGGACCGTGATTCTTTGATTAGTTGAAATGATTCGCTCTTGTTTGCTTTTCGAAAAAAAAAAACTTTACTTGACGTGAAAGATTGCTCCGCGTTGCTGATTATTTAAGAAACAATTTTTATCGAGGTTGAACTACTTTCATTCAACGGTGACGTGCCAAAGAAATAGCTTTACAAGCTGTGATAAAAATTTTACCAATTTTAAGAAATCGTACACTGCTTACAGTCTTTGAAGAAATGTTTTCTGCTGTGTAGGAATTTTGAGAAAATATAGAAAATGTACTCTTCCGTGGTAATTTTCATATGTCATGGCACTGTTTAGAAACATCTAATCGTATACCATGCACTTACTGCACTCACGCATTGAATACACTATCGAAGAGTACTTCATTGCAGGTTTTCATTCCGTATTTTAACGGCTGCAAAATTGTGACCTTGTCTTTCGATGAAACTCGGTAATTTCCATACCGTGACCGCGACATTCGTGCAATTGCGATAACTGATGATTATCTATCACGCGAGCTACTTTCGCAAATAGGTAACAGAGAATGTGGCGCCTTTCGGATTCCAAGAATCGTATAAAACTTATTGTTAGCCCGCTCACCAAAAGCAGGGTTATTAACGCCGGCAGAGATGATTGGCGTAAGACTTAGATTTCGGTGAAAGTGCAAAATTTAATGTAAGAACCTGACGCGGAAAGAAACTTGTCGACTTGTCATCGCGTGTTAATGGTACGGAAAGAATTAGGTTGGCGAAGAGTAGATTGCGTATTCTTCACCGTGAACTCCAGTCCATTTAGACTCGAACGTTAGATCTAACGAGCTAGACTCTCCAGTTTTGCGTTTGATGAGATTGCAAAATCCACGAACCCCTTGTACAATCAAAAGTCACCCATTCCATACAAGACATTACGAGAATGGTGTAACTTCATGCATCCATCCATCGTCCTTAAAGCAGATTAAAATCATGACGGAGAGTCTAATTCTTTGCAGTGCATCTCACAGCATTCTTCACCCATATACACAACACAGAGCAGGCTTACGATTGAAAAGGATTGAAGATCCAGAAAGGTGAGGACCAAATATCGTGTGGGGTTGAAGCGTTGAAAGCCACTACCGAATCGATCTTCACCGCAATTGAGGTACCTACCGAGTTTACGGTGCAGTCGCAAATTACCCGATTTCACAGCACGCGTTCGTGAAGTCCCCATAGAGAGACGGTGAGTGAGTCCCTTAGGCCTTCGGTACACCGCTGTTTAGGATCATTGTCATCGCCAGGCGACACCTGCCTGTGTAATTGGGTTTAACGAGGTGTTCGATCCAGAATCATGGTATCACCGCACATCTCTGCGACACCGAGCTAGGCGGCATAGACAGTTATTACGCCGACCAAACCTTACGAGGGTGAAATCCGCAAGTCTCCAGTTTCCGGACTTTCATCCCACGGCGAATCCTGATCGTTATACTGATTGTCGCAGTTGGGGTCGTTTAATACCTCGTTATCGAGTATCTCGTTGGCCGAGTTTCCGTAGCGGGAGGAAAATCGAATGCTTTTACCCCATGATGAAAGTTTTACCTGCACTCTCGAACTCTGCTGAATTATTTATCTACCCTAATTTCATAGGATTATGTCTATATCACTTTGTCTCCTTTTTCTCCTCGTGTAACAAATTACTATTCCAGTTCTTCTCCCCAACGTTGCGTGGGTTTCGTCGATATACCCTAAGTGAAGGGACGTCGAGCGGTTGACGTAACATTTTTTCCGGTTTGTTATTGATCGGCAGGCAGTTTACCGTACGGACAGCCGTCAAGTTGACGGATATTTTATCATGAACTTACGGAGCAGGCTGACCGCAGATTCACCCTCTGCCACTTCCATCTGCAACGGGTAAACATCCGCTGCAGTGCAACAAAGTGGTACGAGTTACGGTGGTATGTCAGTCCTTAATAAGATTGTGCAATTACGTACTCCAGAAGTTGGTAATTGCCACCTTGAACGTGCATCCTTCGGTCCCTCGGGACATCTCGAGACGCTGGTCCTTTATAACCATCGGAGTTAGGAACTTTGTCTCAAGACTGTTACCTCGAATTTCAATTAAGGAAGTGCTTATACTTCGCTACGGTGCCGGGACCTGCACCTACGCTTGTCCCATTTACCTCAACTACAATCCCCTGCGCCTGTGTTCACGTCGCTGTTAGGAATTTGCGGAACCTGGCGTCCGGTTTTCGGTCGAGGATAAAGGAGCGGGTAATATGCGCTGCTCGACTGCCGCAGGATAGGCCGAAGGCACGTGCACGTGTGTGAAGAAATAATGCGTACGAACGTACAGCATGTGTGTATAAACACACGGAGGAAACGCCCTCTTTGTTTATACCAGGAAAATTTTAAGTTAGTCATTAGCCTTCGTACCGGATGCGGAAATGACCGAGCCTCATTTATCCTCAAAATTAATTGCGGCTTCATGAATCCGCTGCTGATACTCCCTAGCTTGGTCAACTTCCCTCTTGCCATGCTTCAATACTCCAGTCCTGAACATCGTCGGAACGGAAGAGAGAATGTCATTCCGCAAACACGATTCACCGTTCAACTAGATGTATTATGTAAAAGGGTTCGCGATGCCATTCATTATACTTTTCATCAACTCTTTCTCGTGTCACGTAACGAAGACCACTGCGAAATTTCCCAACTTCTCGCTTCTTCAGCAACGACCGATCCACCTTCAGCTTTCCACGGATCGTTACCCAAACGTCTTTCCACGCGTCGTTATAACCCTGAATATTTTTTCAATCCGTACCT
This sequence comes from Neodiprion pinetum, assembly GCF_021155775.2. Taxonomy (NCBI): domain Eukaryota; kingdom Metazoa; phylum Arthropoda; class Insecta; order Hymenoptera; family Diprionidae; genus Neodiprion; species Neodiprion pinetum. The sequence continues at coordinate 25,616,225 of NC_060232.1, forward strand.
ACATCGATCCGACTGAACACTAGCTGCTGCCGGTCATGCATCGGAAAGTTTCATCACCAACGACACACCGGGTGCTCATACGCGACCGTCCTCGTTCTCCATGGCCGGATCATCCGGTCAATGGTCAATGGTCATTCGAGGTCTCCGCGTAACCCTGCGAAAAGCTGGGTCACGGGGACCAATAAAACCCCCGTGGGACTCCCGAGGTTGGGAAGTTGTGCCGAAACACGAGCGGCTACGCCGAGAAGGTCGATGCGTTTGCATCTACGTCATTTCGGGGAGTCCCAGGTGGCCGATGTCTCCCGGTGCCGAGGGATCGGAAAAATTCATCCGGTTCTCCGGTTTATTGGATGAGAAAAATTGCGCCATTGCAGCACGTGCAGCTCAGCCAAAATCAGACAAATATTTTCGTTTGGAACAGAGGTGCATAAAAGGCACCAGGCTTCGGATGATTGATTTCCCACGTCGCGATCCCAGTTGATGCGATTTTTTCATCGGTGTTTTCTCACACGTGTCTTATTGAGAGGATTGCGCGGCGGTGGTTTTTTTTCAATTTTATGCCAACGGATTGAATATCGGTACGTACCAGCTGTGGCCATTAATTGTGGCCATATTCGTTACGAGTAGTCTGAGGTCGTGGCCACAAACGAGAAAAAGATTCTTTCGTCTACGTGAACACTGATTTTTAAACAATATACCAGCTGTACGAAGTATCGAAAACTCGACTGGTCGGAAACTTGCTCAAAGTTGGATCTTAGTACAAGTTGAATCCATTAAAAATCAAATTAATGAATACGGAATTTTCTAAAAGTGACGACAAACGATGTCCAATTATTACTAATGTCACATTTTGCTGTCGCAATTGTCTTATCCTGCGGTACGCAAACTTTTCAGTCGATGAATTGAGCGTCTCGACATCTGTTGGTCGATTTTGCGGCAGATAGGCTGTTGTACAAAAGAAAAAAAAAAACTATTGAATTTTCGTCAAGAACTTTTCTGACGCGGTAATCTCAGAAAAGTTTCACCATCGTGCTGAGACGTTGCAATGATTTCGCGTTTATTTGAAAGCGTCGATTCAATTCCGGCGTGACTGAAATATCACGAAGAATTGAAATAAGAAAGTTGTCGAGTGGAAGGGACAAAAGTTCGCACCCATGGTCCGGGCTTTATGCGCGGAGCTTGCAGCCGTAGGAACTTTAAGCACCTACAATTCACTTGCTCGCGTTGAGCTTTGCCAAGGAAGGAAAGTCTTGCGCATGAAAAAGGAGCGTGATTGTGATACCATTCAGTTCGGTTCGGTTCGGATCGATTCGCCGTCCCCAAGCCGTTAAAACCTGGCATTTCGGTTGCAGGAACTTTTGAATAAACTTTCGATCAATTTTTCACCAGCCGACAGAGACGAACCGGGATCGTCTCGGCGAAAAATCCATTCGTATACAGGCTTCTTTCCCTCAAACTCCCTCTGTTATATTTCCGCGCGAATTTAACCGTGGAAATATAATTTCCTCGTGTTTGACCCTCGAGATTTTCGGGTTTGCCGCGAGGGTGTCGCGTATCGCAAACCCTCAAATCCGGGGGATGCATAATTTACATGTTTCTCGCGTTTCACCGATCGACGCCCGTGTTACGACACCTTCATTCGGCCCAGAATTTCCCCCTTATGAAAAGTTCCTTTCACCGCTTCAAATATTTTTCAGAAACGTCGCCGATCCGCCTTTTTTGCAATGACAAAAATTATAATGAATCGGATCCTTTGATAGCCATTCATCTATGTTCTATTCTTCTTCCGATACCACGCGAATGTCACAATCGAACCAATGGCGCGACATTGCAGACGCAATACGTCCGTCTATCGAGATAATATTATTCTCGATGGTAGTTACTGGGATACGGTCGGCAGACTTCGAGTACGGAACTTGAATTGAAATGCGTGGATTAAGCGTGGATATACGAAACCGATAACGATGCGTAATCTTTTGAATTCGTAAACAGCGTGAAGATGATCGTAAAACAATTTTTTGGATCGCGTATTCGATCTGTTATATACGAATATATGATTGATCGATTGTAAAGAATTTTCGTAGATACTTATTGCCGTTATACTTTAGGCGTGAGACGGTTGAAAAATCTTGAAGAAGTTCCAGAAGCACCCGAAGGGAATGAACAAATAAATAAATGGTAATTGCTGATTTTGCATTTGAAATTGTAACATTAAACGGAGGAAAGCCGCTGCAAATGGTACGATCATAATATAGAGCTGATATATAATGCATAACATTTACTTATCCGCTGAATTAATTTTCTTGTAAAACTTTTTCTTCCTCATCTTCAGATCAAGAAAATTTTTTATTAAATGGTTGCGAATATTTCTGGAAAAGGAGAGGGAAAAAATAATAAGAAACGAAACGAAAGAAAAAGAAAACCCAAGGCTGAACCGTTACTCACGCATTTTAACTAAGCAGCCGGCGTAATCATTCTTGCGTTTCAGATTTACAAGTTCTCCGTAGGTACTTTAAGCAAGGATTTCTAATTACCAACGAATTATAACCAGTGGCGCCTCGAAAAAAGAAACCACGCAGACTCGTGACGGTGAAATGTTTTATTTTCTGTTCTCTTTTTTCGTACAATAACAGAACGAGAAACTGCGATGGTATAATCCGGAAATGGCTCAAAAGTTTGAGATTACAAGAACGTTTCTCGTAGATTTTGCTATGTCTTATATATCACATATGATTGCTGGTAGCCTTTGAGAGTATTGCTTGTACTGCTGAATTTGTGAATAATTCTTTTAATAAATTTAAATGATTTCGCGGTTCGAAATCTTGTCCCTAATACAGAATTATTGTAATTGAAACAAGTAACAAGTATCTCTTGCAATTATATTTGAAACTAATCAGTATTTCAATTTCACATTCGTTATATTACCGCGGCAGTCACAATTTGTAATAAACAATTATGGGTTGCATTGACGTTACCTATCACGTGACAGTCGGATGCGTGTCACATTTGATTTCGCCGTTTCCGGTTTTCCGATAAGAGGTCACGTCCATGGTCTTACCTCAATTATTGCGTCATTGGTTAAAATTATGAGCAGTGCGCTTCCCTTTGAACAGTCTGATCACGAAGATCGTTGGCCATATGTTGAAACATCCTTTGCACTACAAATTATTATTCTTGGACACGTGAAGATTTTCGATACCGCGCTATTTTTAATGAAGATATACCGTGCAAAAAAAATCTAGCGTCCACGCTGACTTCTAAATAAAAATGATTCGAACCTTGACCCAAATCGCAGAAAAATTCGTCACGTGTATACCTAATTACAGCAGATTTATTTCACGTCAATTATCGGAATATCGATATTCGCTCAAATACCCGAGGAACTAATTAGAGTTTCAGACCGGAATTTTACTTCGAGTTATTTTGGTGATCTCGGCGTTGTTTAGACGAGATTTACGAGTTGGCAAACTTCGGAAGTTGAACGTGATCCTGGGTGTTTCTAGCCGGAAATGTTATCACGCGAGTTTTCTTCATTACGCTGTTGAGCATCCATCATGTGGCTGCAGCTGCTCTTTTAGCTACTTCAGTCTGCTAGGTACTTTTCTTAACATCTAGCCAGGTAGAACATACGCTGCAGCTTAACAAACTGTAGAGGAAAACTAGCATTTTTTATTGCAAAACTCGCTAATGGCGTTTACAAAAAAAAAAAAAAAAGAAGTAAAAGAATTGTAATGAGTGAAGTTTTCCATCACTTAGTAACGTTATCGTAACGATTCATGCTGAGGAAAACCGTTATTTCGTGATATCGGAATTGTCTGAAATTCAGGAAACCGTAATGAAACAAAACACACTTATATTCAGAGATCTCAGTTACTTAAAAATCATTGTTAAATTTAACTTAGTTAAGAAAATACTGATTTGTTCCCCAATGTTTCGTTACGATATCGTTACTAACTTTAACATCGTAGTTTTCCAAAGAACCGTTTATCGTCTTCTCGAATATATTGTAGAATTCTTCACAGCAAGTAATTATGCCAACTTGCAGTGGATAAGCGACAGCAGGCTATAAAAACAAAAAAAAAACTGAGATCTTGATGCAACGTGACCTCAAACAGGGAAAAGTGCGACTATTTTACTCTGGTCTCTGATGCGGAAGAAATCGTTTCGTCTGGAGAACTGTTCCGTCTGTACTTCTGGTTTTCAATTTACCTTTATTGCGAATCCCATTCAATGGCAGACGTAGAAAATCACGCGATATCAGCCGATGTGCATGACACTTGAGTGGATATTCGAGTGAGCCAGACGGGACACGGCTAGCTTCCACCTTTCTATTATTTTCGCCTTTTTGTTCATCACAATCGATTCCCGAGTTCACCACCGCATCGCTGCAGACGACGCTGCTGCTTATCTGCACACAAGAGACTACTTTAGCAGTATTCGTTCGGTATCCAACCTTAACGCGGTTCTCCGTACATTCGAACAGAATCTCGTCACGTCGCAGATATCCCTCAATTTTACTACATCCGTTGCTCGTTATGAACAGTTCCTTTTCCATAGCTTCGGATCAAGAATGCCAAGTTCGTACGTTCGTGGAATCAACACATCGCCGACTTTAATTCTACCCCATGAATGTCGGGTCTGACACCGAATCGCCACAACGTGTGTTTCAACAACCAAGCAAAATCCACAGGCTTATCTTCACATCGATGACGTCCGAAACGAGGCCGACTTAATTGCTGCTACCCACGGCATTCGCCAGATCTTGTCGACTAGCTCCCATCAAAAGCACAAAAGTGACATTTGCCACTCGAAACACGGTGAGAGCGGCGAAAAAGGCGCTGAATCCTGTGAGTGTCTGGTTCACCCTGAACTTGCGTTACGATGGTATCATTCCTGCGATCAGGCCGTTAACAGGAATTTAAGCTTGCGTCAACCGAACAAACAAATTTTAAATGGATAGTCCGTGAGTTCGTCTTTGTCGCGCTCTATGAAATTGCGCTTTGTACTGCCTTCCCGGACACATCGTGGATAACTCGAACCACCTTTGTCAGACCAAATGCAAAGCAGGTGAATACCAAGGATCAGCGATCTTAGCTCCGCTTGTGGATGGACGGGATCTTTTGTGGTATCAAAATAACAGATCGAATCTGGCACTTTGCTGGATCCCATTTTGTACTATGCCAGAATCACCGGCGTCGTTGGCATATCTTTTAAGACCTAACACCTCGCTGTGATGCATAATCCAAAGCGAAACGCCGTTCGGGTTTCTTCTTTGAGAAACGCGGTATAATGTTACGTCTCACTCGAGACTCTCTTATGCTCCTCGAGATTTAGGAGTGAGACTTAGGTGTGCATGAGACGTGCTTAACACATCGCGGGGATCAGCGTTACGCAAATGTTGTGAACGCACCTCATATTCACCGTGAAAAAAAAAACCGGGAAAATTTATACCACAAAGAAAGAGATCCGGTTTTTAAAACACAATTAAATATTACGTATAATTTTTTTAGGCTTGCGGAGTGTTGCACGTGAGCTAATCATAACGATCATCTCTCCATCAGGTCATGTCAGTATCACTTACGACAATCAGTTATTATTCATAGGTATATATTATATACTCGTGCAACGTGACTGGCGGTGTTAATAAACGAGAATGGCAAAGTGCTGCTAGACGAGATAAGTGCAGCAGAAAACATTCTGCACTGTAAGAAAAATTTTCTTTCGACTTCTATGGACCATAATTTGGTGTCAAGCCGACAATATCAGACGTCAACCCAACACCATTGGATCTAAATTTAATACCATTTGGTGTTGAATTTTCAAGTTCACCTTAAAGTTGTTCAACAGTGTTCCACAATTTTTATCAATTTTATTATCAACCATTTTCACAGTGTGAAATCCGAACAAGAATCCAGAGTCGGCAAAAAATTCTTGCGCGTTTCTTCAAATTCAAATCCACTCCGTTTTGTCACGTACCAACTACTCTTGATACATTTTGCGTTTCGCGTACACTTCGGTATCCTGAAATGTAAACGAAGAGGTGATTTCTTTGATGGTTGTGATTTTTCAAGCCTCTCGACTTGCTAAAAACCAGCAAAGTTCAACCATTGAGTATATAATTCGCATTACCGCAACATTGGTCGGTCCGATCCCGATATTACTGCAGGCTTCGGAACAACTTCGGGTATACTGCTGACTATTCCCAGAACTTGTTAGCCAAATCGTTTCTGCACCTGAAGTGTAACGTGAAGAGACCCGAAAGGTCTCAGCGAGCCGTTCGCTCAGGCGGAATTCCCGGGTGTTGTCCCGACTTCTGACGATTTTCAATTTTGGCTCATACCCAAGTGTTACGGCATCGTCGATTACATGCACATACACGGCTGGATGTGCCGTATGACACACAGCTACACGCAGGTATAACCGGAGATCCGTTCCAACCCTTTCGCAATTCAGCGAATAATACGACTCAGCGCAGCGAATCTGCAGCTGCACCAATCCCATCATACGGTCTCTGTGTGAAGAAGCGTATACGTATTTATATTATTATTGTTGTTGTTGTTCTTGTTACGATTGTACACGGACGTGTGCGAATAACACGCGACAACGGCGAACCGTTCTTGTATTGTTGAGAAAATTATACCTTTCAATTGCTCGTCGGCAGCTGTTATTCCCTCGGGGGTGATACGTTCGTTTTTCGATTTCAATGTACCTGCGAAATTGTTCGACAAGCGTGTATTTTATGGAATTGAATTTGACGATGCTGTTGGTGCATGGTGGTGGTGGTGGTGGTGGTGGTGCAGGGTGGAAATTTCACGTGCCTCATACCGGAAATCGTATAACCCTGCGACCGAATGCAACGTGCGGTCGTTAAACATTTATTATAACTCGCCGATTTCGAAGCATCATATCCCGCAACCGCGTATTTTCAGGTGGAGGAATGAAAACGGGCGAGCGTGAGAAAAAAACGACGATAAAAAGGTCGTCGTAAATTTCGACCAGATTGCTCGATTCAACGGAAGTCTGGACTTGACGGTCTTGCCCGCGATAACTGTTCGGGGTTTATCCGCTGTTCCAGCCCTTTCATTGGTACGCGTCCCTTCGGATGCGGGGTGAAAAGCGCTGCTGCGACTCGAAGCTGCGAGAATCCGTTGGGTTTATACGGAGCCGCTGGGTGAGGGCTCATTTTGCATTCGTGTTATAAGGCTGACCCGTCACTCGCAACAAAAGCGAATTCCGCGCGGTGCTGAAAACCCCTTTAGAAATTTCTACGACACCGTTTGAACGAGGCGAAGTGACGTTCAGGACCTTCCGAATCGGTTACGCAACGGACGCGAATTATCAGCAAGCCTCGTAGCACGGATAAATATTTCACTTTCGATCTGGGTATGCAGGTCACTCCGCGGGTTAAGCAGACTTTCGACTTACCATGGAAATCGGAACTTGTCAAAAAGGAGGCAATCGGCGATCTGAATCAGCGTTAGAAGATATCGAGTGGAAAACTTGCTGGACACTCAAAACAACTCCGTTCAAAAGTGCCGTCTGTAGATTCCAAATACGATTTCATGAATTTCAAATACCCGATGGAAAGAGCCTCGAACCGCGACTCAACGTGACTTCAAGTGAATTTCGGAGACGGTACTTCGACGTACTTTTCTCTTGAATTTACAGTAATCCACAATGCTGAAAAAAACAATTTCTCATGATCTCAAAATGCAATGTGTAACATATTGGTTCTTTCACTGTGACAAAGTTTTTGTCATCGTATCGTGTACGATACTTGTTGAAATTTGGCTTGAATTCTTCAGAACTGAGGTGATCTGCCTGTAGTGGTGTAACCATTTGGATCCATCCAAGTAGCCCGAAGATGATGGTATTACATGTTTGTACAGGACCTTGGAGTGAAGAGGGTCATGTATTCGGCTCGAGGAAGGGAACTTTTGAATCACCTTTCTGTTCCAAGTGCTCTTTTTTTTCTTTTCATTCTTTACCTCGTATCGCATTTACGTCACGTTACATACGCGTAGCTGTCGACTGACGCCGTATTTTCAGACATTGCATTAAAAAGTACAGAATCAAAGTCACCGCGGGAACTGAAGTTGTTATCTTTTGAAATTTCATACGAATATACGGAGACGCGTACAATGAGAGGACGAAATTGTCAGCAGGTACAATATACCTAATCATGTATTCTGATTCGAAATCAGATGCCCTCAACGAATAGTGGATAAAAAATAATTTGCAACCCAAAACGTACGCTGCGTGACTTTTCGAAATTGAGAACAATGACGTCTTCGTGCAAGGTCCTTACAGACGCGAGGAAAAAATCGATGACGAAACTACGAGGTGATATGACACAAGTATCTATGGTCAATACAAACGGTTACAGGGACACCGTGTAAACAGGTTGAAACGAATAAAGTAGGCAGCATCAGAAGAGAGGGGAAGAAAGAGAGAGGAGGAAGAGGTGGGGGAGGGACGGAGGAGGGGAAAATACACGTAAAGCTAGTCAAGACAGAGTAAGATGAGTCCGCTGTTGATGGTTGAAAAACGGTGATAATTCATTACTACTTCGAGCTATGCATACAACGAATAATCGGCTGACCAATGCTAAACCGGGAGTGAAAGCACCGCCGGGGAAGGAGATTCTCGTGCCATTGCTAGACGCGAATTACGTCGAATGCCAGAGGCTCGAGTCTCGTCAGTCTGTCGCTGGCCTCTGCGCGACGTGGTTCGCGTTCTTCTGGGTCCGTATCGATGGTTGGACGTCCGTGTTCTCCAATCGTCACGTGCGCGAATCCTTTCTATTACCTAGTTGTCGGTCTGTGCTAGTTGAATTTTGTCTAAGGTTTGCGAACGTGATGGGTTACAAAAACATTGGGGAAAAAGACTCCGGGTGGTAGTCGAAGGTCCAAGATTTACAGACTCAACGAGTCGTCTTCTGGCTTCGTAAACTAATCCGGACGCTTCTTTCGAAAGGTCAGTGTCACGGCTTAGATATCTTGCCTCAGATTTACTATTGCGGATTATTGTAGTTACGTCATGTGGACAAATCTCGGAGCGAATGCATACTACACACTTTTTTGTTCAACGTTTTTTTTTTTTTTTTTTTTCTTAATAACTCGAGCCATTTTTCGGATTGGCTTCAAGTTTATTTTATCATGCACTTGGGACACTTTGGAGTTTTATAGTTTGACAAACGTTACCGACAAGAATTCAGTCGCTTTCCTCGATTCGGGTCAGTTTTATTTCACGAACGAAAGCGGTACTTTCGTTCTTTCAACTTTCAACTTTTTTTTATTAAAAGTGAAACGACAGTGACAGAGATGAGGAAAATTACTTGATCGCACGGTATTTATGATTTCAATTATACTTTGTCACGGGTTATTCCGAAGGTTAACTAACGATTCGAGCTTGTGAAATACAAAACTAAAAGAAAACAAAATTAAATGAAAGTCAGATTTTGTCGGAATTTTTCACATCGTTATACCTGTACATATTACATGAACGGGCTTCGAAATTCATTTGCATGAATAGGTAGGTGTAATAAAACCGATCGTTCCTAGACAACACTTTTTAATTGCGATGGTAATCTCCGTTCCTGTTAAAAAATGAATCCAGTGATTCTAATCAATTCTAAACTGACACGGTATCATGCATAAAAACCGATCAGTTTCTCTGTTTAAAGCAACCATAACCTGTATCGATTATTTTTACTTTTCTTTAAAACCACGTTATACTGAAAAAATGAGTGTTTTTTTTTTTTATTTAAATCCTTCCTCTCAATTCGGAGCAAGATTCTTGGCTGCAGCAGCAATCTTGCATCAACGTTCGTATTATTCCTATCGACTGTACAAAAGGTCATACTTTATGCCACCAAAGCTCACAAATAACTCGTGTTACGCCACGTTGATAAGGGTACATAAGCGATATCTCAATATCATTCTGAAGAAAGTTGTTAAGTTGGGACTGTGAAAGTTACCGAGTAGGATTACCGAGCACTACAGCGTATAAATTAGACACACACACACACTATGCATGTTATACAGTGCCTATTGACCGACGATAATGTCTAACTTGTGAAAGGCTAGACGCCGTTTGAAATTCAAATGTTTTTGTCAGAAGTGCCGTTGCATATTGTCACGCTGTCATCTTTCCCGAGTAATTAACGGTCTGCTGCGAATGTTGTTTTCGTGAAACTGGATTCCAAGGTTATCTCGTTTCTCTCTTATCACTAGCCTTTTTTTTACATCAGTGCGGTATGCAAACAGCTAACATTTTCGATGCGGGAGTCCGTAACGCACTTGACTTAATTTTCGTGACCCGACCGACCTATGAATTGAATGCGACGAGAAAGAAAAAGAAAAAACATGCCGAGAATACAACGTGTTGTGTACTTGTGCAGAAATTCTTCCTTGGAAAGTTGATTTAATTTTTTCGAAATTGAACGAGGATATTGGAAAGACTTTACATTGATTTTATTTCAAGGAAAATTCTGAAAAAAGCCAAGTGAAAGAATTATCAGTGTAATTATATCGACTTTGTTGCTGGAACTTGATTATGGATAAGTAGTATTGTTATCTCCGGATTTCAACGCGGTCAGAACTGAAAATTTCGAAAAGCGGACTTTCGTCTCTGAAACCCTTGAGGTAATATAAATTTGAGTTTTATTAATCTTTGTCAAGTTTTTTTGTACAGCGTAAAAGACGTAGCTAAATGAATAAAAAATTTCCAATGTTTAACAGGCGTTTTAAATAGTTCTGATGTTCAGGTTTTGCGAATTCTATGAGAATTCTTTGTAACAATCGTCTTTTTCCAATCTTTAGATAAAAGTTGCATTCGGTTTGGATAATGGCAACAAAAAAAGGTATCAAATCTGTAAAACCGTTTCGCTGTCTATGACAAAGACACCTGCCGTCTGATTTCGAGATACTGACCTCGCACAATCACATGTAGCCAACATAGACTTTAATGAGAAAGACCACTGTGACGGGTGAAAAAATAATCGAATTTCAAGAATTTTTTCACACGGACACCTAATCAACAAATGGATCGAATTATTGGTATTTTATTAAGTATATATTACACTAGTTTTGTATAATTTTTTATTAAAATATGTTTAAAATTAACGAAGGTACGGGCTTTGACTTAACGAATAATAAAAAAATTTTCCCTCCATCGTGGCATTAATATCTCGGTGAAAGGTTGTCTGAAGATAAAAAACAAAATTTTATAAATATATATATACAAATTCAGCTATCGTTGTACGTGATCGTTTTTTTTTTCACGATTATTCGAAATAGCGACGGCTTGAACAAAAAAAAAAAAATTTAATCCGTCGCCGTGTTATAATAATGAAAAAAGAAAACGGTCACATATAACGATAGCTAAATTTGTGTAGACGTTTATCAATCTTTGTTCTTTATCTTCAGATAACCCTTCACCGAGATATCAATGCCAGAATGGAGGGGAAGTTTTTTTATTATTTAAATACTTTTTGATAAAAATTTACGTGAAACAAATTTGATTTTACACTTAATAAAATACCAAAAATCCTATCCTCTTATTAATTAGTTCCCTTAAACGTGTCTAACGTCGAGAAACAGAAAATAAATAGGTTTTATTCGTCCTTTTTCTTCAAATAAGATGATTTCGTAATATACAGATTAGGTTGGTGGTTATTTAGGGTCAAAATTAATTTTACCCCTTCCGCCTCCCAAATCGGTTCGAAATACGTAGAAAGTAACGCTGTAATATTTTAAGATTCTTAGAGAACTCCTAACCCTTGACCACAGGGTTTGAAGTTTTCCATAATCCAAATAACGATCACCCTAATACAGATATACACCTTATCAGCATGGGCGACGTCGTATCGTTGCAATTTTAAACCTGCTGTATTATCCTCAACGTTTGTTTAATCAATTAAAAACAAAAATATGACCTAATTATTGTTCCTTTCTCCGCCTAATACGTCCAAAAAATTTCTCTTCATCCGATAACCCAATTCACCATCTGACAACGAGTGCAAAACATCTAACCGATGGCATGTCGCGAACGATTTAATTTTTCGCCAGTTGCAAAACGTCTCTGCAGAGAATCTTATCTGCTGCATCATATCTATGATATGGACGTAGGTCATGAACGGCATACATATATATATATATATATATATACAGACACACATATGTACTTGGACATCTTTGAGCTAATAAATATTTATGATGCACCATTAGCCCACGGGGGGCTTGTGTGTATGTGCAACATGGTATTGATTCGTCGGTGCTGCTGACTAGGCCCCCACCCTCTCTCTCTCTCTCTCTCTCTCTCTCTCTCTCTCTCTCTCTCTCTCTCTCTCTCTCTCTCTCTCTCTCTCGCTCTCTCTCTCTCTCTCTTTCTCTCTCTCTCTCTCTCTTTCTCTCTCTCTCTCTCTCTCTCTGTCTCGCTTCGGCTCTCTCTTTGGCGAACACGTTTCGCGTCTGTCTATCGAAGAGCCACACGGTGCAACGAGTCCAGGATCTGGGATTAGGTCCTCCCTTGTCGAGTGGCTGCAGCAATCCATCCCCTACTTCACCCCGCGATGCGCCACGACCCTTGGAGACATCATTTCGTTCTCTTTCACTTGAGGATGCTGCAGGGCATTAAGCTCCGTGGTTTATCTCTCGTTGTACGCGACGCGACATTTTAGGCACGTTATCTGCACTTGTCAAGAACAATTAAGTTGCCGGAGCGTAACTTGCGGGTGTGTACAGTAAAATGCGGGAATACCTCAATCTTTCGACTAACTTGTTTTTTGTCCGAAACAAAGTGCGAGGCCGATTCTGTATGAACTATTAAGGCTCGCGTGGGGAAATGGAATGATGCATTGTTGCATAATTCGCAGAGAATCGAAGTCGCGTTTTGTTTCGGATTGAAAAGAAGTTAGCCGGAAGGTCAAGGTATTTGTGAATTTTATCGTAGCTGTTGAAAAATTGTTTTATGTGTTACAGGAAAAAGGAAGTTCTTGCTTTTTTTCCTTCTTGACTCACAGGACCTTGAGGTCAATTATTTTTTACAGAGGAAAAAAAAATAATTTGGCACATGCGCATGTTGAAGGTGAAGAAATTTTTTCGCGAGGAAGTGTGTAATGATAAAATTTCTTGATTTCATAAATTATCGGATAAAATGATCTTGGTATTTTATTCTACTTGGAGATACGAGCGAGGTTTTAGATTGAAGTAAATATGATGTATTTTTTATAATGTGTTTACTTATCTTGGAACAATACAAGCTGTTGCAAGTCAATTTTTCTGTTAGAACTTGTTCTACTGTATAAAATTTAAGTTGAAATTTATTATCATACTAGATATGAACTAATACAAAGCGATAACTATCCAGACATATTAGATCTGTTCGCAAGTGAAAGAAAATGAACGAATATTACTTATAGAATTTCTTATAAAAATATTCGTATCAAATCGTAAGGCAAGGTCTTCAATGAGAATTGAAAGCTATACGCAGTCTCTATATAACCTGCAGCAGCAGTCGCGCTTTCACTGCGATTGCCTCGAGCTATTCGAGAGATAAAGTCTGTTAGATTCTGTCCATAGGAATCCAGTAAATACCTTCGGTTTTAATAGGGCCGCGATAAATGAAGAAATTCCTCTCTTCGTTTTTCGAACAAGGCAAGTAAGTTGGACTGGTTTTTCGATTTAAGAAACTTGGATTTGGTTAATTCTTCTCGATTGAAATTAATTTCACGTGTATATAGTTCTACGGAATTTTTTTGAATATGTGAGCCAAATTTTCATATTTTATCACACGGTGCATTCAAGAATCCGTCAGTCACGGTACGCGAAATGTAAAAAGTATAACTGACTGACGTCGTCCGTGCATAAGCGGGTTATCTGCTGATTCATTAGTGCTAATCTCGAAGATATTGATATTATAATTTTTAGTATTGAAGACGCGCTATGTTTTCAAGGATTAAAATTCCGCAAACTGGAAATAGACGCGGATAACCTTAACTTGATCCATGTTACTAAATTCTCACTTTTCTCGAGGCGGGTTCAAAGCAATTTTATAATTTTGATTCTTTAAGAGCGGGGAAAACCAATTAAAGCACGAAATTCATTTCGCTTAACGTTTCATGTACACGTCCTCTTCTAAAAAAAAAAGCTCTTCTAAATTAAAAGTACCTCCCTTCTCTGCATACAATAATAACTATGAACCAGTAGATTTTAAATTTATGTAATGAACGAAGCTACACGAAAAGAATCCAGATCATAATTATCTGCTCAATATACGACGAAATGTAATTTTGATTGCCTCGTAAACTGAAGCGAAAATGTTACATTAAATCGCTCGAATTCCAGAGTAAAATGGTCTTAAATACCTTATTTGGTGTTGGATTCAACAGCTTAATTTCGCTGCATCCTTATATATATATATATATAATAAAATGTATATGACGATATAAAAATAACAAGGTCTTTTATTGCATATATTTATATATATTATATACATATATGTATATTAAACAAAAAAAGGCCTTGTAATTTTTTCAATTACTTCAATTTATCACCGAGAGAATAGTTGTTATTCTTCGACAAGTGACGTGAATAATTATTTATAAACGGCAGCGTTGCAATGAATATTGAACTGCAGTAGTTTACATAATCGAAATAACCAGCGATGCTAAACATGATAATTATACATATTTGTTGTACACACTTCATGATAATGGAGATGATTAACTGCAAATTGTTCATTTGTCGGCTTTAGTCAACGAGTATATCCTTGATTTTTTGACGTAGATAAAATAGAGGAAAAAACCTAACCGCGTATTAATTATTACAACCACTTGCAATAATTATCGAGAAATGCACCTTTGCAAAGGATGTTGATAAATTTATTACCGGTTCAATCTTACGTTGAAGAATTTTTTTTACGATCAATTGCGCGTAAATTACTATAAAGTGAAGAGTTATATCTAAACGATTTGCGGTTGGAAGGGAATACAAACGCTGTCGTCTTACAAATCTTACTCGATTGCCTACCAATTGCCCCAATTTTCGTCGACAGTAATTTAGATCAAGAAATAAAATCCAGATAAAAGAAACGGATACTTTCTTCATAGTCGCCGGAGGCTTATCAACATCCTGTACAAACGTTTGACCGCAACATGTATATAAATATATACCGGGAAAATCTCTTGAAACTTGAAAATCAACCGCGCATGCGCGAGTTTTGTCGGCGGTTCGCGCAGGCTGGCCATCCCGAGTTTTCAGTTGTCCTGTTTCTGGCGGCGATGTAGTTGATACGAATTTTCGAGGTTAGAACCTCAAATAATTGAGGTAGCGGCTCGGAAAGGTTTGGAAAGCATTTGTTATTGGGTCGGATAGTTGATTCTTCAAATAACGGTCGGAATTCAACGCTCATATGCTCTTTGAAAATTCAAAGGTACACATTTTGTGTAAGTTGGCCCTCTGCGTCGCAGACAAAAATTTTGCCGACCAATGAGATTGAGTATTTGGCGCATGCGCAGTTGATTTTCAAGTTTCAAGAGATTGTCCCGGCATGTATGTATTCGTATACGTCGCAGCTCTTCTATCTCGCGTCACGGTGCACCATCCAGGACTACGTGCATAGGAACGTTTAATCGAGGGATTGAATTTCTGCAGAGCTTATAAGACTTTGAAATTGCGGTTTGATACATAAAGTCAGTAATATCGGCAGTGGATATCGAGTCTTAGTTTTCTGAGGGATAATCGATGCGAAAACTATATACGCTGGTCACTTTTACGAACAACTGTATATAGTCAAAGACTGGTGATTGAACGCTGATCAGACTCGATTCTCATACGTTGTCCGTTTCATCATTTGAAATGCACGCCGTACTTGATTGGTCTTCATTCTTCTGCGATGTTCCGATACTATATATAAATAAATGCATTATCATTCGCTGTCGTAAATTATTTATAATTGTACCAATCTTTTAGCATCGGTATATTTGTTTGATTAATTAGAGGAATGAATCGCTGAATTATGCTGCCGACGTTCCATTTAATTTGACTTTTTTCTCATTATTTTATTCCTGTTTATTCGTAATTTTTTTTTTCCACTAAAAATTGGTTACACGAGATTTTATAAGCTTCTTAAACTTCGAAACTTCTAAAGGGTCAAATTTGGTGACTTTTTTTTAAAACTTCTCGTCCTTTCGGTAACCTAAACTTTTTACCGATAATGCTTTCATCTTCGACCAGTTTCGTTTCGTCTTAAAGTGGGCCAAGACGAGATGCTGGATACACCGGTTTTCTTTTTAAAATGAAATTTGATTCGGATAACTTTGCCAACTCCCTTTATACCCGCGAAGAATTCCAAAGAAGTTGTACGAGCTTCTTGAGTAAGCGTACGACTCAACAATACCGTCCTTATTCCATCGACGTGCGGAATTCGGTTTATATAACTTATCTATATAATATTTAAACCGCCTGAGGTTACCGATAGTCTGGTATTTTTATTTCGCAAATTTTCAGGACACGGGCGGAAATCGAACCCTCCATTTATATTTGCTAATCCAGATTTAAGTCGGTAAACAGATAATGGAGCCCATGCAATCTTTGCTCGTAATATTTCCCA
Source organism: Neodiprion pinetum (assembly GCF_021155775.2). Lineage (NCBI taxonomy): Eukaryota > Metazoa > Arthropoda > Insecta > Hymenoptera > Diprionidae > Neodiprion > Neodiprion pinetum. The sequence continues at coordinate 25,632,839 of NC_060232.1, forward strand.
ACATAGTATTTGAGTATTCAAAAAAACAAAAAAACAATTCGCCTTTATTCAGAAATCCGTTTCAGAATTCTCTTCACCTTTTTATATTGACGTATAATGAAAAAACACCAAAGCTTTTTACAAAACAAAAGAATCCTTGGCCTGGGGCTAGAGTGCAAAAAAAAAGAAAGATACGTGTTTGTGCAAATTCCATGAAACATGAAATTCCTAACGGAAAATAATGTACAAATTAATTCAAAGTTGAAAATGTATTATAAATATTTTTGTCAGGTATTTACCGTTATTGTGCCATACATATTACGCTGAATGTACTATATATTCACCATAACTACACCTGAATTATAAACACGTAATTACCTACGTCGCGAGCACCTGCAGCTCGATTAAATAATTTTTTTCACGGAAAGAAACGTTAGTTCTCTGCCCAATTACCTCATCCTTCGCTTATTGTCGTTTTTTATCGTCTCTATTTTCGTATTCGGTTCGTATTTCAACCTTGACACGTACACCGGCGTAATTTTTTCCTGTAACTAATGTCGAAAACTTTCCAAGGGGGACTTTCACTCATTTATGTATACGAAGCTGTAGGCATCACACTTAACTTTTTGTCGAGGCCCGTCACTTGAAAAGTTTTTGAGACGTGGTGTAACTTGCGATGCTGTATAAAACATGAAAAAAAAAAATGAATAAAAATTTGAAAATAGTAAAAGAAAACAAACCGAGTGTTCATATACTTGTATTAATTATTTATACACACGTCTGAAATAACAAGTTTTTCCGCGGTGTATCGCAATTACGTTTTTTAGTCTAAAAAATAAGTTTCTGAACTCGCACAAAAATTTTCACTTCGTCTCGTAAAGTTATTCCGGTTGCGCGTCTAAGGAAAAAATTTGAGTATTTTATACCGGAGTATTAAATGTATAGGTACGTGTATCATGAATTTAATTTGAAAAAATTCATGAATCCACCTTCATTCCGTAAATTAATTTCAAACGTGTTTTGAAACAGTGATATTTCTCTACGTCTCCTTTTCAATCAAGTAAAAACTCTTAAAAATAGCGTCATTTCGTGTCTGGTTCAACTAAGGAATAAGCCATTTTAATTCAGAGTCAATATACTGCGTATGTATAATATATATGCATTGAAACATAATTTTTGCACAGCCTGTCCATAAAAGCGTCCTCAAATGATTCAGAGTCTGAGTCTTCTTGGATCATGCGAAACATCTTAGCAGTCAGTTTTCAGGTACAACTCGTTAGCACGAATTCAGTGAACGTTCGTTACAGTCCATTACACGGGTAATAACCTTTCGTTCACATCGCAGTTTCGTCATAAAATTCAATTCATACTTATCCAACATAAATTCGTAAAGAAATATAACAGCGTAATTAATTTTTTTAGAATATCTACTCACTCGTTAATTCCATTTCGTTTATAACTAATTATTCGTGATTATAAACAGATTGTCAATATTTATTGCTCTATATTGTAGAGGCAGGCAAGAATTTACGATATGAAAATTGAATAAAATTCTTGAAAAAACGCTACCAAAAATTACCGCCCAAATTATCAAAGAAATTGATGTTAAATTTGGTGAATAGTACTCATTGTCAGATTGAGGTCGGGTATAATCTGATTCGATTTTGAAATGCATCGTGACGCAGCGATGGGGCTCCTGACTCATCCTTTATTCATGCAAACTGTGATTAATAAAAAAAAGAAAAATACACAGAACGAATAAAAAAGCACTGCAATACTGCGCACCAAGTTTTATCGTTGACCTTTCTTCATTAATTTCGACGTAGAAATACAAGTCGCAAGTTTCGTTAAACTTTTTCAAAATTAACAAATTTGCCGCGCTCACAACCAGCACATATCCTACATTCGACTAGTATTTAAATAGTATAGATCGTGCATCAAAATTAAGCCTTTTTACTCCGAGTGTAAGTTCGCCACACGAAGACAAATGTTTCAAATACGCGTGGGAAAAAAGTCTTTGCCTTGACCGTGCTCGCGATATGTAGTTTATTAAAAAAATTGTCGTATAAAAAATTTTTTTCATAACGGAATACAAAAAAAACGTACTTTTTTTTTTACTCCGATGTTTCTTTTTTTCTTGCACTGTCGCAGAAACGACTACTTCACGTGCGGAACGCAGGCTAAAAAAGACGCGTAACTATACCAGTGTTACATAAATAAATTTGGTTATAATGCAATTCCCCTGAAAAGCTTCGTAACGAGATTTTACTGCAAGTATATCCTGAGCCCCTGCAGCCGTTGCTTCGCTGTTTAGTTATCTATGCCATACACACTGTCTGGCTACACGTTTTCAAGAGAGAGAGAGAGAGAGAGAGAGAGAAAGATATGGTTTCACACATAAGCGCGCACCTATCCGCACAACGAGTCGCACAACACGGATACGAGTAGTATACGTAAACGGTAGAGAATAAGTTCGTAGGTAAAGTTTCCATGGCAGTTGGCAGAAGCTTCCTGGGAAATTTGCTGCCTTATTAGTAGCTTCCATACTAGAAATACTTGCCCAAGTTGATCCCGTCGTTGAGTTTATGCGGTAGCGGAAGATAGAGACTACGGATGAATATTCCGGAATTTCGTACCCTAATTGTACGGATATTATACTTGCAGAGGCCTCGACGAGGCGAACAACCGGTGATTTGTTACAAATGGGCTGGGAAATTCGTAGCGTAATTTGAAGAATCAGGCTGAATAACAAAACGGTTGAAAAATTACGTCGTTTTAAACGGAAATTGAAAAGGTGTGCTCAGAAAATTGACTTAGCCCCTTGTGGCCACTTCGTCGGTTGTCTATATATGTCTGTCTTCATCCATCGTCGTTGCTGCTCAACCGCTTTAATCACCGGTTAATCTCCTCTGAATTTATTTCAAGGAACCACTTCCAATCGACTAACCGTCAGGAGCACGAGATTCCAATTTCTAGTTACGATCCCGGTTATATTATCGTTGTGTTTTGTTCAATTATAACAAGCGAACTATACGCTTATTACTAGCATCGTGTGCCTCGCTGTTTGTAAAACGAATCACCTAGAAGCAAAAGTAATTAGGGTTGCCACACGCCTGGAAAGTCTGAAACTTTCAGAGGATTTTTAATTTGGTAATGGAAAAAATTAAAAACATCAGTTTTTTATCATGTGAATTAGAAATGGTTTTTTCGTGCGATGATTCAACTTTTCTTCGTCGAGAAAACAAATTGGCTGAAACTGACTATTTCGTACATTATATTTTTCATTAATTCGAATTCAAGACGAACCGAATACAAAGTTTATAAGCTGAACGATATAGGTTTCAATGACTTGCTAGAACTTGAAAAATGTGAGGGAATAACTTGTAAATGTGGAACTTTTTTCCAAAAAATTTGTGAACCCCATGATGAAGAGTTTTTGCAGAAACTTGAATTTTCCAACTCAGGTACCCTTGGTCAGTCAGTCAGGCTTACATGGATTTTGAAATGCTTGAGGTCAGAGTGCTCGGCATCGACGTGGACCAGACAATTCGTAAGATTGACTAGAAACGCGACTTATTATCCATTTAGCCGTAAACTTCCACCGATCTGTTTTGAAAAAAAGTATCACGCCGACAGGGATTTGACCGTCAACAAGTCCAGACACCAGCGTTTACGATGTGCAGTTACGTGCCTTGTACGTGTGTCCTTCCAACCGACGAGTGAGAAAACTGATAGAGTTTAATACGCCGTAATTAAAGCGCGCCGGTTAGCTTGAATTACGGCACTTTGTCTGGTCAGGAATAATTGGTACAGTACAGTCAACGACCATCTCTGCCTGACGATCAATTCCCTCCTGCAGCATACGGATAAAAATTTGCTCTGAAACTGCGCGCCGGATCCCGGGAAGCTGATTCGATTATCAATCAGCCCTGGATGCTTGCAAAAGTTGCTCCGCGGAGCTTACGAAGCTCATCTTGTCGCAAGACAATCAGGAAACAAGTCAAACTAACCAAAACTTGGTCCAAGTATCGTAGGTGATATGGTGTCTGGTACACTTGACGTTGATTGAGGATCTCGGTTGAAAACTGTCCCGAAACTTGTGCCAATTCTCCAACAAGCGAAGAGAAAAGCGCGGTGGTCGATCGACCTCAATTACCTAAGTAACCGGGAACCTTAACCTGTAATCTCCAAACTCCATCGACACTCGGCTTGATCGAGTCGAGGCGATGGTTGCGGAGCCTTGAACTTTGAGGTCCGCATGACGCGAGGCATGCGGCGGAAGCCAATGTACTACCGCTTGTGTAACGATCTCAACAATCGTCACCAACGCTCACATGCGGAACACGATCAAGCGCTTACGCAACGTTTCGCGATATCAAACGCTCTTCGGAGAGAAATATTTTATTTCGATCAACGGTACAGACAAGTGGACCAATTTTCAAATCATCGATTCAAGTGAATATATGAACGTTGCATTGCGGTTGTTTTTTTTTTTTTTTTTTTTTTTTACGTGTATCTGAAATTTCATTCGATCAAGTTTCATCGAATAGTCAAATTTTCGATGATGTTGGGTTCGTGTTATTAGTCTTTGACACCAAAGACCATGATTGGAACCCGGTGTCTATGAACCGGTAATCTTGTCCGTAATAGGTAATCACTTATTCCTCCGTTATTTTGACTCTTTCAGTCTTCAATCAGATTTCCTGAAAACCTCACGGCCACTTTTGACTTCTCAGAAATCCTCTTACATGGATAATTCATTCAACTAATACGCATCTGCGTGAAATTTACGTAACATCATTGTTCGGTGCGGTACTCTGGGAGTTTTATATATGCAATTGTTAGGCTACATCGTCCGAGGGAACGTAAGAACAAAAGCCGTTTGCTATCGACGCGGAAAAGTTTAACCAATTAACGTGATTTCGTCCGAATGAAGAAGTCGCGCTGTTGACCTTGCCAGGCGAAGGTTATGCGCGAGAGTCACGACTCGAGAAAGATGATCATCGGCATTGTTCACTGCGGTTTAATTACGGCCCATACATATTATATACATATATATACCTGACACATATTTATATCTCTTTATTCTTACAACAGTTTGCTGCGGAAAAATTGCACCATTAGGTCGAAAATTTGTTGTTGTACTTCACGTTTTACGAATTGTGATTTATTGGTTTAGATGTTGCAACACAAGCGTATCGATTGTTTCTCAACTATGACACGTGACAGTAGTGAAAGTGAGGAAAGAAAAAAAACTGTCACATAATGAAAACGCGACACTGATAGTTTTTAACTTGAAACTTGTAGTTGACTCGATTTCGAGCCATTTGATACGGCAGAAATCGATGCTGGAGTTGCCGATTTTCATCTTAAATTGGAATAAAGTTGATAACGTGGATTTGGTATTCATCGTTCCGCTTGAAACTGTGTTGAGTAAACATCTGTACAATCGAGTTTGCTGAAAGACGTTTATACAATACCGAATTAAATCGGTTTGCTGCTGCGTGATGTAACCAAAAAAAGATAACTTCGGAAAATCAAATCCCAAGATGCAATCGCACTATTATTAAAATTGTCAAACACCGATGTTGTATTCATCGATGTTATGTTAATATGGCATGTAATCAAGATCGATAAAATAAACTAATATCGCTCAATTTTCCTAATTGAAGTCGTTAACCTTGAAGGACAGATAGATTAATTACTATCGAATGGCACGCAACGGCTCTCAAAGAATTTGCTCTGATTAAATCCAATATGAATTGAAACTCATCGTCGATCCGTTTTTCTTTCATAGTAAAATTGCTAATTGACAGTGATCGTTTCATACAAGAAAAACGAAAGTTCTGTCACGCCTTTTAGAGGTGCTTGATGATCGAAGTTGCGTAATCGGTATCATCGGATATCGGTATTCATTGACCCGAAGACATATCGTCGGTCCAGTATCAAATTTTTTTTCCTCGTTGTCAGTATTTTTCCTCATTCGACACTTTACCAATGTGAAGTCGAAGAACTCGTTACTGCTAACTTCCATTTCAATCTTTTTTAACGCGGCATCGCGTGTAGAAGTGTGAAACAATGTGGCAGGTCTGAAAAAGATTTCAGTCGTGATCAGCAAGTTATTCAGGTATTTGACAGTACCTAGGCATAGTGTGCTTTTGTATTCTTCTACGATGCTATCTGGAATTTATTTCAGTTCTGTATCTAGCTCCGCTGCTTGGAAATCTGAATCTGTTTTAGAACAACGCTGCGAAATATTCTTCACCGATTTTGTCCTCGGTAAAGAATAGAAAGAAAAAATATGCTCCGTGTCGAACGAATTACACGAGCATGTATGTAATTTATCGAATTCGTACGTTACTTCAACGCGAATAACGATGCGTGACATGAAAAATAAAAAAACTAGCTATTTCTCAATTATTCGGGCTAACCAACATCGTCAATTGACGTATTTGTCCTCGTTTTCAATGTGACATTCAATCAGAGCCCACGCAGCAATCAACTAACCGAGACTTATATTTTATGTTACAGGTGCTCAACTTCTCAGTTACCAAAATCTAATTCAACTTCGCAGATTGAGGTGAGTTAAATTTTTTATAATTTCTAGATCGTTTTTTTTTTCACCTTCGTTTTAATCGCTGCATATTCTGCGTACGAAAATTTCAGGTTTGTTGCACACATTTACTAGCGGTGTTTATTATTTTTGTTTCTCGATTGAATAGTGAAGCAGGAGTTGAGACTCACAAGCTATCTTAAAGATATTACACAGCTCAAAGTTTTTCATCTGCTCAATCGAGCCGATTAACTGTTTTAATATGATAATTGCGGATTTACCTACAAATTACTCGAAGAATTTCAATTTGGGAATGGTCAATAGACCAATGAAATATTCAACAAAAAATTTGAATAACGACGTTAATCACGGGTAACAAATACCGATTATCGACTAAAAGGCGATAATATCTCTTATCAAGCTTTTGGGTCCTACCATTATACGCCCATTTTCATCGACCTGCTGTTTATTTTGTTAAGGATAAACCAAATAAAGATTTTCTCCCGTTCAATAGATCTGTTGATCTCCATTGTTCAATAAATAATATGATCGATGTATTATATTCGTTACATCAGCATCGAAAAGTTGGCTTCCCATGTAAGAAGACCTGCAATTGTCTAAGCTTCTGAAACGCGGATCAGGATCTCGTAAAACCATGTACATATATTCGAGTCCGTTGAAACTGGTTATTAACAGGAAACTAATTATTATTCGAACCGCCCCGTGTGGTGGATACTACTAATCAGTTTCATATGAGCCGTACGCGTTAAAGGCGCAGGTATAGGTGTCCGTATATCGATTTGTCGTTGGCGTTCGACGTCTCGTTTATTATTCCAGTACGGTTTCTCCTTCTTCTGGTGGTCTATGCGTGTTGGCGTTTATTTATGCCTACTGTTTCTTTATTAGCGTTGAACCAAAAAATTTAGTAACCATTTCCGCTCCGCTGATACGACTCGAGTAGAAAAAATAACGAATGTAAATACTCTGGGAACTATTGAGAGGTTGTACTGCATGTTAGATGTAGTGAAAACTAATCGTCGAGGATTAACGATTTAGTCTTTCGCAAATATGTCCATCATGGATTTGTTGTTTAGTGATTTTCGAAACTATGGACATTTTGAAATTTTTAAACTCGTTTATGAGTATTTTATTATCAACCTTGATATTGTACCTGCAGCGTTAATTATTATGTCGAAATAGTATCGTGATATTTTTTCGATTCTCATGGTAATTCTTGATCGTTAGAAATACTTTTTTTCTATGCTTACGTAATTCTTGAGCTGCATGAATAATAGGCCAATAAAATCAAACTGACACTGTACATTGTACGTTAGTCGGAGTATTCCTACCCCGGGAATACAATTAGCACGGATAAATATTTAAGGCCGAAGGAACTTTCTTATCTAACGTATTGCAAGTATAATTTAAGACGAACACCTTGAATAGGTTACTCAGACACGATAACACCGCACGCTATCTCTGCAGCAGCGTCTCGGAGACGGAAGGAATTAGCTTCGGTATATAAAGCTAGGGGAGTTTTCCGATTCTTTAACTTCCCGACAGACCGTCTATATAGTTATACTATTCCCCGTTCCGTCGGTTTCATTTGACTAATTTTACTCGAACGAGCAATTGCGTTTCAAAGATCAAAGTTCCACGAAGAAAAACTTGAAACAACAACACCTAATTGACGTACTGTCGATTAATTGGAATCAGCGATGCTGAATAGGTATTTAACAGAATCTTACGCGTAATTTTCCTATCGATTTTCAAACAGGTTTCAAATGCACGATCAGATAAGTAAACGATATCCGTAATAGCTGGGTATCGCTGCGATATTGCGGGATACGTACATAGTAATAATATAGGAAAACCAGATGTTCAACACCTCTGTGAATGAACTTTGAACCGTTCGACGTTGACGTGTATTATCGATTATTTTTTTTTTTTTCTTTATTACTACTTATACGAGCAGGGATATAATCACTGTCGACTACCGCACCGTACTTTGGACAGACGTCCATGCGATGAAAATGATTTTCCTTGCAACGATTATTAGGATAATAGTCTGGGGTTCTTATCGAGTCGACTAATCGCCATAACGCGTTTCATCATCGCAATACGGCTTGCGTGACATCGGCTTGTCACTTCGAAGCGAATTACACAACCGAAGGAACGGGTTATGGAAATTGTAGTTTTCTGGTACCAACACCTATATACGTAAGCTACTTCTCGCGGGTATAACGCTGCTCGCCTTCGGCCATTCCCTCGGCTTAGTTTATACTAAAAAATTAATGTTCATGGGGTCAGGGACTCTCCCTCCTTCTAATAATTACCGCCATCAACTCTTCCTTCTCTTCCTTCGGTTATATAACTTTTACTGAAATTTCGACGCAAGTTTGCTACCGAAATTTATTGCCAAACGACGCTCAGGTTCAGGAAGTAAAACTCGTTAACGTGTACGCGACAGCTGGATAGGATAAATGCCCAATTTATGGTAATCTTTAAAAAATGCTTCATCTATGCATTTGATTTTCAATCTCTTTAATCGCACTATTCATCAGCAAAATCAAACGTTGAACAAGTTTAGGACAGAAGTTTTTGATACCTGGTACACTTTATTGTTCTAAAATTAGTCTTTGGATCAAAGCACCTTTGTACCATTTTTGGCCACAGCCCAAGATTACACGAATTACTCGGTTCAGTAATTAATGAAACTTCAAATCCGGATAATTAGTATGGTTTAAGAAATTTGAAAAACAGTTATGTGTTTTGGCAACAAAGTTTTATGAGGTTGTGATTTAACCGTCGACTCCACACGGAATGTACGGCAATTCCTCTTGCTCCACTTCTGCGCAGAAAATCCGTAGTGAATTCGCAAATATTTTCAAGATTACACGTGTAATAGTAGTTATAACTAACACGTAGCTGTAATACTTGTAGTACAATTATCTTAACACGAACCCCGCGCGGGAAACTGAACTATTCGTATTGTTTGGATAGTTTGGGTATCCAAACAAATCAAGTGCTCCAACTATTCGAATGGCTTGGATAGTTCGGATAGTTAGGATACCCCGGGTACTCGAGTACTCGAAATATGCTATAATCGTAGTCCCGATATCCGAATTTGAAGCGTTGGGTCCAGTGCACTGTTTCAGATCCTAAAAAATCTCAAAGTATAGTTCCTGAATCAACCAAGTTAATACCGTTTCGTTTAACTCCGTCTATAAATAAAGATTATCCGAAAAATCACATATCCTGACAAAGGTAGTCCTGGCCCCTGTAAATCCGCTGTGCAAACAGTCCTTAGTAACGTTCAGGATACCAGTTTTACTTAACGCTCCAACTAAAAGTTACTTGGGGTTCAGGCTTTCAACCCTTTCAGGCGTGTGAAGTTACACGAGCAAAAGAACAGCACACACATGTTTACCTTCACTCTGATTTGTTTTTAAAAAAATGTTTAAAAGCTTAAAATTAAAAATGCCTTATCCGATATGGCGGAATGAGGTACACATCCGATTGCATTGTTAAAAGTTAAATAATTCTTGCCATATCCATTGAAGCTGGACTCTACGTTTCGATAGACAAGAAGCTTGGCACCGTCAGCACAGCACGATGCATAAATAAGTACATCAGTAAAACATTTTGCCACACGCCTGATGCAAGGTCACCTTTAAGTTGACCGGTAAGATAAAATAAAAGTAAGTAAACAGATCATCAATCCTTGGAAGGTAGCCAAAGTTCGGGAGTGGTTGGCTTTCCTAGAGTAAAATTGGTACTGAAAATATAGCGGCGATTAGGCTGCGCCTGGTTTCTTGTTCGCATTCACATTCTCTCCGCTCTCTCTTTCCCCATCCTTCTCTTTCTATTCCTCGGCCCCTCTCTCTTCTGAGAATTACAAGTAGTGATACTCTCCCAAACTTCGAGTGACATACGAACGATTCAACAACGCGACAACAAAACGCGACTCGGTCGAACTAGTCCTAACCTCAGCAGGCTTCACTGCTCAACCAACCGAGTGTAAAACTACGCCCGTTGTCCCAGTTTTTGTCCCGTTATCATGGTCCGCTAATGGATTCGATTTATACCTGCATGGACCGGATAAAGTCTTCATATTATCTACGCCTTTACGCTTAATTAGTCATCCAACGTCCGGAGTTTGCAGCCGTGAAATCGTATTTAACCTTGTAAATTGATGATATTGGTTATACTTGTTCATTATCTTAGGACTCACCTTGTTTGTTTGTGTTATTTGTTTTGTTTTTTTTTTTTTTTTTTTTGCAAATTTGCAACAAAAATAGCTGACCAATAAATGCACTGGTCTTAGGAATTTTCTTTATAATTTTGGCGCTTTATGGTTGAAAGAATAGAAGTAGCAGTCAAGTATGTATATATTTATATACTTGGCAGCCTGCTTGATGGTCCAAAGAGTGATTTAAAGACCAAAGAATCCATAATATCTCACTTTATTATATCAACTTGAATGTTATGTTGCAAAAATAATCTTTGAATCTTGCTGTGAAAAACGAATATTGTTTTGAATGTTTTGTTAACGTGAAATTTTTTTTTTTAATCTTCGTGAAACCCATCACAGAATTTCCTAACATTTACCGTCTGTTTTCCCAAAAGGGTATAATCCTTTTTTGAATACCCCGTTGTTTCCAACCCCTCGAAAAAGCCAGGGTTCGCATATGAGTCTGCAAATCGTACGTTGGAACGTTATTTAACTTTCCAGAAAACGAGCATCAAAGTTTTGCACGCACAAAATTTGTCCCTGCAGATTTAACCACGCGCTGTTTCTCCGCGAATATCCTGTCGCTAATTAATTCCCCGTTCATGCATATTCACAAAAGCTAACCCGCCATGCAAAATTACCCTGAGCGAGAAATAAACAAATGTACGATACACGTGGGAGGCTCAATCTTCGGTAATTCCATACAGACGTCAATTCACAAGGCTTAAGTCAGTAACGTTAACCTAACGAAACATTAGAGAAAACTTCATTATCGCGCATGTTTAAGATGACTTTCAAGAAGTTGGCGTTTCAAGTTACGAGTATGTTGTTTGTTTGTTACGATTTACTTTTCAGACAATCCTAAAGGCGCGAAGTAACGATGCTTCCTAAACATCCCTCGTTACAATAACGTTACTAGCTTCAATCTCGTATCAAATCTCACCTCCTTCTAACCCTGCATATTTTCGAAATAGTCAATCGTGCGATAAAGAGAGAGAAAGCAAATGCAATTCAAACGTATAACGTATGATTAAAAGAAAAGGAAGCCAACGCGGGATACCATCGTTTAGTCAAATTACCCTCAATACCCCTTTTCTCCCCGTTTTAACGGGGAAAATTGAAATTGATTATAAGTGGATGCGCCGGTACCCTACACGTGAAACAGAGATTGCACCCGTTGACGACGCGGCCGTTTCTCAACCCTGCACCCTGTACATCTAGCGAGCATCAGATTGGATTGAAGCAGCATCCAACCGATGAGGAGACGAGGCTTCTCCGCTCGTCGAATGGACCACAAAAGCGGGAAACGAGCCATGAAATAGCCTATTTCAAGGCCGCTAGTTCTCCGACTACCCGAGATAAAATCGCCATAGTGATTACAACGGGGTAACGAGAAAGGAGTTGGGATTACGCGAGAAAAATACGTGGGGGGGAATCCGAAAAACGGCAAGCTCACTGAATCTCAATTATCACTACCAACGAGGTGTTGTATGTATACAGGATTGGCCGTTCTTGTACAGTAGCGAAATCCTTGACCGTCATCGTGACGATAAATTTGAAGATACGGTAAAACGTTTGTCTGCGCCTTGGTTGAACGTATCGTGAGTTGGGGAGCAAATTTCTATAATGCTAGGTTACAATCCATTCCTATTACTGCTGTTTGTTTTCGCTATACCGGGACAATCTCTTGAAACTTGAAAATCAACCGCGCATGCGCGAGTTTTGTCGGCGGTTCGCGCAGGCTGGCCATCCCGAGTTTTCAGTTGTCGAACTGTTTCTGGCGGCGGTGTAGTTGATACGAATTTTCGAGGTTAGAATCTCAAATAATTGAGGTAGCGGCTCGGAAAGGTTTGGGAAGCATTTGTTATTGGATCGGATAGTTGATTCTTCAAATAACGGTCGGAATTCAACGCTCATATGCTCTTTGAAAATTCAAAGGTACACATTTTGTGTAAGTTGGCCCTCTGCGTCGCAGACAAAAATTATGCCGACCAATGAGATTGAGTATTTCGCGCATGCGCAGTTGATTTTCAAGTTTCAAGAGTTTGTCCCAGTATAATCTGTTCCATAGCAAAAACGTGCTGCTACAGAGAACCAAATGAAACCCGAGAAATATAGCATATAGTGTAGGTACTCAGTAAGGATTTAGCTGCGATATTCTTTAACCTTTTCAAGCCAATATCTTTATCGATTTCAGATCGGTGAAAAAATATAAACCACGAATAATGATGCTTATCGAAGTCTACAATTTTAGTTTCCGCATGTGCCGAATACAGAATTAAGATCAAATCATGTCACCTTCCTGTTTTACCCCCTGAGTGGGTCACTGTGTAATAGAATATAGTATTCGATTCATCATTCGCTGCAGCACCTGTTTCTACGTATGTTCAAATGACCAGCAATTTTCGAGGCAGCTGACGGCAGCGTTGGCACTCTTGCCTTCTGCAGTAAACCCGTCACTTTACTCCTCTCGAGGAAAGAATAAACCTAGTTTATTACCGCTCGTGAAATTTCAACCGTGACCCGTGTTCTCCTTGTACAAGGTGCTACCGGTGCATTTACCATTGTTTATTCCCCAGTCGAGCCGTTGCATGAAAATAAAAACGGAAATAGTCTCCGTTGCGTTGAGCTACCGCTTAAATCCTCGCGATTTTTACCCCAGCTTTAAAACTCGGAAGCTTTTCGCCACTCAACACCAATCGATAAGGTGATACCCGGGGCGTGTGCAAAATTTCACTCCATGAACGATTTGGAAAACGCGTTTCGGCACCTTGAAATTACGGTGTAACTAATGCGAAGCTTGATCTCGTATTGATCACTCATACGGTCCTCACACGCATGTCCGTCCAATGGGTGAATCTGGATTGGTTAAAATTTTGCGTGTACTCAGGAGTCTTCAAACACGCGGTCAGCACTCCGAAGCTAGTCGGAGGTTTGGATTTCCCGTGACCGCAGACGTTGTTATACACACCCAGTCGAATCCACGCGCAGGATATATGATTTCGTTAAAGCCAGGGGCGATCTGTGCCCTCGCAATCAGCTTCGTCGCAGTGCAGACTCGAGAATGCTGACGACGTACAATCGAGCATGAATTACAGGGTGTACCGTTGCCCGTTTCATACATTTATGCATATTAGACGCCCCGTTTCATTCCGTAACGTATGTACCTATACGTTGGGGCTTTTCCGCAAAATTTATGCCTCCTTGGTTCCAGGGTACGTATCTAGGCACATACGTCTTATTTGCTGGAACGAAGACTCGGCGGCACGATCAATTTTCTAAGAAGGATGTAGTTAGTCTTTGCGAATGGCAATTTGTAGCTAAAACATTAAGAACACGCGTACGAAGCGGATTCAATTACTGATTGTGAAAATACGCAGTCACCTACATGTAGTCGAGGAGATAACTGACTGCCGCTATTAGACAGGAGGGGCCAGCGATTCAAGTTTCACATTTCGCATTATTCTTAGACGTAGAAATTGAGAGTTATAATAAAATCGACGTTTTGCAAATTGCAAAAGTAGAAACCGTGATTTTTACCGAGATTTAGGTCTCCAACTGTTCCAATTTAACACCACACAAAGAGACGACGGATTTGTCTTTCAAACTTTAACGTTCGCTTTGACGAACCAACGAGCATGCGAGAGGCAGCGAAATCAGCTCGTAGATTACACTCGTATATAGTTCCTGGCACTTCCTGCCTTTATGTAATAGTGACAGACCGCCCTTTATTATTCTCCCAGATGCCTGAAGAGAGCATAATTTCATCGAACACCCGGTATCCCGTTTTCATTTATACAATTGAACGATGTAAACCATTATGCACATAATTACAGCATATCTTCCACACCGAGTTCCCTGCCTTGCAAAGGAGAATACCAACTAGATTAATTGATATTCCTAGATCAATTAGTATTGTTACAGGTATATTGGCGCATGCGAAGAGAAACGCCAGTAACTCAGATGATTCGAGTCCGAAACCGTTTCAGTGCAACGATGGTCTCTGAAAAGTTAACAATCATAGAGGAGAAAGATGAAAATTATGATTAATTTAGTAGCGTCACTTTGACGATGCATGTTTAGGAAAAATCGTTACTTCGCGCCTTTAGCAATTTCCGAAAACTGCGATAAACGAAGCATACTCTTATTTTGAAAAGCTGACTCTTTGAAAGTCATTCTAAAATTGAGCAATAATGACTTTTGATCTTTTCCCAAATGATTCGTTACGCTAACCTTACTAACTTCAACTTCACGGAGAAAATTAGCAGTCGCAGAAACGATACGTGAAAATTTTCAGTATCCAATCCATATTATTATAAACTGCTCAAAACCCGCTGTTTTTTTTTTTTTTTTCATAATCTCCGAAATCAGACACTTTGCCAAACGGATCAGAAATTAAGTTGAACACAACCTGCCACTCGAATGCTCTTGTGAATAATTTATCTCGCACTTTGCAGATTGTTGCGCATGGTCAGCGGATACAGTGATACATTGGTATGGGATGACTATCCGAATTTTTTTAGGAACTTGCACCACACGTTCAAAGAATTGATCAGGTTATTTGACAGCTCTTCACTAGACGCGAACGTGTTTTTTCGTAATTCAGGAGAATTTCGACAAAGGTATTGCCAATATTGAAATACTTTTCTTTTGACATGGAAAACGTACTCCATCCGTCCACGACACGAATCTCAAAGGAAATTCGTTCCTGTACCCTGAAACCATTGAAGTCAACACGGTGTGAATTGATATTTATACAGCATTTGAAACGTCAGAATTTTAACCGTCGAGGGAAATAATTTCATGAAAATTGAGTTATTCCGTCCGCAAGGCGGTATTTCAATATCCAAGAATATAACAAGTTCAGAACCAACTTAACGCTAAACTTGAATCGTACGCTTCGTGCCGTTTGAGCCGAGCGAAATTGAGTGATTAAATTATTCAAATTTGGTAATAACACGCGAAGTTGAAACAATTGTTATAGCCTCAGCATTATTGTATTCTGAAAATTTGCACAAACTCGTCCCTGAAATTTCCTCAAAGTACAACCCTCCGTTTCATTGCAAAAGCGCTTTATTTTTCGCCAATGTCGTGCATGGGTCGGTAGAATATTCCGCATCAGTTCTTCACGACTATTTTACGCTCCGACGTTTTTTACACGATTAGCTGGCCGGCTCTCGACTATTTTCCAGACTATGAAGAGATCGCGTTTGGCCCGGCGCCTATTAATAGGTTGCGATGCGAGGTCACGTCGTCATCGTTTCGCTGTTCGAACTGACCGCAGTCCAATACCGGTCCTAGACCAGACGACAGAACGTTGGCTCTCCTATCTTGCGGACGCGTTGCGTGTTTTTCTAGATAACGAAGTTCCGATGGCTTGAACTTTCACCTCTTAATTATATCTGGCTGTAATTAGACCGTCGACCAGTGGATTTTTAAAATTGTCTCAAAGAAGACGAGCATTTTTTTCGTTCGGAGGAAACTTCCGGGTGATGTACACGTGGCGTATCGTTTGGCATCCATAAGTACCTCCGGCTTATCGTGCGCTTTTTGTGCGGGGTGAATCGAATGTGTGAACCTGTGGAACTGTTGTTCATCAATTGCAATTCCGCGATTCGTCGATAGCAATTATGAGCGTGCAAGTGACGTTGGCTTCGGCGCATGCATTAATAGGGACGAATCTAAACTCAAACGGATTTTCCTCTCGATTACTCAGAGGAGGCGTAACCCTCCAGGGAGCGCGAAGCTGAGCAGACGTAACGGCAATTAAATTTAATTTAATTGCAGTATCTAATCTATTAACGGCGTTGAGTCGCGGGCAACAAAGTGAGTCGTTGAGCATTGCAGATCAATAATTGTTCCCGCGTCAATGCTTGATTCGAAAAACGTATTTTCTTCGCTTCCTTTTTTTCAAAATCAATTGTGTAATCGTCTTTGTCACTATTTACGTATTTCCTTCGTCTAGACAGTGACTCCCCTATTTTCCTTAAAGTATCCTATTTTTTTTCTTCCCCTATTATAAGCACTCTAAAACTGAGCCTTTCCCCGTAAATGTATCCTAAAAAGCAGTCAATTTCCCCCTAAAAACTACTCATTTTTACCAGTCAATTACTTTTTTTCTAAAAATTGATTCTTTCAGCTCATTTTAGTTAATACTCTGTAAAAAAAAATTTTTAATAATCAAAAAACCTCTAAAATTTCAATGTACGTTACACTCAGAATTTCGTTCGATCTCCGACACGTGTTTAATATTTTCCGGAAATTATTACGCTTACAGAGGATGTTTTTTCTGCAATAAAGACATATTTTTGGGGTGTAAGTGAAAAAAGTTCAAAACGACCGAAATAAGGAACATCCTAGTGTGTATATAATTTTGCTCTATCTCGTCGGTACTGTGAAAAAATATTGGAGCCCTAATAACCCCTTATTTTCACAAAGCTTTTCCCTGTTTTCCCTAAAATTACCTGGCTTAAGCACTGTAAACTCTGTACAAAATATAATACATTAGAATCTAAAAGCGTGTGCCGGCCTTCTTGTTTGCCGTCAATGTGTATGGCATGGTAATGGTAACTGTAATTCACGTTAAGCAGACTTTTGTTAACCGAGCAAATCCGTGGTCTGGAAAGTTTTGATGCAAATGAAACTGTATTTTTCAAGACTCGTTTTCACGTTTCCCGCCTATACCGTGCAGGTATTTTACATTATTTATTAGTACATTATGTACTAAATTAGCGAAAGGCAATCCTTCGTTTCTACGTTAACGAGCTTCAGCCATTAAAAAAACTTGTCCGCGCGAGTGATTATCATTCAGTTTCCTACAAGATTTTACTAATTGTGCCTCTTTTTTGTGTCCCGAGTTAATTAGTCTTCCTTTGAAAGTAGCTGCGTAGTAATTTCTCGAAGCTCTTCCGTTAAGTTCCCGTTAAAATGTCTCGAAATGGTGAAAGCTCCGGAGGGATGAAAGCGAGGATCAGGTCTGGGGATTGAGACAAAAGTGCAGATTGAACTACCAAAATCCTCTTCCTTTTTCTTTCTTTACTTATTCTCATTCATTCCGTGCCATTCACGCGGATACTTTAATCTTCAAAACCTCAAAGGACTCATTCACGAATCTCTGTATATCATGATTCTGTGCAGGCATCAGAGCATCCGAGTGACGTTGAATGACGGTATAGTAGAAAATGGGTGGAACGTTTCTTTTTAAGCACGGTAATGCAAAAAAAAAAAACGTGCCAACTTATGCATATACATATTTTAGAACTGAGGATACTTTCGCATATATTTTGCACAATCTTTCGTCATATTTCACTAGCCAATATTCGAGCACATATATGCTGCAGACAAAAACAACTGGGTCGCAAAATTTCAAGAGGATACGTACAACTTCTCGTTATTACGCGACGCGAACTAATATTGTAAAATTTTTAGTCTATCAATTTCCGAAACGTTGAAATATAGCTAAGCGAACTATAAATCGTCGGTGTGAGACGATAAACAATTTGCGTCCCGCTTGTAGTCATTTTACTGTTTTTGCATGGGTTTTAATTTTGTGGCCTGCCGTTGAGGAACGAAATTCGGTAGCATAACGTCACGTGTAAACAAGGCCGACGTTATTATACATCTCATTCAATTAATGGAGTCGATAACGTCGCAGCGACGCAACGAGCGTGACTCACTCTCACACGAAGAACCTGCGATTAGCCACTTTGGGCTGAAAATTACTCCTATTCAAATCTCGGCCGACGCTTATCGTACGAATTAATAATACGACCCTTCGAAATTGCCTGATAAAATAAAATTTAACGCGTGTGTCTTTTTAAGCACATTATCGTTGGGTTTAAGACGAACGCGTGTGATTTCAAATCGTTTAACCATATCCGGGTAAAGATTAAATCGGTAGACAATTGAGTAAAATTATTCTAATTCAGAGTCTTTGACGTTGCCTGAGAATTTTGAATTGCACCGAATAGGTATTTACTCTCGCTAGCAAATCTCTGCTACACAATCGACTGATTATTCAGGGTATTTTCGCTCTCTGTTTTACCTGCCATATATGTCATTTATAACGATTCACATTCCCGTCGAGTTTGTCAGCGGCAATAAAATACTTTCCGCATGCAAATTATATCCGTTGCGCAAAATTGAGCTAACAAAAATTCGTACGTCAAGCTCGGGGGGAAAAAGAAACAAGATTTTGTTTTTATAGGCATTTAATCATAAATATTCAACTTTTACTTTTGACTGTATATTTTATTACGTAGTGATGGAAACTGAAATGCCTACGTGTCCTTGGTAATTTCGGGAATATGGCAAATCGTAAACCGGATTGAATGCTGCTTGTAGATTTGTAGAAATTAATTACACTTGACAAATAATCGTATTATATATTACGTATTACCCATATTATATCCATTAAAAATTTTACGATAAATTTTAATGTCGCTACTCTTGCGTAGAAAATTAATCTGTCCCATTAACATAAGTATGATAGCAACAGAAACAAGTTGACACGTCGCGGAGAGGATATTTAATGTGAAAGTATCAGCCTGGCAATGTATTTGTAATCGAGAAATAGGTGTAAAGTTGACCTTGTATATTTTGTATTTTATACTTTGAGGATTTACCTATTTTTGCACAAATTTACGTTAATTATTGGTTATATATTTATATACCAGTTCCAGTCAACTGGTCGTAAGCTTGGCGTTCTTTGCACAAGACAATTTCAACTTCGTAGATATTTTTTCATCTTTAGATACTTTCATTACAGTAGGTACAGTATATCGCTGCGGGACTTTTAGACGAGGTACCGTAAAGTTGATAAATTGGCTTGATATTTATGTCTCAAATCTGCTCTCTCGTTTTCCGCCCTTTATTTTTCACGAGCGTTGAGCTGCTTTGGTGAAAATAACATCCGTAAACGTTTGTCCAATATGCATAGCTATATATATATATACCTGCCTGTCAGAATTTTATGGTGCTGTAGGCGTTGGACGTGACGCGTATGGAAAATGATGAGTTTGCAAAAAAGAGGCGTTTACAATAATATACAAGACCGCGATTCGGATCGATACATTGTTTAAATTCTTGTCCGGTGTAATCCGGTCCCGCATTAAATATTTTTCAAATTTATATACCTTTTGGATAAAATTAATAATTCCTGAAATAATGACAGATTATCCGAGGAATAAAATGAGTTCGCAACTGATTCTCTTCTTTGGGTTTCGTTTGTTTAACTGAACAGCAGATCTCAGCCCTGTTTGATATACGAGGGATTCAATGATCTATCGATTTTTACGGATAACCAAATCAGGTTTAATAGAATCACTCGGGTTAATGGAAATGGGGCATAAAAACAGTTTGACATGATTTCTCAATCTGCATTTGCACAACGGTTCGTTGGCAATTATTTGCTCCAAGGGTACCAGGTACCATTATTCTTGTCAGGCAATTGACTTTTTCGTAATATATTATAGTTTGGCGTTAAATAACGACGTAATTTAAAACGACGCTTCAGGGACACGCGTTACGAGTTTCTCAAGTTAAACAAGATATATTAATCGTCGTCTTCTCAATGACTTGTTGTTTTTTTTTTACTCACTCAGGAAAACGATTGCAAGTCTGGTTTTTGGATCGGACTCAATTCCAGACTACCGGTAAGCTAATGAAAATCGTATTACAAATTTACGGTGTGTTGTCGACTAACCGTTCAATTTTACAAACGGGGAACGGAACATTGTGAACGTTTCATTATATGAAAATACGACCACGTTTTCCCTAATTACGCTTTACTATTTTACAAACAATCCTAAAATTGCGAAATAATGAGATTTTCTATAAAAGTGCACCGTTATTAGTTCCAATAACATTACTAACCTTAACTTCGCGTTTCATTTTCAAATTCATCGTCACTCTCTGTTACATACATATATTTAAAATGTTGCCCCCCCTCAAACGGTAGCATAATTATGAAACGCCTCTGGGCATTCAATAATTTACGTCCTATATTAAAATCAACGAGCTTGTCGTTTCAAACAAATTTGATCAAAAAAGAGATTTTCGGTATTTAGACGTTGGGCAGATTTTCGCGCCTACGTTGAGAATAATAAATCGGTTACACCGTCGAAATCAAAATTTCGAAAAGAAGGAAATAAGCCGTTAAAAAAATGGCCAACAATATTACTTAGACCAATGATAGCCAATCATGTCTGCGTGTTCAACAAATTTTATACAATCATTTCTAATTCTGTAGTCCGTCAACCTAATTGCCCCTATAATTGAAATCATTGTTTCACATTACCTAGCTGATCTCTTTCGCTTCGAGCATCAGCTCGCCTTTCAAAATTCCATTCACATTCATGCTAACGCAACGAATCGTCGTAGCCTATATTTCGGAGAAGCGATAACGTTCAGCATCCGGTTCGTTATCCGTGACATCCTTCAGCTCCGTCCGGTTCCCGTTCTATCCGGACAGTTTGAAGTTGGTTCCCTGTAATAGTTCACGTCCCATTCCTGGCAGTGTCATTGGCGATAAACTCTGTATCGGACACATGGCGGTTTCTGACTCCCGCTTATCAATCATCGACGCACGTGTGTCGCGGCTTGTCGGCTCTTGCAGTCAGGTAAAAAGTCCGATAAAAGCCCGCACCGTTTTCCTTCCTTCCTCCTCTTCGTCGTGACGGAAAATCGATTCGTCCGTTATTCTTCATACCCACACCCCGCAGGACTCGATCCTTGGTGACACTACATTTTCGTTCGATTCTACTGTGGAATAAAGAGGGCGAAGAAAACCCGGAAAATGAAACCGTGCACCCTCCTCGCTATTCGTGCAGCTCAACGATCTCTGATACGGATTCAACGGCACAAAATGGTGACTGAATGACTGGAAATCAGATAGCGACGAGCGCTGTTGGTGGAGGGAAGCGAGGGAGGCGTTTCCTCGACTTCCGCTGATCGAAACGGACGGACAAACCACGGTTATATATCTCATTCGGCTTCATCGACGGTAAGCGATGCGCACCGCACACCGAGAGAAATTTCTTTCAGTTCGATGCTTACCGTGGCAGTCGTCAAGTGTCATCGCTTTTCACCGAGATCGAAAAATATTCTGCTGTGTGAAAAACGAAAACGATTCGAGGTTTGCGTCCGTATTTAATCAGAAAGTTCATACCATCCTTCCAGATCACAGTCACCGATGCTCTATTTTCTTGTAACCGGTATGCGATGATTTGATCTTGATGCAAAAATAAATCGACGCGAAGACCTTGTTTAGTGGGGGAAAAAAAATGTCAACTAAACACACAGATTTAATGTTTCAATAACCGTAAAAATTAAAACGTACTGTATTGACAACTTGTATTTTCTTGCTTCAAAATTTTTCTCAATTCAAAACATCACATAAATCCGGATCTTTCTTGCGGCTGTACTGATATATTTTTTTATGACATCGCGCGCGTACGATTCGTTCTTTGTCGTTTTTACTTTTACCACCGTCCTTAAACAATACTTTCGCAACGCGTTATTTATACCTTTATATTTTATTGCTATCTGAACTACAGGTCAGCTGGTCGCATGTTTCATTTAGGGTTCGGTAGTTTCGAAGGGCTTGTGAGGTGGGGGGGGGGGGGGGGGGGGGGGGGTCGAGACCCACGAAATAGCCCCAATAAATTGGCCCCGTCACTGTCTCCGCGTCCGCACCAAGAACCTTAATTGAACCTCGTACCCTACTGTTCGCAGCTTTTGGAACCTTTCGAAATGTTTTAACTGTTCGGTAAATTATAGAGAGATGTTGGTGGTGGTGAATTTCTATATACTCAGAATTGAGGCAAAAATTTTCACCGTATTTTCACCAGGTTGAAACACCCTCGTCAAGTATTATCCAACTTTGTCTAATCGTTTTTGGCACCGACGTTTTTCCTTGGCGTCCACCTTCGATAAGCCTCCACAACTTCTTCTTTTTCTTCTTCAACTAGATCATCGCAAACTAATTTATCGTTCGAAACTTATCGACGACCGGCTTTTATTCTTTCTTATTACCTTTTTCTAACCTACAAATATCGCGAACTTCTTGTACGGATGGAGAATTCCGAAAATCGTGCGAAATTCTGACGACGGTCTCCATGACGATGAGTACCCTACATAGCCATTGATTTAAGTATTTTTCTACCTTGGCGCGCTTCCAATTTTCTTCTTCTGTTTCACCGCGCCTTCCAGCAGGTTGATCTTTCCCCCGTATCGCTGGTATCAAATGAAATTATAATAATTGTGTTTATACTCCGACGCGGCTGGATAATACATACAGGTATTTATTCAACCTCTGTCTTGTATATTTCGCGGTATTTTTGCACAACGACGTTATACAATCTCTGTCCCAACACAAAAATTAAGAAGCAAAAAAAAAAAAAAAGATACGGAAAAGAAAAAACTTCCTTCCCCGCTTACTGAATTTTCGAATATCTTCGTACAACGTTAATCTATTTCAACTTCTAAATATATAATATCATCCGCGCTAATGAATCAAGTCGTAGCGAAGTGTACGATTTGCATTTTTTTTATTTTTTTTTTCTTCTTTTTCTTTCTACCAACAATCGTTGAAACAATTGTCGCCTACTTCGGTCAGCTTTGATTGTGAATAATAATCGATCAGCCGATCGGTTTTCCCATCGCGCCTTAGTGAAATATAAACCAACTGTGCGATTTGCAGGTATGTATCCGCGGTGATTTTCTCTCTGCAGGCTTATCATTCATTGTCAGGACGACCCAGATACGTAAATACGAGATCTCGGGTTCTTCAGTGATGCGAATTGACCCGCGTGTGTCTGGCGAAAGCGATTGTCTGCTTTTCGAAATTGGATCCTCTCCCCGATATCACGAAAGTGTGTTTGTTCCGACGTTGAATAGCCCCGACCCACTCAACCTTCTCTCCCGTTTTCATTTAATCATGGCTTGCTCATGCGGTAATCCAGTTAACAATTCGAGTGGCCGAAATGGTCGACTTCGTATCCCGCACCGTACTGTACATGTATTTTCAAATAGCCTGGGCTAAACTCACGAGGAAACGAGCTTTTTGCTAGCTTTATACACTCCGATTTTATGTTACAATCAATGTACATTTTATAGCGGTCTCCGATTCGAAGGTTCGATACCTCATCGTGTTGTCTGCACGTGAGTCGTGCCTGTGTAATACATCTTACAAATAAATGCCAACGTGAATAATTCAAAACGTCTATAAGTTTGTTGACTTTGAGTATTTAGATACGATTAGTATGAAATATTCATACGCTTTGCATGGTGAATGGAAATTGGAAATCTTGCTCTTACAATTAAACGATATTACGCCATGGTCTTAAATGCAAATCGAATAGTAGCTGCTTCGGTTTTGTATACTGACATAATATGCAGTCATTTAGTTACTTGGTTTAACAATGTTAGGTTTAATTCGCCCCAACTTTGGTGTTTGAATTAATAATTTTGTAACTCGATTTAGTAAAACAGTGTTTTCGGTTATAACTGTATAAATGGCTATTAGATGATTATTTGATTAATTCGAATTATGTTACCATGTATTTAATGTTTTTTTTTTTTTTTTTTTTACCAGTAAGTATCAGTTTATCGTTAGTCGGTTATATACTATTGAATTGACTGGATGAAAATTCATTGTATTCAACAAATTCAAATTATTTGAATAGCCACCATGGCAATAATTCTGTTTATCATTCTAATTAAACGAAACCACAAGTGCGCTGATGCTAATCAATCCATTATATTCAATCAAATTCAACTGAAATGGGTATGGGAATTCGTTTAATGAAATTATTTGACTTAGGAATTGTTTTTATTTTCTTGTGTAATTTATTACCTGTTTCTGTGTGTTCAAACATTGTTCTGAAATGAGTTAATAAATTGTTTTTGTTTCTCAAATGAATATATATTGCAATTAAGGTAGTGCCACGGTCGATTTCGACGATGACGTATGTCTATATATATATATATATATATATATATATATATCTCCAATATCAAAGTTCACGTATATGAAAGGCAAAAGAAGGGGTAAACCGCCCCGTTCTATTCATAACTCTGAACAAAAACACTTGAAGACATTTTCATTTTACGCAGAAATAAAGAAACTGCATGAATTTTACAAATTTACTGTTACGATTTCGTAGAATCCTTTCCATTTCTTTATTTCTGCCTCAAATATAAAAATGTGTTGAAATGTTTTTGTTCAAATTGTGTATAGAGTGAAGCTGTTAAGCCGTTTTTGCATTTTAATTGTGATCAAATAAGTTATAAAATTCGTCGAAACATGCAACACGACGGAGTGAACAAACACACGAACATCTACAAGGTGTAACCGGTGAGCTTTTCACCAGTCTGTCAACATTTCCGAATAATTTATAGATGTATTATAAAATATGACTCGTACCCAGGTACTTTTCCCAAATGGTTCCAATGCCCACCTTCTCGAATAAACTCACAAATTCGTCACGATGAAAATTACATGGTAGGTACATTACACGTGTACTCACGGCATAGACGATACCATTACCTTGCAGAGCCTCATTTCGGTTTCATTAAAGGCATTAACGAGTTCAATTTCTGAAAATACGAACTCACTCGGTCAGTTTGCTTTGTGTTTGTTCGTCAAGTTTGCAGGGAACAAATGTGAAAGCCGTGTTATATACGTTATACGTTTGAACTTTGAGGCATTGTGTGCAACTGTATCGTCCGTAGCCACGCTTTTCCGTCTAGATTATTTATCATAATCGAAAATCAATACATGGCGTAATTTGGCACTCCGCGGTCATTCGAGTTTAGTTATTTACGACTGGAAAATCGCCTGAACGATTTATCCTTAAATAATGTAAGCGATAAATAACACTCTAGTTTTTCTGTGTCGCTCGTCTTAATCCCAATTTTAGTTTCAGCCACTCAACGCTAATTATTTCATGCATGAATCTTTTATCAGTATTGTTTTTTTTTTTTATTTTCTTTTCGTCACTCCCAACTCCGACGCGCTGATTTATATCACTATTCCCGAAAACGCAGACCTCGTTTTTACGAAAATTCAATGCCTCACACTCCACGCCCAAGATTTTCTATCCCCCTTCTTTTTTTTTCGAAACGTAATATTCAAACAACGTCAGAACGGTGTTGACGTGCGTTTTAATCTTCGTGATTAAAGGCCATCTAGCTATCGATTGCGGTGACATATTTATACATAGCTATATATACACCCGATTACCCAACCTAACGACAAATCCAGGGTGTGTCTATTGTCCGTTATACAATCAGACCCCATAGGACAGCAGCTGTGTACGTAGATGCGATTTTGCAATCGGTTACGATTAATCTTGTATTTTTATGAATATTCGCAAGTTTTCGGATAGATTTCTGAGCGACCGATTCAAATTGTGATTATGGTTGCTGAAAGTATGGAAGATAACGTTATACGTTCAGAAATTTTCATTTCAAGCAATACAATCGTTGAACTTTTTTATAATTGCATATCTGCGAACTTTTTATACTGAAGCCATGCGATACTCGTCGTATAAATTTAACTAACAAATTGTTAAAGTCTGTAGTAACGTCAAAACAATTCCTAAACGCGGTGAGGGACTAATATGACTATCGCTTGGTGAAACCAAGATAATAATAATACTTGTTCAACGCGTCGAGCTTCGCTATGAATAAACCAGCTATCGCTCTTGGAGTCCGAAACATTGCGTGCAAATTTTCATTAATAATATCAATTTACCAAATTGTCCAGAGAACAAAAGTAAGAATACGTCATCTGTCGAAAGTACTTCTGCTGACAATGAGCTTTACGCTAAGGCTTGTAGGTACTGACCTTGGTTGGACTTTTCCAAAGGGCGTGAGTATTAGAAGTTTCAATCAATCAAGCTTGATCGAAAATCCAGATTATCGCTTATTCTGACTTTTGATAATAAAAGAATGCGAATCACTCGACTAGTTACCCTCAAGTTCGCAACTTGTAACAAAGAAAAGTTCGTTTACTATTCACGACTTGATTGTCAGAGTTTTCGACCGTGATTTTCTCACTTATCGATGTCTCGGAAATTTGTCATTCTTTAACAATTTCTACCAATTAACTGATTGAAAATTTCGTAACGCAAACTATCGGAACATCAAACAGGCAGTTACAACTGGTTACCTGAATTTTTTGGAAATTATTGACAAGTCCTCCGACAAGCGAGAGAGAAAGCGTCCAGGACGAAATCGTCCTGTTTGCCGGTAAAGTCGGTAAAAAACCACCCGCGCTATTATAGTCTATGCAAATATGGTTCGTATTACATTTCACGTGAGCTTACGAATGCAGGAGTATCAGCAGCAAATCCGCAAACCCATGAAATATAATATGTGATTATACGTGATGTGCGCCGAGAGCCGGGGATATTCTATGTGGGATTTGCAGGTGAATTGAAGGAACACGTCGAGACCGCGATATTTGCTGCAATGCGACACGTCGCTTCGCCGTTTCCAACTTCGATGGAATTGCACCAGCAAATGCCTGGCTTCCTGGCTCGAGATTGGCGTCGATTGTAATGGTCTTCGTCGCCCGTTGCATCAAGGATGAAATAACAAGTAGGAGGCAAGGATACACGGAATCCCACAGAGCATCAGGAATTGTGTCGACAATGCAAGGACGCCTCGCAATCATTTTCGCCATGCTTTCCAATTGGTGCGGATTGACCATTCGGTGCCATTCTGTCAAGGAAGTCGTAACCGCAACAGTTTGAAATGAAATTGGGAATCAAAGGAACCTGAGTGACTGAAATATTCTTTGAAATCACGAGTAATCGATCGAGTTACGATTAAAATCGATGGAAATCATTGCCACTTGATTGAACTTGCATGATAGCGTTGGTAAATCGTGAAAATATCTTTACTCCTCAACTTGTTAACATTCAATTCAGTTTCTTCTATCCTCTCACGCGATTCCGGTGATTTTCAGTTTGTTAAATGGTTTTCATTGATTTTCTGAGATTCTGTTGTATAATTCAGAAACCATTGAGAATCGCTTAGAAACGTTTGGAAATCATCGAAAATTAGGGGTAACGTTGAACGTTATTAATAATAATCATATGATAATGTATATCACACGATTTCCAAGCGAACGATTGCTCGGCGCCATATGACCGTAGAATTCATCGAAGCTAACGAATTTTCCTAACGTGCATAACGACTACGCTTGTCACGAAGCAGGTTGTTACTTTCCGTATTTTCGCTGAGTTTTCAACGAGAGACCAGCAGCGATGTTCTGATTAAACACGAACAATCGGTTCGCCGATTTGGGTCAACGGAGAAGTCGAGCCTTCGCGAAGCTGCATACCTTTCATAGTCCACAGAAAGAAAGAAAAAAGATACCTGTGACACAGGGCAATAAAGTTTTCTGAAATTTCACAATATCACGGGAGTAAAAAAAAATTAAAACTCCGTCTCTGAACAGCTCGAATAGTTACGAGAATGAAAATCTAGCCGAAGTATTACAAATAATACAAGGTTCTTTTATTTTTACCAATCTCTGCCGATGTTTCGAACGCGATAAACGAGGAAATTGTAAAAAAAAATGGGTGACGCTTGTAACTCCGCGTTGTGCGGTGTAACTCAATTTTCTCTCACAAAGCGAAAATGGGCTTCTTCCATCGTTGATTACCTCAGTTATACCGTTAACGAAATCATCTCAGCCTGCTCTACGTACCGCCGTTGATAAATTTAATTTTAACAACGACACGTTGTGCCGCGTTTTGCGCACACAATCTACAAGTATGGAATATCCCGTTTCCTGCAAGCTCTGCCTAATCTCCAATCGCGGTTTTGTCCGATAACCCACGGCCATGAACATCGTATAAAACGCGTATACACCTACATGCAGTAGCATTAACGGAACGAAGAAATGGCCTTGCACTAATCGCGAATAATGGGCTCGTCCGAGGAAGGATATGCAGACATGTCGGTAGGTACGTTGTTGGAAATGCTGACGGCGTCCTTTTAACGTCCGTACTATAACGGCCGCGGACAAAATCTGCAACTGCACGAGGATATTTCCGGTACAAGTGCGGTACCTACTAAAAATTATCATTATGCGGATACGATGACAGATAGATTTGCCATCGTCGATGTACGACGATTATTCCAATTCTCTAACACAATTCTTACTACGTAACTGTTGTACACTGTTTTATACGGTATTAGATTGATCCTTGTACTATTACCAGTGTGCGAATGTTTAGATATTTTTCGCAACGGTATATCACGAGCAGAGAAAAATCCCAGTGAAGACAAAGCTCAGCTTTTCGTTGCTTTTGGCAACGTCAAAGCCTTGCGCATGGTGAAGCAATCGACCACGACGTGACTTCCACCACTGACCTTTGTGCGCCGTTCGACCTTCGCCTTGAAAAATGAGACTCCCGTAACCAAGAGGGGCTTAGAAACGCTCGGCACATTTCTCTAGCTGACTTGGCATCTCCGCATCTGCGACCTCGTGATGGCTAATCGGAAATTCGCTTTGGTTGGGGTCGCTGCGTTGGCGTTGAGAGGGATTCTTAGGGTGCCGAAGTGTCTCTGAGACACCTGGACTCTGAGGAAGAAACGGAAAATCTCCATCTTTCGAGCTCGTGTGGTAAATATATGTATGGAGCGTTCCATGACATCTCGATTAAGAGATTTAGAAAGTGGGGGGAGGGGGGTTCAAGTTTTTAAATCATACTTCAGATACGATGGTTCGAGAAAATCTGAAAAAAAATTGCGATTACATTTTTCGTCATGTACTTTTATAAAAAAAATAAACAAATAAACAAAGAACCAATCCGAGACATCGACGTAGAATCTTGATCGAGATGTCATGGAATGCCCTGTATATATATATACATATCGATTGAATTATATGACTTTGCTTTGACGAAGGAAGCGCAACTACGACAATGACTTCTTATGAAATACCCATTATTGCTAATGTAAAATTGAAGCTATTCTTGTCTAATTATTAAATGCGCCTGGTATTGAACCGATATTTTCACTGCGTTTCTTCGACTTTTACGGTACTACGCCATACTATTTTTCACAATTCTATAAACGTGTCTACCTAGACAACCTTCTGGTGTCGCAAGTTTAATAAAGCAGTTTACTAATCTTAAGTAAAATCGTGACATAGAGTTACCTAAAGTGACTGTTGCGGTTTATAGGCACACTCAAAAGAGGAACAATTTTTGCAGGGAACCAGACGAACCCAATTTCGCGACACTTGGTCTATAATCACGTGTTCAGCAGTGCACCCCTATTTTTATTCAACATTTCCGACAAAAAAAAATCCGAGAACCAAGCAATTGCATTTACAATTTTCCAAATGTTTTACAGACGCAATTGAGATTTCGAATAGTATATTTTTGCATCTAATGACTTAGTTGATTGACAAGACTTCCTTGTATAGATCTGTCATAAAATGTATCGGAAGATCGCAAGAAAGATGGTGAATATCGAATACCATCACTTCACCTAAGAAAAACTTTTTCAGATAGTAAAAAATGTTGAATACACACTGTCGATGTTCCAGCCGGTTATCTAGTAAACATGTGGTTTAAATCTGAGAACCTCATTTCCGCATGTCACGTACATCCAAAGAGGTTCCTCAATGCCTCCTCTCGGGTCGAAGATTTTCTTCCACGTTTTATGCATAAGCTTGCGGAGTGGCTCGGGGCGCAATGAACCGCGAAATATCTAAATCCGAGCATTCAATATCCCGCAATATTCCGTACACAGGTTGGGAGGAAGGCGTTGTGAGTCTTATTGAGGGTGCTTTCATGGTCGTCTTTGGGGAGCCGATTGGCTGGTTCGGTGATGCGGAATGGATGGCGAAGGGATCGTTCGGCTTTGCGATCCATAATGGACGAGGCAAAGAAGTGGTTGCTCGTACGGATGAAGGGAGGAAGTTCACGTTTCGAAAGAGCACGTGAACTCCGCGCCTGCCTAGATTTTGTGCGTAGGTAACAACAACCGGCGAAAAAACACCAACGACGAAATTTCTAAGCAAATACCTCCGCCAATTCGTACAACATCCAGTCGTATTGGATAAATAACCGTCGAAAATCGACGAGTTTTTTTACCGAATCTAGAATCAATAGTAACTCTGGCAACCGAAGGTCCTGAAGCCCACTCGCCTGGTACGTTTGTATGTAAATCAAAAAGAGGAGAGAACGATGTTTGGATCTGGTTCTCCAACGTTGAGGGTGGTGCGAAACTCATCACGTACCAACTCGATGACGTCGGTTATAGAAATATTGATACGAGTCGAGTACGTTGGTCGAAACCTTTGCAGATATGAACGGTATTGTTACGATATTACGAAAGGTCAGTTATTTTACCGTCGAATCAATACCGACGCTTATAACTAGACCCTCGGAGTATAGCTGGCGCTATTGAAATGGTAGTGCAACAAGTTTCGACAAAGTATTCCGAGTGAAGTAGTGCAGAAAATATTGTTTTATGTATCTGTTTATAGCATCGCCCAATGAAAAAAAAAGTCAACTGTGACTAAAAATAAGGTGAAACACTCGGAGTGTGCATTTGTCACGAACAATGCGGTATCGTCAAAGTAACAACAATATTTGTACAATTTTTTGAAAATCGAACAACATACAAGTTGTAAAAAATCACGAGTTTCACAGAAAGTCTTATAGTAGTCAAAATTCCTCTCTCACAATTTTAAGCCCTGTTTCAGCTGATGTCCGTATATCCTTCCACTTTAATCGAAGTTTTTAAGTAAGTAAAAATCGTCGTTCTAGTCGGAAGATCCTGAAATTACAATTACTGCATTATTGACGCTGATCAAAACATTCGCATATTGTACCGATGGCTTCTAATAAAATTCACTTATCTTAAAGAGACTGATTATGAAAGACCTAACTCTGGTGAAACGATTATAATCCGAATAAATCTACGAACCCTGATGATAAAACAGTTGACTCCTGTGTATCAGCATAAAAGATAATTGTTTTATCATCAGGTCCCGTAGAGTTACTTGGATTATAATAGTCACGCCGAAGTTAAATCTTTTATAATCAGCCTCTCTAAGATTGAGTGAATTTTACTAAGGACCATCGATACGTTCATAATTCATCCGAGGTCAGCTTTATGGGAAAATCAATAATGACCCATGTATTATTATATATACCGACTCTGAATGTCTACAATTAACAACTTGTCGGGAAGCTATATCACGATTATATGTGCGTACAGTAATGTGCCTTATGTAATGAATATTGCAGCGATGCCGATAGCAGCTGGAATAAATTACTGGCTAAAACGTATTTTTAACGTATAATTTACCGAGGGAGATGACAATTAAAGCATCATCGATGGCTGACACAAGCAGAAGTCGCAAAAGCACCTTTCGTCCCTTAATTTTTTTAAAGTGGTTCGATTTCGAAACTATGATTTATTTTTCAATAAACGAAAGCAGATTCATTCAATTTTCAACTGAAAAAGGTAGTGCATTCATAAATTCGTTCCGACATCCTTCTCGTCGGTTATTCGCAGCTATAATTGATTTCACCCTTAATAGGTACGTATTTTATACGGTTCGATTAACTCTGTTTTTCTCTTTAAATTTAAACTGAAAACGTGAGAGCAATGCGAGCCAGCTCCGTTTGTACAAATGTCATGCCAAATAATACTGGCGCAAATGACGACTAATGGCATGTAAGTGGGCGGCAGGTTACCGACAACGTAACTACTCAAGTCCGGTAATATTCAGCTCCGTGCGACCGTGAAATATCACGTAGAGCGCTATTCGCTCGTTCAATTGTCCAAAAAATACAAAAAGATCCGTTGTAATTTTCTAATTTCTCTATAATCACCGCATCATCGGTAGTGGAATTGAATTCGGCATGTCATTGATCAGCAAGTAATGAAACCGGATTTTTTAAACGCTGATGTACTCGATTAATCGCTCTTCATCAAACGGAATATTTAATGGCTTCCAACTGCTATCTATTTAATTACCCACCATTATGCTTATTAGCATTATGCTACTTATGAGCAATTCTAATTTTATATCTAATAACTGTAAATACTTCATTGTTAGTTTTATCACTGTTTAAGCTGCTTCTTCAATGTTGAGATTCGTTGCACGAATAACAACGAGTCAGCTTTTAGGCACAATTTGATTGATGAGACTGAAAATTGCTCATGTTGAGAAAATCGATATGGAATGTGTGTATTTTTTTCATTACAATCTATGCAAGCGATAAATCTATTCAGATATCACAAGATCATACAGCTCGTATGCATGTATGCGAAAGAGATGAACACATTCACGGTTAAATAAATTCAAAAACAGTTTCACTCTCGTGGGACTCGAGAGACGAGCTTGCAGAGTGTCCCGGAGGATTTGCATAAACCATTAGCGCTTCTTCAAATTGACTATAATAATTGTGAGTGTCGTGCGTTATGGACTTCAGAGCTCACGACCGTGGAAGTGAAAGGTGCGAAATGAAACAACGATGAAGTCCGAGGGGATGAAATTCAATGTGCAATAAAAAGGAGAAGAGAAAAGTATCAAATATAAACTTCTGCAATTAAAAGTTATATCTCTCTTGCGCTGTGTGTGTATATTGCATATACTTGTACGGAGGCACGAGGCACACAACAGTGAATTTATCGCCTCTATAATACATGATATAAGCAAGAGAAATAACAATAAATTATCAACTTTAACAAAAGCTCAAACTGGTATCGTTCGTTTTATCATCACGCCCGTTACTTTCTTGCCCGTTGTTTTTCCTTTGTATTTTTCACTCTTGAGCGAACTACTTGGCTCGTTACTCATTACATGAATAAAGAATAATAAAATGCCGACGATTCTGAAGTCTAAACAAAAGCTTTTCTTGTAGAAAAATTGTTCATCGGCGATTATACTCCAGTAGACTCCCGTCATCGTTGATACGAAATAACATCATCAATTATTCACATCTTCCAAAAATTACCGTACAATATCCAAATAATAAAGAACCTCGATTTATCAAAAAAAAAAAAAAAAATCTAAATGGTGAATTTCTACGTATTGCGCCATATCCTGCGTCTAGGAATTGTAATTATTGTAATCATCTCTCGTTATATAATCAGAAAAAAAACCTGTCACCTTGTTCAATCTCCTATTTTACACCTTCATCAGTTCGAATATGTAATCATAGAGCATTGTCCTGTTTTGAATGTTCCAGGAAAACAGCGAAACTGTTATCTTCAATAGGGGAGAAATACCGCGAGGGGGATTGTGGATGCGGGGAGAAACTGATTGTTGGTCGAGATTCCCTCGTCCCCGGTTTAATAAACGGTAATAAAGCTGACCGAAGGGACGGCCAACCCCGCGACACCTGAGAGGAGGTATGTTGTCGCCCGTATGCAATGACTGTGGCCTCAGCCGTAGGACCGTGGCACCGAGCCCATCTCTACAAAATTCTAGCATGCCTTGTCCTGGCTCTTATTACTCTACAGTATCTTCTCAGCGGTGTTCTGGACCGGCATTCTATCGAGACCATATTCACCATAAACGGCACTAGGTATGAGTACTTCTATAAGTATAATTATTTCGTACATTTTATGCATTTATGAAAATGTCACTCGATGAAGAGACGTTTAAGAGCACCATGAAATGACCATGAGCTGTACGGGGATCAGATAAATCCCGTTTCATATTCTGTCGTTGAATTAGAATGACAAAGAGAGTTCTAGGTAAAAATTCCTACATTACCGACACTCCCAAGATGCAAACCCTTTTCTAAAACGTAAGGGATTTTACCCGATAAGGGATGAAAATATGATAAGGCAGGGGAAAATTGTCGGTCAAGTTGACGAGTGGAATGATTCGATGATCGATAAAGTCAGCCGAAGTGAGGACATCCCCACTCTTGAACGTTCTAGAAAAGGTTTGTGACTGCGGAGTATCGATAATGTAGGAATTTGTGCCCAGAACTCTCTTGCTACAGGAGAATCTCAATCATTCGAACTAATTGGGACCGAGCCTAGGTCGGGTACTCAAAAGTTCGGATAACCGAAATGCAATTTTTATCTTGAGGTATAATAATATATACAACACAAATTTAAATCGATAAACAGTTGGTATTAAATATCCAAATTCATATCGACCCTGTTTCAAGCATCGAACAATTATTTGATTACTCTGATTTCACATAATCGTCTGCTATCAAGCAACAATGTATATTTTGAGCAGGCGTTCAGATAAATCAAGTCATGGTTCGGAATATTGAAGATTCGTATAATCGAGGTTCGACTGTATTTTACTATCTCGTAATGAAGTGATACGATTTTCTTATACTCGTTAGTCATAAATGAGCGGGGCAGTGTTTTTGCACAACTAATACTGCATTTCAGTAAAAAATGTTCGCCAAACCATATCACGATATAACGAAACTTCAAAAGGCTAATTACTACGCATACAACGTGCGATTACGTATGATAAAATTAAATAAAGTAATAACAACAATGTCTGTCTACCTGACAGTCTGCATAGTTAGCAGTATTAACACGTTGGTGATATTGTAGAGAAAAAAAAGATAAAATAACGAGTGGATAAAAATGAACTGCGGCAAAGTTTATACGAAGTTCAACACCATCGTCGAGGTTACGATAATAATTTTTTGTTCTAAAAGAACCCGCTCTTGGTCACGTGAAACATGAGAATTTGTGTGTATAATATTATAGATTGTTTTTAAACAGATGGAAAGAAAAACCGAATCGAATAGGTCAAAAGTTGATTCGTTGGCGCTCAACCAAAAACAAGAAACTGTTATACGTATCGGAGCTCGATGGAATTGGCAAGATTTCAGGTGATCACGTGATATAAAAATCTCATAAGCGTATATGACTGTACTCTCATCTTAAAAATAAGAGTTACGGACTTGAGACTTCAATTTTCCCACAGTACAATAATCAAGGTCAAAACCTTTCCAAGATCAAATTTCCGGAATTGCCAAACTCATAAACTGTCCTCTTCGGTAGTTTAATTTGAAAATCAGGACAATCTGACCCCTATTATTTTCAATATATCCTCAGCTGCTTTAAGAACCAAACGAACGCGAAATATTATTCAAGAAAATTAGTAAATCCGTAAGCAAAAAATGTTTTATAGTTAGAAATTACAGCACGCTTCGTATCGAAGGAAAATAATTGAACACTCAATAATCTCAATATATACAACACTAAATTGCGGTGAAGCGATCATATTTTCATATATGAAATAGCAAAAAAAAAAAAAAAAAACGTTACCATAGACTTATGCCTGTAGACGTAACCTTTTGGAAAATTACACTTTTGGCGGAACTATACAAAATCTGCAAAGGATATGAAAACGGGAGTTTGTTTTGATTAAAAAAAAACTGCACCAGAACTGCTGACGATTCATCGAGGTCTTGAATTTTTAACCTCTAGCTCTCGCCTTTGTTACATTTTAAAACTAAATGAACACAACGAGTTGCACATTATCGGTTATGAAGCGATAGCAGTATCAAAGTTCTGCGTGAGCTACGAAAAAATTTACTTATGTATAAAAAGTCTGCGGAATTAGTTGTCACAGAGTATCGAGTTCAAAGTCGACGATTACAAAAGAAGAAGAATCGTGGATTCTTCTATTGAAAAATAGCAAAGCATAGGATTTTTAGTTTATATAACATGTTTAGAATACCGCGTTACGCAACTGAATTCCAGGCATCAGAAGTTAAAAAGCAATTACTGATAATTGTATCTTCTTCACTCATTTATCTAATATACTTGTAACATAGTTGCCACATGATTATACGTTAAACTAAAATAACTAATTAACAGGTATAAAATACTCTTCAAACTTTGATCGGTCGACTTTTTTCCTGTAACTGGATTTTAAATAATTTTTTCTTACGACTTTCAGGCACTATAATTCAATTTCGCAAAGCAGCAGAAAATATTTTATTTTCATATACCCGTGATCCGCTTTCCGCTTGTAGATTCACGTATTGTTAGAAATCTGTAATTTGTCATTCGGTACGACTAACGGTGAGGTAAAAATATCTAGATAAAGCGAAGAAATTATTCATGAAATTACAGAGCTTGGACTTTACGAATTGACCAACGAGAAACGGCTACCGAGAAACTATACCGACATTGACTAAAATTGGCTGTTTACGAGCCCATTTAGGTGATTAAACTTGCATTGTCGTTCGATTGCCGTAAGAACTTCGAAAGTCGGTGAGTTCACGAAGAGAAACTCAAGAACCTTACATTGATCGGCGTCATTGTTATCACGTATTCATTAGCTGGTCGAAAAAAATTGACTTTTTTTTTTCAAAGTCACATGCTTAATAGTTGTAGGAAGTTGAAATGAGACGCCCGTTTCAATTTGAGCCCTTAATATTAATATTTAGTGATACCCAAACGCAATTTCCATTTTTCATTTGATTAACATTCGAAAATAATTTTAGTTATTTCGGAATTTCGTAGCTCAGTAACGAAGCAATATACATAAATGTCCGATACGTATTTTTGTTGGGAATCGACCGCTCTACGAAAAAAGTTTTTTTGTAAACTTTTTCAACGGCTATGAAATCATGTTATTCGATCAATTTTCAAGTTAAAAAAATCTGTATTTTGCTAAAAAAAAAAAAAGACTTTCAAAGTGAAATTACATATAATACATAGTGTTATTTGTAATAATTACAAAATAAATTTGCTTAGGTCGAAATTTAATTGAATGACATGATTTCATAGTGGTTGAAATGCTCTACAAAAAAAGGACCACTATATTTTGTGGTGAGTTCAGTATTTTCGCTGTTAATCTAGAAAACGTTGAATCTTTACTTGATTTCAACTTTAACTTGAATAGCTTTTAAAAGAGTTGAGTTATCAAAAAATCATAAGAGACCTTTTTTGTAGAGCAGTCGATTCCCAACGAAAATTTGAATCGGACATTTACGTACATTGCCTCGTTACTGAGATACGAAATTCCGAAATAACTAAAATTATTTTCCAACGTTAATCAAATGAAAAATGGAAATTGCGTTCAGGAATCACTGAATATCAATATTAAGAGCTGAAATTGCAACCGGCGTCTTATTTCCTCTTTCTAAAACTGTTAAACATATGACTTTGAAAAAAAAATTGTCGATTTTTTTGGACCAGTCTTGTATATTCACATGCTGTTAGAATCTAGGTAAATCTACGATATATGCAGGCTGAGGTTATTTCCAGGTCTGAGTCTAAAATAGTGACGAGCGTAAAAAGTTTAAAAAATACACTCACGGGCTACTTCGATCATCCGAATCACGTGACCGATCGGCAAAGCCAATAAGTTGAGACGTGCATTTTCTCATATCGAAATTAGCACCAGCTATCCTCGAGAATAATTAACGGTCGTTTTTATTACGCTACCGCTGCACGGCGGTATTATTTCATCCCCGAGCTCTTATTCGCCAACCTCCAATATTGGCTTTGGTATCCCTTCGTCGTCGCTCCTGCTTTCCGACTCGACAAAGATATATTAACTTTTTTATTTATTCAGGAATAATGAAAGAGGAACGGATAATCGGACAATGAAATATCAAATTAGACCATATAATTATTCTCTTTTATCGCTGTCAATCTATTTCTAAAGGCTCGACGATAATAATCGTTAAAACCCGAAACGTATCCGAAGAAACGATTAAAGCCGTACCTCTCACCGGGTGAAACGCTCCGGGATTTGTCCTGTACGAAAATAGTCGCCTTGGAATCTCGATGAGAGGCGACTAATTTGTCAACGTCTTTATTCTCTCACTGGCGAAAGGTGTTCCCGGAATCTCAACTTTTCCATGACGCGAGTCCAAAATCGTTGAATATCAATTTTTCATTAAAAAATTCCCACCCCTGAAAGGCCACTCTCCAGTTTTCATATAAAATACTCAACTTCAAGGTGTATAATATATGTATACATGATCCCCGGCAGACTAAGAGACTCGTAATATCTTTCGATTAAAGTCGTTTCCTCCTCGAGACGTTTATTAAAATTTGAAGCCAATGACCCCGTGCTGTGCGGAATAATCGAGAAGGAAAATAATTTTTCAAAAATCTAATCCTCTTATCACGGTAATTATAAAAATTGTCATCCACTCGACTTGACTCTGTCGGTAATATATTCCTTTTTCACGAGTCAGATGTATCGATTTTTTATTCCTTTTTTTTTTCTTGCTGTCTAGCTTCTATTTAAATATTCTTGTGCATGCATGTGTGTGTGAATGCGTATGTAAAAACTGACCAGCTTGTCCTCTTGCGCGTTAACAGCGTCGTGGGCATTTGCATGCGGTGTTTAATTAATGGAAACGTCTTTATACGCCGCGTTAAATCCTTCTAGTCAATTCGTTCGTGGAAATATTGCGATGGTTCGATTAATATTTCATGAAGCTACCTCAAGAACTGGCAACGTTTACACAGTAATTTGCAACTTTCAAGAGGCTTCACGTGACAAACGGTATTTCAAATTTTTCACTAAATTTATAATATGCGTGTAATATAATAGACGTGCGGTGCCGATGCGGAAGAAGTTTAAAGAACGCCAAAAAGTACCCTCGCATTGTCGAAGACTTCTGACAATCGTGACTGCCGGCGTTTTATTTTTAAATAAATGGTTGAAAACCACGCGAACTCGTTCGTGGCAAATATAAATTTTCTCGCGATAAATTTTCTCTCTACCTTTTACCATCTATAATAATAATTCCGCACCTTCAGGACCGAGGTTCAAGCTGAATTTTTATCCCGGGAAGAAAATCAGAATTAAACTTGCTTACGACGGGAAAATGTGATTTATTCGAATAGAAACTTGAATTACAGTAATAAGATTAAGATTAATTCAGTGAAAGTAAATCATACCTGCTTGAAAATAAAACCATCCGAACTCTCTGTGTTGAAAATATAAATATCTCGTCGCTTGTAAATATTCTGATAGAATATTTTACGGAGTTCTTTTTCTTTCATCGTCATTGTTGTTAAAATTATCGTAACATCTAATCCTAATCGATAAAGCCCCAGGATATTTTGATGGGACATAAATTTCAGTGAATTTACCACGTGATTTTCGGCCTGTGTTGAAGATAACAAGGTTTTGTCGTTACCCTGTAACCGAATATTTGGATGGGTTGAGTGACGCCACGGAGCGACGATGAGTTTAAAGGGATCGAAATTGACAGGTTGCGGTGAGTAGAGATTGATAATAATCCAATCAAAACTATACATATACACCTACATACTTATAATCAGGTAGGTACTCGATGACGGTGAATAACGATATTGGTCGTCGTTATTATATTACGTCACGCACACGGCAGATCCTCTGTTTCGATGTGCGATAAGGACAGTGTGATACGAAGATCGATATCGAACGAAATTACAGCGATTAGATCAATCTGTCAGAGCTCGTCGTTTAAACGGTTTGCACCGAGATTCACAGCCACTCGAGATATTGTCGAGTGAGTCTCAAGTACCTGAGTAGATTATATAAAATTGCATAAAGTTCAACACTCGAAGTCATTTCTGGGAGATTTGACCAGCGTGTAATGAAAAAATTATTCCTTTCGTTCCGTCGCTGGAATGCTTCGGTAAAGAAAAAATTAATTCAACGCAACACTGTCTGCAGTATCGTAGGAATTCATTGATCGTAGTAAAGCCGAATCATTGTCGCATTCGGTACATATTCCGTCACATTCGTATTCATGTAGGTATTATAACGAGCTATAAAACTCTTATCACGTTTCCCGAACCGTCTGACTGTATTTTTAACTTACTGTAAATGTTATCAAATTTTTTTTTATACTCATCTCACCGCTTCTGTACTGGTGGCGCATACGAAGTTCTCTCACAGTTTTTCCACCGTGTATCGATATAGTGTTATTCAAGAGTTTTTATTTTTATTTTTCTACAGTCTCATTTATCTTGCCCCTAATTAAATTATTCCTTAAGTACTATTTAGCGTTGGAATAACAGATCCGTTTACTTAAGAATGTGTTTTTAGTCGAAACGTAACGTTATCTACCACCTGTCATATCCGATTGATCATCAATTTGCCAACTGACACAGATTATCTTCCGCATTTCACGACCTTTGTGCCATGCTAGCAATTATACTATCTTCTATTTATAAACACTATCAAAGCCAAGTTTTGAATTATGTATAGTATACTTCACGCTGCAGCAATGTTTGAAACGAGTATGATAATACGCGTAATTTAGTCACGCTACCCTCATGATCGCCTGGCTATAAAACACCATTGTTTCATACGGTGTTTTGATAACTACCATAGTTTGTTTCATTACTGCGTTACATACATCGGGGCAAAACTGTACGTACGTAAATCGACAATGACCCAAAAGAAGATACACGTTAAAAACGAGTAAGTGGTTTTACCAGAATTCTGTCATTGAGTCTTGATTAGGATTCTACTGCCCTCCGAAAGACAAGCCTTGAGCGTAACTTTCTACATACAGTAGTTAACGGAGACTCAGAATTCTAACGAAACCTATATCCTCTTCATAAGATTTATACTACAAACGCTCTTCAAACGCGAAGTAAAGAAAAGCTAACGATAAGTATTTACAGTGTGAAAGTTCTGCGCGTGCATGTATAAGCTGATGAAAATTGGAATGAATTGACTAAGTAAATATAACAGTATCTTTGGTTTTTTTTAAATAATCCGAATATCGTTTGATGTCGGTAAAAATTAAACGTCCTCTTTAGTTATCTAAACTGATGTTCTTCAATTTTTCACACGTCATTTACCAGTCTTCGCAACACCGACTACTAAACCAGTAAGTTGGCTATTCCTTGTACGAAATACGCTACAACAAGCGTGCTTGGAAACGAGCGAAAAACACCCGTTACGCGCAGCTGTTCTTTTATTTCGTACAGTTTTGCTTTATCGTAAGATACGCGCCAGTTTGTGAGAAACGGTGAAATTTTATTGGTTGGTTAAAATATACATGGGTATATAACTTTACATGTGTATATGTATACATATATGTACATTACATGACCCATCGTGAACTCTAAACGTACGTCCAACGTTTTTCACACCATCTTTTGCGGTATTCATGGTTTCCGATGCCGGAGGACATTTATCAGCAGTTATAATTATACACATGACAAACTGCCTTCATCTGAAAAAATTTTTAGTTGCCGCTAGCATTCGGACGAGAAGTTAACGAGTAAATTAACTTCGGATATCTTTTTCATGTTATTTACAGAGAAAAATGCAACCATAACGAATAAAATATGGAATAGGTATAATTATTACAGGTTTCATTATTGTATGTGGTTTGTTTACTCGGCTGCTTTGTTCAATTATACAATTATTTTTCACCGTTTACACAGTGTCTGACTATTTTTAATTATTATAGAAAATAATGTACGTGAGGAAAAAATGAAAATGAGTTTTGTAAGTATCGACAGAAAATGTCGCACGTCTTTCAGCTGAATTTTTATTTTTTATTTCGATTATACGGTCACTCGTATTACACTTACATGTAGCTCTTGGCGACGGTGTAACAATAAATTAAGTTGTGGTAACACGTGAAAAGGGATTGAAACAAGAAATTATTATGTGAAGTAATATGGTAAATAATATTTCGATCATCGGAAGACGTAGAGTATTAAAAGTTATCGTAATCGCGCTCTAACATATTTTTCTAAAATCTTACCGACTACGAAAATGAAATTTTTGTAACATAAAAGAAACTTCTTTTTCTTGTTATCATACCATATACAAACATTTAACGCGTGAACAGCTGTTTTCTTCTCGCAGTTGTGCGCCAATTAGAAACTAAATAAAACTATAACTGACGACGTTATATATTGTGCGCACGATCGTGTCGCTAGGGCGTCAAAATCTCATTCGGGAATAGGAAACTATACACCCTATGATTACACAAGATACGTACACATATCCCATTCTGCAGTATACCTATAGGTAGTTGCAATTGTGATTTCATTGTTAGTATAAAGGTGGGAGTCGGTTGTATACACGCACCGTGTTCGGAGTGACATGTCGTACACACCGTGCGTACATGTGCCTCAATATATCCTGTGTACACGGCTTCAAACTTGCAGACCGCGTCAAACAACCCCGGGCTGTGAAATTCGCGGGTTT
The DNA here is from genome assembly GCF_021155775.2 of Neodiprion pinetum. NCBI lineage: Eukaryota > Metazoa > Arthropoda > Insecta > Hymenoptera > Diprionidae > Neodiprion > Neodiprion pinetum. Next base: position 25,675,781 of record NC_060232.1, read on the forward strand.
GCCGGATATGGCGCCACCTCTTGGTACGTCTAACCCTGGCGGCGAATCGCTTGTTCTTCTCCAACCCCTTTCGTGACACCCGCCGTTGTAGCTTCGAATTGATCTACGGAGGCGCCTGTCTCTGCCTCTGTCTTTCTCTCCCTTTCTTCTCTCATTATTATACACAAGGTACTCGTAATAAATATTATCTATCTCTCTATCTTTATCCATCCATCTATCCATCCAACTATCCAATTATCTATCTATAAATCTATCTACCACTCTTTTTCTATATATATATCTGTCTATCTATCCACCTAACTATCTAATTATCCAATTATCTATCTATCTAACTGCCTAACTGTTCAACTATCCAACGATCTATCTATCTATCCACCCATCCAACTATCTGACTATCCGACTATCCAATTATCCAACTATCTGTCCATCCATCCATCCAACCATCGAACAATCCAACCATCCAACCATCCAACTGTTTATTTATCGAACCATCCAACTATCTAGCTCTCTATCTATATTTATGTATCTATTTCTCAAATCACAATGGCTCTTGTATAGCGTCGTTTGCGAACACTCTGTACCAACTGCAAGCCTACGCCTATAGATGCAACAATCATTCCCATTTGTCTCTGCAAACCGAGTGGCATGTTCCGCATTGGAATTACTGCCTAGACCGCGCACTGAGTTTCGCACCCTGAATGATTATCTCAATTTCGCACTGTTTTCAACGTCCATTTTGCGGTTAGTGTATGCAGTTGTGCACAGTGTTGTGCGTACGTGCCGAGGTGCCGTTAAGCATTTATATAACCGCGAATGACGTTCTCGTTGGGGACGTGATCCCAACACAATCGAGTTAGTTTTATACGATTCAGATTTTACACATCGAGGGAAATTTCATTTGTTATAGTTGGTAGAAAATTCTAGTAAAATGGATATCGTTGTATAAACCGTTCAAATATTGTTGGAATTATTTGACGATTCGATGCACATTTTTTTGCTATCGCAACGTTAAATCTGTCTGTTTAGCTGGCTAGATTTTTTCAGCTTAATAAGGCTTTAACATGAATTTATAGTTGCATCGACATCAAATTAACGTAACGGTTACAAGAAAATGTAGTAAGAGTGATCTTAAACTAAAACAATAGTAACATATACTAGATTTTTTATTTACAGCTACAAAATTTGTTCTCATTTCGTATACGGAACTATATTTTTCGGTATAAAAGTAGAAATTTCGTTTCTTTCATCCATATAACATGGCTACTTTATACAGCAGAAATTGGAATGAACTGTAATATTTATCCTTCACACACATTATTTATCAGAGCTTAAAGGTAATCTTTGCCCAACTATACCTATAAAGCCCAAGTTGTGGAATGATGAGATCTAACCTAACCTATTCCGAATAAATGCAGCTGTAATTCAGGTGTTCGAAAAGTATGTGCGCCACTCTGAGGTTAACGGGCTAAAATTTTCTAAACCTTAGGATATGCAGAAGAGAATTAGGCGCGGAAAGTTGTTAGCCAAGAAGTACAAAGAACCCCTGCGGCGAGCAGGAAGCTTTCCCTGGAAAATTACTTGAGATCTTAAAAGTTTTACTTCTTTTCCTCCTCCGGCCGCAACGGGGGGAGGGGGCTCAATGCTTTATTTTACAAAAGTCGAGAAGACGATGGGTACTCATTTTCTACACGATCCCGAGTTAAACGCATATTTATATGCTGGCTAAAAGTAAGAATATAGTTTGATCGTAGGAACATCTTTTAAGGCTACTTTTCCGAGCCCGTTTCAGTTGTTATGCCCGGATACAACACAACTCGACCGAACCCAACCTAACTTCACGTCGAGTAAATATATCTTGAATGTGCAAAACCGCAGGCAAAACCAACGCTTCCGTAAAAATCTTACAAGGTTTAATATATGTGCAACATGTATATCCAAGTACGGACCGCGATAAAAGTTTCATCATGCTTTTGCATGAGAACAAAACCGCGTTTCGGATAAAAGTTACACTCGCTTTTTCACAAATATCCGACCGCCGTAAAACCTTGAATCAGTTAAACTTTGAAACGAAATTGAATCCGAGTTTACTCGTGACTCCGTATTTGTGTTTCAACTTTGCTTTTTATCCAACTTGAGAGTGCCAAACGTTTTTATTTAATTTTCAGTCTCCTTTTTTGGTTAAAAAAGAAAACACTCCTTCAATCCCCGTAAAGGATATTACATAAATTTAGCAATTCATATGAAAATGAATCGATCTTTTTTTCCATGAGCTTTCATTCATCCCTTTTGGATGCCGGCGCGGCCATTACGATGTCATGTTAGCAGCGGGGAATTTATTTAATGAATATATACGCTCGACGGATGAAATTCAATCCACCTCCACAAAGCTTCTGCGTGAAAAATTATACCACGCACCGCAAGGGTATTCAGCTTCAAAGCCCACCCACTTCACTGTACATATATCTACATGCGGATACATATATATTCTGCATAACCTACCATTTGTCCACATATTGCAAACGAATAATCTGTCGAGCTGTTTGCATATTCATGTAAGAGCATGTTTGCCATCTTTACTGATGATATAAAATACTCACCAATCGCATCGAGAACCTGTCGGAGATCGTTCGGAACGTGAAATTTCAAGGTAATAAATATACATCAACAAAGTATTCACTTACTGGATTCTTCTATTCCGTTCACTGCTACTCGATGCCATTAACGACGACGCTTCGTGGACTTTCGCAAAGCTTCAAGACGTCGCTTTGACGACAAACCTTGGTGCGAACAAAGAGAAAGCAGTATGTATTTGTGCTTGAGACTCTAAAAAGCGTTGGCACATCGAAGCTACTTGATTTGCGGAATCCCGCAACCGGAATATACGCGGCTTTCGTATCCGTCGAATCCACCGCTTCGTGAACGAAAACTACTTGACCAGAATGTACGGTTGAAAATGGGAACCCCGGGGGTTCTAAGTTTTATAAACTTGGAGATGAGATGAGAGTGTCAAACTTTGCTCTCGGTCCCGTTTCCTCCGGATCTTGGTTCCCGCTTCCATTTCCTACCGCCATGCACATTTGGTCATGAACTTTTGAACGTGAAAAGAAATCCTATCTCAAACGCCGCAGTTTGGACGAAGTCGTCGCCGCCTTGATCGACCCAAAAATTCATCTCATCATCGTTTCAACGAACTCTGAGCAATAGTAAAAGTAAACAACGAGATAGTTCACTTCTGCCACTCAGAATTGGATCGACTATAGTAGTAATTTACACTTTTGTGTGCTACGTCTTTATATAAAATGTTCATTGAAGTAAATTATGATGAAGTCTTTTGGTCGTCTTTGTACCCCTCCCGCCCCAAGTGACAAGGATAAGCGGACAGAAAGCGCACCGCGATACTATGCTCGTATTCGATTCACCGTTATTTGTCCTTATTCAAGTGAATGTTCGTCATTTCCGACTGACCCATGGACCCACTTCACGAAATGGACCACCGGGATTATCCCGATAGCACTTATGGTCAGCCCGTGCTGCTCCTCCTCCCTAGCTGTGACTCTAATGTGTTGCTGACCGGGCTTCCGGAAGTTCTAAATCCCCGGAAGATTTCCGGCCGGCAACTGTATTTTGCGGGTTAAGTGCATTTCACTATAGCTTTTGTATTTTGTCGAAACGTCACCCGCTCTACGATTAATATATCAGCTATCGTGTAACTGATTTTGGTCAGGTTTACATTATCGCTATGAAAAAGGTGTCATTGAGAAATCGATTTTATACTAACCGAACAAATTTTTCGAAATCGTTCGGAAGAAAATAAAATCTGGATTTCAATACGGCTCAGGAGTTTCGATTTTAATCGCGATACTGCAAGATTACGAGTTCATTATATCTAGATGTACTAATTGTTCCCGAACAACTTGATTGACGGAAAATATGTCTTTCAAAATCATTTGAGTGAAAAAAAATTTCGAAAAAAAATTTCTGAGTATGATACATCGTTTATGAAATGAACCAAACTAGTTCGCACATCTTGAAAATTCTGTTCGTTCAAAACAAGAATGAGAAGAAAAACTCATATGCAACTGAAATTTGAAGTTTTTGTTTGACAATAATAAAATTGGTTGGAAACTGTGTTGGCACCTGTAATTTATTCAAAACTTTTGTGAGGGCGAATCTTTTACGGATAGGTATGAAATATATAGAACTGGTGATGATAATAAGGCGTACAATTGCATCAACGAATCATGTCTGGAGTGAATTAAGCAAACTGAGAATTCTTCAAAACTTGATTATAAAATTCTTTGTTCCTGCGAATGAGAGTAGAACAGATGGTGCGAAAGAAGAGAGGGCAAATTTGCAATAGATTTACCCACGTTTGCAATCTTCCGTTATGCCAATGATATATTTAAGAATATCAGATGAGAAATTTTACCGTGCATAATCTAAAACCAAACGAAAAATAGTAGAAGATGATACGTTTTGATAAACTCTAATATCCACGAAAACCTAAGTTGACCATAAAAAAGCAAACCACGCGGCATCCTACCGAAAAAATTTCGGGAAGGTAAGACTTATGCCGGTCAGCCGTGACATGGGTATTTAATCATTATTAACACTCGACACGACAGAGTTAGAGAGTAAACAGAAAAGAAACGATAAAAATTCATTACACAGCCGTGTAATGTGACAACTGGGTCAAAATTCTCACTGATCTTTCGTGGGCTACAAAATGTTGCTCACATCGTGATAAGAGTAAGGGAATACAATTGTAAAAATTTAGAAAAAATTTTCCGTCTTCTTGTTTTCGCAAGGTAAAGAAGAGTTACATGTATAAGCGTTGCCTGCGCATGTGTTGGAAAATTGTCTTCGACACAATCGACTTGCAAGAGACGAAATATCGGAGGATCAATTCCCTTGGAGACTGGCTCGACGCTCTCTTGGGTTTCTTCTGCGATGTGTGTGTACAATATGCAATATACATATTCCTAGGTAACTTGACAAGAAACACAAATACGGTTGCGGTATGCGAGATGAACGTATCTACTTCACCACCGAGTTATCCACTACTCCTATCAAGAGTGTCAGTAGCTACCTGAAGGAAAACTCCCACGTGTGGCGCAAACGCCCGATAATTGCGCGTTCGAGCTTAGAGTTGAGCTATACCTTTTTCCCTGCTAACCACCTGCGACTTTCCTCGCAGCTATCTGCCTCCTGTGTAAGCCCCCAACGTAGTTGAAAATCAGGTAGATCTAACAGCGGGTAGCGGAGGAGCAGTCTCGTCTTCAGACCCCAAACTCCCCGCGCATTTTCGTTAGCTCGTTAAGCACACGCTGCCTACTTCCTATTCCGATTATCCCTAAATTGCCGTTATCTCTCGAGAGAATTTCAAATGAGCGGTATTTTCATGTGATAAATGCCTTCTCGGCTACCAACGTCCTCTGCATTCAAATGTTTCTCAAGTCCTGTGCAGTGCTTGCCATCATCGACGATTTCGTTAAATGATTTGCGCAGAAATTGCATTAGGTCCTTCATGTTTCCAATTACCTGCACTGAACGTTCTTAACTCTGACGAACATGCGTGAGCATCGGAACTACACGAAGACGAAGAATCCGGGTCGCAACGTTTTATTGCGAGATATGAAATTAAAGTGAACCCTGAAGGACTAGAAGCTTCTAAAATAAAGCACATTTGTCTGAGCTGTGCGGTATATTCAGCCCATCGCTGTCGTCGACTGAGAAAAATAAAGGTGCTCTGAGGCCTCTGTTAAAACATCGTACAATATACACCATTATTAATTTTCGCTCCGCAGATAATCGTGAAGAATACATTATGCGATTATGGTGCGTAAATTTGATGAAATTTTCTCAGCATTTTCGGTAATCTCTCTTTTCTTAGTCGCCACGTAAAATTCCAGGGGTGTGCAGAATGTACAAGGGGTCTCGTAACGATTTGAACCAACTTCGGAATATATACCGTATACAATAAACAACGAAAGTTAAAACCCTGCAGGGGTATCCCAGTAACAATAGCAATAAAGCGTCTTTATTGGCGGCGAGTGAACACCGCTAGGGACCTCAACCGTTCCCTCTTTCCAAGCCTAACCCTGAGTTACAGCTGTAGCTGGAAGTTGGTAACTATTGCTACTATACGACCACCCGTCCAGCTTCTGTTGTCTTTTCACGCGAATCGCCAATTCCGCACTACGTAACTCAAATTAACCTTCGAAGCCACGCAGGAGGATTGCAATACGAAGAAGCAACGCGAACGAGACTAGAACAGTAAAAACTGTCTGTAAGTTGTTTCACTGGAAAATCGATGGAACAATCTACATGGAGGTCATTGAACAAATACTGCACTCTGTTCGATGAGGAAAATTTATTGTTTGCACCTCTTCCGAATTACGATTGAAGTATTATATCCTTGTTCTTACACTGAGAGAAATTTTTAGTTCCGGTTACAGCTCAGTACTTGACTATTTTCATTTTTTGCCGCAATTGAAAAATTTAGTTGTAGGTACAAAGTGAAAATTAGTTTTCTACCTGTTACCGGAAAGTCTAGTATCCGTTACTATTCTTTCTCATTATCATCACTGTTGCTATATTTTCTTGCAACTGTTGCGAAAATTTAATGCTCGTGCAACAATAAATTGACGTTAAAGCCTTATTTAACTAAAAAAGTAAAGTAAACCTCAGAATCTGATTTTGCGATGCAATAACCAAAAAAGGATCGACAATAGCGCAAAATGGTTACGCGCACCTCGTTTTTTCGTAATTCCAACAATATTCAAACAGTTTTTTTAACGATACCTGTTTTACCGAATATTTCTAGTTACTGTGACAAATGAAATTTTTCTCAGTGTAGTCATTACTTTCCGAACCCTCTTCCACCAGTGATAATCCGTGTTAATTGTTACTCGGCCATGGATTTATTGGGCAAAGGGCGAAAGCTTTTCGGCACTTCAATGCTGTATGTTTGCTGGCCTCGGGCAATTGTAACCGGGGCTCAGTTGCCACTTCGGACTGAAATTCGACTTTGGATTTGTTGCTGAATATACCTGTATGTAGGGAAACTTTGATCACCGTATCCCATTTTAGGACAAACGGAGGGTCGAGCGAACGAACATTCTCTCGTCCTGCAGACTTTCCGGGATAAATATCGCACACAAGACACTAATCGGTTTCCGCTGTTTCAGAAATTTACAAAACAGTTCTTTTCGCTCGAACAGGCACTGCTGCGAAAACTTTTGTATACATTACGCAGCAATTTCTTTCTGCAGATAATGAAATTTTCATGCCAAAGTTGCTACGGCGTACAAATTGCATAATTTAACCCCACGGTTGTTATTATACCGACAATATCTTTATACGTCTCAATTTCCTACAGAGTTTCACGTACAACCGTATATCAAATGTATAACAATCCCTTCAAAATGCTGTCGAGACAAACGTATAACGAATCGGTGGTTTAAACGGTACGATCGAAGTTGATAGAGTTAAGTCTAGTTGGATGAACATCGCAGTAATCTACGAAGAAAATTGAAAAACTTCGAAGAAATTGCATTATTGATTCTAACTTTTCGAATGGTAATCAAAAATTTGATTTTGTTGATCTGCAGAGAACTCGCGAATAAATTGAGCCCTATAAAGAGTTCGTCTAGTTGAAGTTTGCAGAATCTTCTACTGCAGTTGAAATTCACGGTTTCTCTACAATTGTCCAGAGTTGAGTAGATATTATTTTAGTCATGTTTTCATCGTATTTTTCATAATATTTTGATCACAAGAGCCTTTCGTCTGCACTATAGTGTTTATATCATTCTTAAACACGTTCTAACGACCTCAATTCGCTTCATTTTCGTTGGGTAAATTGACTTCGTTTATAAAAATCCCGCAGGATGGATTGCTCAATAGCTACAGTTGTAATATACAAGTCGTGTCGAACCGTTTTATAAAATTTCTCGTCTTTCGCCTCGTTATTCACGTGTCGAAACCAGGCAGCTTCTCAATGGTTTATAACGTCACGGCTGCAGAATTTTAACCGGCGCACAGATCCTTGAAAACCTCTAAATGATTGATTACATTCACACCTTGGCTTTATATGTATACTACGTTTTATTGCTTACAGCAGTGAGTATGCCTGGATCAAAAGATCCTTACCCGAGAAGTGCGAAAGAAAGTATCACTCAATCTATTATCGGTTGTTGCTTATCTCAGCCAGAATGCCCGAATATTAGACTTTATCTTTCTTTCCCGCACTCTCTCTCTCTCTCTCTCTCAACTTAGCAATTTTTTTTTTTTTTTTTTCTTTGTATTTCCTCAAATATCTTATATTGTATACCTCTTCTTTTTCCTCATAAAGGCGCATACTACATCTGATCTGGAACTCTGTCTCTCTTTCTTTCTTTCTTTCTCTCTCTCTCTCTTTCCGTTTCGTACACCTCCGTCTTTTACTCCACCGTACCGAGTGAATACAGAAAATTGTCAACGTTTTTCGCCTGCCTAAACGAACCGCTAAAAACCTTAGTTAAAAATCTATCCTCGTATATGACCTTGCCTCTGCTTCGAAACAGGTGACGATGATTTTCTCTCTATAAATCTTTTTTCTCCGTTCCTGTTTCAGGTACGCCGGGCACACGTACAAAAATCATCCCCGGGGATTAATCATATACGGTCCAGTTACCGCAGCCAGTCCTTCCGCCGGCTCTGGAAATGCCTCCGCGGGTGGGACAACAGCTCCGGCAATCCTGGTGCAACAACGGGCCGAAAATCCGCCCAAGACCGAGGAGACGACCGTCCGTGGTGACCGGAACCATTCGGAAACTTTGGTCGTCGGAAATGCGAACGCCACTGACCCGGCCACAATGCCTCGCTGTCCACTCTTCCCTCCGAACCTGGGTAAGTCGAAATTGCAAGCTTTTCGAGGTGAAGTCTCTTTCTAGATATTTCGGGAAGCTTGGATCAGGAGAGGGAAAGACATTGTGCCAAATGCGGTCGAGAAACGTCCGTATACGTTGCTCGCGAGTTGATCGAGCACTTTACAAAATACTGGATACGTAGGAAAATACCTATGACTATAATAAATATCGAGATGTATAATAATCTATTCATGTTTGAGAGATCGTGAGAAGATGAAGTGATCGATTATATTACATCATTACAATCTTGGAAATCGGTGCTTGTACCTGACAATCAAATTCATCGTTTATCTGCCGGATACAAAATGTCTAAATTTCGAAGTTTAACTATAGCTAAAATCAGTTACCGAGCAGCGCATAATATTATAATTAATAACTTACCGCGAGTATTTCGACGGGCAATGTAAAGATTAATTTGAATACGTAAATGAGACCCTGATAAAAGGATTTGGTGGTTATATTTTTCACCCCCCATGTACAGTGTGTAAGACTGAAAGCTGCACTGCTATTATACGTTATAGAATATGCAGAAAAGGTGGAACGAATCACTTTGAATTAATAATATAATCATTATACATCGTACATCATACATCATACATCATACATAGTATTAAAGTTCGAAAACAAATTTTGGATGTTCGGATGTTCAGAAAGTGACGTCACCCAAAATTTTTTCTCTCTTGACGTCATCGATCTATAGTAATCGTCGACGACGAAAATCAGCCGAATTCCTCAGTCTGGAAACAACCGCGCAGTAGAACGGACTTATAAGAATCACGCTCCGCAGATTTCGAGTACCGGGTTCTCTACTTCCTGAATCGTGCGCTCCAGGTCCGCTACCTGGTGAAACTCGACTTTCAGGATAAGCGCTCCGTAGTTCTAGCTGTCCAGGTCCTTGACCTGGTGACTTTTGACCTTCCGGACTAATTTTCAAGTTTACAGGTTTGATTACTGAAATTGTCGTGTTTTTGAAGTTATACTTCTTTAGGCGCGTTATGAAAAACTGATGAGAGTGAAATTTCAAGATGCGCGCGCATCACTGTAACACAAAATTGTAACACAAAATTAACAGGATGAAGTTGCCCACTCAACCGAATTCATTAAGTCTCGAAAAATTTGTGAATATTAGTGAAAAAATTGTGCTAAAATACTTTTTCAAGTGCTCCAATATAATTGAGGTTAGTTATCCGTATGTATTATTTATTGATATAAATTAAAATATCATTATTTAATATAATTAATACTAAATATTATTAAATTATCAATGTTGAATATTTATTATTGGTTTTTTAATATTTACAAAATAAAGAAATAAATTTAATAGAACATTTAATAAAAAGTTCGTGACAAAAATTTAATAGATTATTTAAATATAATGTAAGACATCCGTTATTTGTTTTATTGTTTTTTAATGATGCCAAAGAAGTATAACTTCTTACGCGCGTACATAAGTACACGCACCCATTTTTTATTTACTATCAAAGCAATCTGCATGCTTCAGATTACATTTTGAATCTGATAAAAAATCGAACGACCAGGATCAACAAATTGCAATTGGTGAGTGGCTAGCATTGTATACATAGGAATTCATGACAATAACGTCGTTCAATTAGAGATAAAATTGCTGTACGTCGTGTTTCAAATCTGTCAGCACTTAACTGATTGTTCTGTGGTATTTTTTGACGAACCTTATTGTTATAAAATCACAATACGTTATACTTACATGCGTGTGTAAATGTGATTTGTCACATTATATAGAAAAAATCTTACAGGCAGATTCGGTTTGCGTCACATGCACAAAACATTGTTCATTCTGTATACTGTGAAGCAAGTACCAGAATTTTTTGGGGACTCCATCGTGTCCCAGTCTCCCCTACAACTATGTCATATGGTAAAACACTGACAACTAGTAAGCGAGCGCGCGAGCACAAAAACCAATTACACTAGGCATCCGACCCCAAGCGAAGGTTTTAAAGTTAGTATAAATGAAAGTCTGAACCATAAATCAACTTAAGTTATCGTTCTTTGTGAATTCCTGTACCTTGGTTGAAAACAACGAAGCGCGGCAGGGAAATGAATAATACAGAATAAACTTGTAAAAACAAAATCTGGACAACTACTCTTACGCTATTTAGAATTTTCTTAAAACACCGGCATGATTTCTATTAGATTAACTAGCTTCTGGACTCGCAACAGACGTTCACCTGCGTGAATCTGGATCCTACGTTGCAATAAATATTTTAGATGGTACTCGCTTGTGCCTATTTGTGCCATTTTTGTTTTCTTTTTTACCCTTGAGGTTGCGAAGTTACAGAGGCTTAAAAATGGTTAAAAACCGGCTCTTTCTTCGTACCTATATTTTGATGATAATTGATGATGATTAGTGATAAAATTATTGAGTTAAGAAGTAACCGGGGATAAATGAACTTGTTCTTCTGCTTGAGGGCTAAACAAAAAGGTATACAAGTTTGAGTTCATTCATTACTTTCGTCTTCATGTTTTTCGTTAACAAAAATTATAATATCTACCCTCAGCATGAACTATGCTAGAATGATTCACATGCCTTGAGGATTACAATAAAATGCAAAAAACTTGCCAATATGAAGCAATGTACCAGACGTGCGTTCCAGATATTTTATGATAAAATGAGGGATCGCGTAAACTCAGCGCGCTGATTATAACGGCACCTTAGCTTTCAAGTCATCCCAAAACTGCAGACGTTCTTTGAAATAAGAATATTCAACGGTGAGAGCGAGATCGGCCATATTTCCGATGCGAAGGTCGTTGTCCGTCGCGATCGAAAACGGTTCCCACTTCGTGTCGCAGCTAAAAGCCGAAGTCGTGGGTCTCCTGGAGATATGTTTTTGAGTTGAGGTTTGAAATGATTGCTAGCAACAGATCGACTCTCATGTTTAACAGCCAAACCAACTCACCCCTCGATAGCAAACGACGTCCACAATTCTAACATAGTGTTCACCATTGTATACCACTACCGATGTATTGCACTTGAAAATATGTACGCCAGACTTTGTCACGAAGGATATGGGCCTTGAGTCGTTATAATTTGGCTGAAGACTCGTTGCAAAGAAACAAAAACCCCGCCATAAGTACCTTTTGTATCTGAGTGTCAACTGAATTTGCCCTTACCAATCGTGATATTCGTCATAGTCACAAGATGAATTGAAACCGCGCCTGAACTTTGTTCAAACAGCGTCACCTGATCAGGATCGCTGCCAGAGTACTCAACGTTAGCCTGAACCCATTTCAGGGCGAGGACCTGGTCCTTCAAGCCCCAATTTCCGGAAGCCACCGTGTCACCGATGCTCAAATATCCTAATGCTCGTAGGCAATAGTTTAAGACTACGAGAATCACATCTTCCTCGATAAGGTATTCCGGGCCAAAGTTCGATGAAATATCGCTTCTGAAGATAAATTCTCCACCGTTAATGAACATCATCCAGGTTGTATTTTCGAGAGGCTAAATGCACAATCGCCTCATTAAACTGATTTACCCCATGTGTCGACATTGTTTATTTTGTATAATTGTCCAGACTGTTGAAATTTATTGTTTATACAAAAAAACGGAAGAGCTCAGCTAGATGCTCGAGAAAAAATTATGACGACTCTGACAAAACTGGAGCACAATATTTCATTTACTCTTTCAGCCTGTTTGTTCAAGTGTTTAAAAATGACAGCGTCGAAAATTATTCGTAACGCAATCAGTAAGCTGAGTAAGGTCTTGACGCGTGCAATTCCAATTCCAAGCATGGAACAAATTTCTAGAAACATTTCAGACTGTTTCAAAGATTTTCGCGAACTCAGAGTGGTTTCAGATTGTACAAAAGTAACGATTTAACGGCAAAAAAATGGTTCTGCCACGAAACCGTGTATTCACGCTATAAGCATAATCACACGGTCAAGTTCCTGACTAGGGTTACATCAAGGGCTTAATATTTTTTCTGAGCAAAGCTCAAAAAAAAAAAAAAAAAATAGAGCGTATATTACAGTAAAGTAAAGGTGGCATAGCTGGCATTTGCTTATTTCATCCACGTCACAGTGGTCCAGAAAATTCAATAGTTAGACAGTAGTTCGGTCAATTTGTTTCTGGTGTTCGGCGAAGTTCATGCAAGGCTTGTCCGGACCGAATCAGTATTGGCTCAGTATGTTGAGATTTACGTGTTGAGAATATTTGAATGTTCGCGCCTATTAAATTATATGGTAATATATCAGATGGGTAGTCAAATGAAAGCCCAGTTTCAATAACTTGTTTTAACTAACTTGGTGTGTCACTCATTTCCAATCACAGTACCCTCTGTGTCTTCTTCGCGCCCAGTTATGTGATATATGTATGTATACTTGACTATAACCACGTTCTGTGTAACTTCATTTAACCTCCATTATTGTTAAATAAAATTATGCAATATATTCTACGGAGTAATACTCGCAGTGCAAATGTTTTTTTATTTGACCCGATCGTTATTAAATGAATAACCAACATGACTCATAAAGATCGAGTGGATTTTCGTAAAAGGGCGGGCATAATTCAGAGTCTTATAATTAGCTGTATCACAAGCTCTACGAGGAAGCGTATGACTCTGGCTTTGGTAAATACAGTCGTTTAAATAAATCAAATTTAAATTCGAATTCGGTCCAAGATCAGCGCAAACTTTTGCGGAGGTTTGGTAACCAGGCCCTGCTTTCAAAATCGAATTAACTTTTGAGGGTGCCTTCGAACCCTAATGAATGCTGACATTGAGAGTGCCAATGAAATCACAAGTCGTACGAACCGGTACAATTCGAACATAAACGTATACCACTCAAATAATTTTGATTTTTCCGAAAGGCTTGTTACTGAGAAAAGTATCCGTGACTTTTTACTCTTACAACGTTCGTTGTTCAGGCTTCACATTTTCATATATTGGCTTTAGCGTGAAAAGTCGAGAGGTAGAAAGTAAAGACGAAAGAAATTTTTATACTTTTCTCAGGCTTTTCTCGAGTACCTTCTTCTTTTCCACGGCCAAGAGGATTGCGACAGAACCTTACTTCCTACCGTATGCATAGACTCACCTGACAACTTCTCTGTACATCAAACATTACTTTCCATTATTCCGCGAACAAACGTGAACGCTTTTCTTTGTTCGGCTTGCTGCCAGCGTCAATACGTGCAGCAAGAACACTTCCATCGCCATTGTGCCTAGCTATGAAAGCCCTGCTTAAACATTCGATAGCTAAAGGTTCCGCACGCACACTCTCCATGATACTCAACCCTTTGATATAAAACTACGATTTAATTGGCAAAATCCTGTTTCAGTTTCCTTTTCGGCAGCCCGTCAATAATTTTTCAATCTTATTATTTCTCGAATATGCCGTGAAGAGTTCACTTTGGTAAATTTATTTCTTTTCTCGTGTATTTTCGTAAATCATAAACGAACTGCATCGACCAAGTAATTATGGAAGTTAATTCCTCGGATAGTCGTGTAACTCATGTATATATACACATATATTGAATTGGCATTTGCACATGCGTGTTTAAAAAAAGAAAGAACAAAATACAGTTTTTTCCTTAACTTATACAGAAGGTGAAGCATCGAAATTACTTAAAAATATTCACAAAATCTCGATAAATTATATCGAGGTGTCAAGTGTAATTCCGTAACCTTGCATACCTACCATAATTTCAGTGACGGTGCGCAAAGACAGCTTCCTGCGGGTAAAACCTGTTATTTTATAATGAGCTCGCCCGAGGGAGAAGAGTCATATTTATATTACCTCGTGACCTTCTCTTATATACAAGGATACTGCGGGATTTTTTGAATTCATTTCTTTATTCTTTGTATTTTTTCTTCGACCCTCACTGGCTGCGACATGGACAAACTTCCGGTAAATTGAGTCAGTCTTGATCCATTAACGAACCCCCAGTGATAATACTGATGTACAAAATCTCACAGGATGCCAGCCATTTATCTGCAGGGGTTCCAATCCCCGCGTGACATTGTTATACAGATAATTTGACAGTTTCCTAGCTGCAGAGGATCCTCGAAATATCTTGAAAATTTATACGGTTAGGCCTGGAATTTATCGGGGTTCAAGCCCCGTTCGATCCTCGATCTTCGATTAAACTTTTATTCTCACCTTTATTGAAGTTTTCATATCATGTAGGGGAAATGTGAGAGAAAATGGTCTGCCAGCACCCGAAAATAATCAAACATATTTGGCTAGAGATATAAAAATAAAATGATTCGGAGAATATTCTGACGCTCGAAATGAATTTTTATACTAAATATTCGTTGCTTAAAGAAAATATTTTCACGAACGAACAGTTGATCTTTCTCAGTGTTGTACATTTACGCCTTGAAATTGTTGAAATAATAAACTTTGAACAATTTTCCTCCTATTTTATTAACCCCTTGCAAATTTATGCATTCAGTTGGACCAGTGGCGATATCAAAACAGCCTCCAGAGATTGCGGAGGTCGAGAAGCTCTTCTCGGCTAGGCTCCAGATGGGTGGCAGGGGTTTCCCAAAGGACTGCGAGGCTCGTTATCGCGTAGCAATCGTGGTGCCATATCGAGCCAGGGCTCAGCATCTATTAATTCTACTCTACAACCTTCACCCGGTTCTGCTTCGCCAGCAGATCGACTACACGATCTTTATAGTGGAACAAGAGGGTGAGTCATAATTAAGGTTCAATCCAAATTCAATTATCACCAGTTCCTCAAAGGTTCAATCCAAATTCAATTATCACCAGTTCCTCAAAGGGTAACGACAAGTTTTTACTCAAATAGTCTCGGATTTGCCGGCGTTCGCATTCGCCTCTCTCTTTCCGCGCATAACAACTTCGGTACGAGCTTTTCCTTTCTCAGGGTAATTGCGGACGACGTCTCAAGTAAATATCTCGCAAAGCCAATTAGGTCGACGGTTGTTCGAAATTGGAATTACGATCCCTCTTGGCATTAGATTACTTGGCTTATAAAACGCCCGCCTGGTCGTTATTGCAAATCAGCCTGCAGTGCTTCGCACATTTACATAATTAGATTGAAATTGCATTCAGGTTTGGCAACTTTAAGGACGTGTTACCGCTATCCGTTGGTCTAAAAGGAACGGAGGAAATGCGGTATCAGATGTAACTATAGTTGATTGCGCTAATTTCGTTTAAAAAACAACCCCTGGTGACTTAAAAAAATTGAAGCACTGATATTAAATCATGAAGTACGATTCGTAACCTTGTAGAGATAACATTATTGAATTTTTTTTTTTTTAACACCATACCGTATCGTTTGTTCGAATTTGATGAATAATAGCTCATTTTAATTACGTTAATTAATCACTCCTTTGCCTGAAACAGATTTCCAATTAAGGCAAAAATTGTTTCACTAAAATATATGATAGTTGATAGTTATAATAATCTATCTCACGGTAATATAACATAATTTTTGATTAATCAACCAGCTGATTAAAAACTTGGTGGTCTAGGATCTGCGATGAAAGTAAGATATAAATTCACTAAAATTTAAAAAACTGAAAAGATCATAAAATACCGCGGTTCCTTTAAAGTTCATAAATTTGCTATCAACGGTGTTTTTTTTAAATATTCGAGGAAAGTTTTTTCGATCGAAATTTATTCGTGCTCACAACTTCAATTACATCTTCGGACATTTATTTTGTAATTTTTTGCATCGACCGCGCTTTTTTTACCAACCGATAGTGGCATTGCAGCTTTAATTCCGGGGTACTATTTTTAGTTTTAGTCGCAGCTTGCACTTGAGATTGCGAACGCGTTGCACCGCGGAAATACCCTTCCATTAACCGGAAGCGACTGCAGATCTGTTTTATGTAACACCCTCGGCAGCGGGGAATAGAAGGACAAACGGAAGGGTGAATGCCGCATTGCAGTACCTGTAGGTACGCTCTACGTTTACATCTATTTAGGCTCCGTTGAGGTAACGATTGAATTAAAATTCATGCGCTAGTTTTTTTTTTTTTTTTTTTAGTTTATTCGCGATTCTTATACGAAATTTTCCAATTCGAATGTCGGCTTTACCTACACGGCTTAGATAATCCATTCGATATCGAGGAATCGCCTCATTTTTGCTATACCTCAAAAAATATATACTCAAAACCGTTTGACAATTCCTTCACAAGTGGTTACATCATATATCGGACAAGTTCGGTTACATATCTCAGGACTTACTTTTTTTTCTTCTTGTAATATTAATCCATAGGATATTATGCCGACGTTAGTTACTGTTTTTGCTTCTGCGTATAATTGCATACGTGATTATATTTCTGAGACTAGTAGCTTATCAGAGTTATAAATACATTTCATCGATTACTAAAGGAACTAAAAGTATCGAAGGAAAGTAAAAACTGTATTAGTAAAAAACTTGAAGAATGGAAAAGAAAAAATATTTGAGAGTTAATGAAATGAAATACGCTATCTGGTCAAAGGATCTCTGTTGTTAGGTAACTGGTAAATAACTAATAAATAAATGTATGACCAGACTTTTAACACGTTTATAAAGCTCGTCATAAAATTGTTTCTGACGTGTCATATGTTACGAGTTTTTGCTTGAAGCGTTATTGTGAACGTGATAACGTCATTCAACAGATATACACACATGTATAAGCAATGAATTAGCGAGTGCATAAATTATTGAAACAACATCAAACTAGTGTCGAAGGCCTTCAGTTACTAGCTTCGAAACAAGTATTACATGATCTGTGTTCTGGTAATTAGATCTAAGAGGACAAATTGTGACGAAAGTGAAAATGTGCTAATAAAGAGATAATCCGTCGTTACACAATTGATATACTGCTAAACTGTTCGGCGCTCTCTATTAAACTATGTAGTATAGTATATATGTATACATATGCACGCGTCGTTGCCAATTATCGTGCTACTACCGAGTTCTTGTTACGACCTTGTGCCGAAGTGACAAACGATTTATGCACGCGTTGATAAATATAGGTATATACACAAATAGCTAGGCAGATAGATGGATAGACGTATAGATGGATGGATAGATAGATAATTTATTGCTCATGGCAATGTTGAACAAACACATGTGACAGAGAACGGTAATGATGCTTCATGGCGATAAATAACAGCGGAGTAGCAGTTTAGCAAAAGTAAGCAGAAAGAAGAGAGAGTGAGTGTGTGAATGACGGAGGAAACCGAAATTCCATCGCAGCTTTAACTCAGCTTTAATTTATAACAAACGGCGTCGAAACTCAATTATGATGCTCCGAGACTGTAGCTCATCTTGAACTAGAGAAGCAGCTCGACATCTTTTCCCATTTGCTATAATAACTTTTGAAAAGTGAACAGTCAGCAAGCTATGGGTGCTCTCGAATTACTATGTTTTTTCAACTCGATTCAACCGGACGGATGAATATTTGTAGTCTAAAAAGGGAATTTCTCTTCTGAAGTAATCGATTCCTTTTACCGAGTGGATAACGCGCGACTTGTACTCCTGAAAAATCTCGTTCCCTGCATGCCAATGCCGTCACAAATGAAAGCTTCGCCATATTCTTTCTTTTATGTATCGCGAGTGTATCGAAGACTGTTTTATCTCTTGAATTTCTTGACATCACGAAATCTCGTTGATTGAATTCCGTTGGCAAGGACGAATTTGAATCGACTTGAGAAGAAACATTGTTTTTTTTGTTGGATAATGGATTGCGCATTACTGAACCTGTGCGAAAATTGCAAAATCGCAGAATACGCTCGATATTTGAAAGCGATCACTTCCTCGTTATATACAGGTTTAAACAAAATAACGCGATGTAATGATTTGTACTGTAACCTTGTGTGCGTGTATGTGAGTAACCTTGACTTTAGACCATCTCCGAAAACCGGTTTGCCATATTAATCGGTAAACATCGCGTTTGATCTCATATATAGAACATCTCGGAGACTTGGATTGGTATAAATGTTTACACAATCAAACCGCTTCGCCTGTGGCTTTGAATTACCTCAGCGCGTAACCACCGCATTCCTCTTCGCCGCATGGCGATAGTAAAAAAGACAATATATTATCAACACTAGCGAAATATTGTATTTGGTTCACAAGTGCATCGATGATCTTATAGCAGTTATTATATACATAACCGAAAGGTCGAACCGAAAGAAAAAAAAAATTTGTCCCAACCGTCGCAAGGGTTTCCACACCAACGAATTCAATGGAGCCTAAACAAAAGAACGCATTTAATTTTTATCAAACATTTTGGTTCGGTATAATAACAAAGGCGGCAGCGGCACTTCCGGTTTATTACGATCAATGAATGCGGAATCCGGCACATCTTACCCGACGCTCTTTGTGAGGTGGCCAGTTTATACCCGCGACGACGTTGCTAGTTCAGGTATAAAATTCATATTTCTTGTGGTTAAGGAGCCGCCGAGTCTGATCGTGAGAGGATGTTTCGACCGAGTAACGGCATGTGCAAACTACATATATACGCGCATACATAGATGAGTCACAAAAAGCATCGACTCGCGTAGAGTGGCTTTGTGCCATTGGTGGGAGGTTCAGAAGGTTTAGTAATAGCGATTAGAGTATATCGTACAAAGGACTGTGCTATCTAACGCCAGGTGATTAACAACCTCCAGGACCTCTGCTGCAATTCCTCCGAGGACCTTAGAAGAGTAGATTACGAATAGAATAACATGCCTCCGACTTGCTTCCCTCTCTTATTCTTCTTCCGCTTTTTCGCATTTTCTCATTTTCTCGTACTCCGGCACTGTGTCCTCTCTATTCTGTCTCCGTGGGTGTTGTACCGTTGCGTTGGGCAAAAGACATACGTACCGTCTATTACAAGCAACGAGATTGAGTTTACCAGATGGAACTACGAATAATTCTTCAAAAACACTTCTTATTACCAATCACGATGTGCGTATGAGAGCGGCAATTATTCCCCGGTGCTAGGTTGAATTTGATTTTCATTTAGTACGAGAATACAGCTCATGGAAATGACTAATGGCATAGCTCTAAGAATAATTAGTGTTTCAGGTTTTTTACACTGATTAGAGAATAAAATTGCAAACTTAATCTTCGAGTCCAGTTTAAGGTTGACATACCCTGGAATATACAGGGTGTCTTAGTATTTTCACGGTTCAGGCGAAGGTTCATGATTCAGTATTGTTTTAATCATGGATCGAGACCGGAATAACTTTGTTCCTAAAGGTACCGGCCGAGTCCTCTTAAAACTTTCACGCCCGACACTCGGAAAATAGATATTAAAACCCTTGATCAGTCCGTGTACGCGTAGATAGCACTGTTCTAAGGTGCAGGCGGATAGAGCGAAAGAGGCTGTGTTGAAAATCCAATATCACGCGCTACTTGGTCTCGCGAAGGAGGAATACATTGGAAGCGAATGAGACAGAAGTTCCAGCTGTAGTAGCTAGGTAGGAACCGGGTTCTGATATTGCTCTACAGCAAATATAGAGACGAATGTATGTGCATATATATACATTGTGCGCGAAGATTGTGTTTCCGAATGAGAACACTCTGGTAATAATTCTCGGAGATCTCGACGAGCCTGTTTATACAATACATACGCTGCTTGATAAATTTTCATGACGTGTTTCTACATATTCGGATTTCGTGTATTTGCCTAGAGTTCTAGACTACGACGCAACGACGGTTTCACTGTTAAACCCAGACAAGATAGATATAGATATCTGGTGAAAAAAAGTTGTTGCAAGGTTCGAGGCACTTCGCTTCTGGCGTATCTCACCATGTCCAAGCGGACGATTATATACCTGGGAAACACTCGGCAGACTAAACTCTGAAGCTATACTTAGGAAGAGAACGCCTCAAGCTCTGAAAGATATTTTTTTGGGTCACTTTAGATATACATAGATTCACCACATGTGTCGTTGAACTCGACTTTTACAGGTACCGTGCAGTTCAACAGAGCCATGCTGATGAACGTCGGATACGTCGAAGCCCTGAAGGAGGGATCCTTCGATTGCTTCATATTTCACGACGTGGACCTCCTGCCCGAAGATGACCGAAACCTCTACACTTGCCCAGAACAGCCGAGGCACATGTCCGTTGCGATCGACAAATTCAAGTACAGGTAAACCTTACCTTATCTAAGCTCTTTTCACCTGTATTCAGAGAACGCGACGTCTGATACAGATTGCAGATTATGCTCATCTACGATTAATCGGTTCATTGTCAGTCAATAATGCTCCAGAAGCATGACTCAACGGACTTCAAACAACAAGGCAATGTTCACACTTCCATAAGAATGATCTGATACGATTGGAACATATTATTTCTTTACTCCTCGTTATTTGAAGAACTTCGATAAGTGTATCATGCAATCGTCCCATCATGTCAAACATTTGCTTTCTCGGTGACGATTAGCGAATGTTCATTGCTTACCGTTGTTTCGCAGACTACCGTACGCCGACATATTTGGCGGTGTATCAGCGATGTCCAGGGAACAATTTCGCCTGGTGAACGGGTTTAGTAACGTATATTGGGGCTGGGGTGGCGAGGACGACGACATGGCGAATCGTATCAAGGCACACGGTCTCCACATATCGCGTTATCCTGCAAATATCGCGAGATACCAGATGCTCTCTCACAAAAAGGAGAAGGCAAATCCAAAGAGGTGGGTGTAAATTACATATGTACATTACATACTGCGACAAGCCGAGACGGTTTTTTTACTTGTCTTCATCCTTACTATAAATCTATCGCGGTATCCGGTAGCCGTACACGTTTGCTGAGCAAACGATAAAACGTTTTACGATCTTCCAGTTCACCACCACCGTCTGTCATTGACTGAATGAGCGATTTATTTACCTTCTTTTCATTTGTCAAGGTACGAGTTCCTGAAGAGCGGGAAGAAGAGATTTGCAACCGACGGTCTTACCAATCTTCAGTACGAATTGGCGGATAAGAAAAAGTTACAACTTTACACATGGCTTTTGGTGAAACTTACTCCCCCTCAGCCCAGCTGATGGCTGCCTTGGATCGGCTAATCGTTGAACCCGGACTCATTCGCTGGGATAAGAGTCTTGCGGTGCGAGTGTGTGCCTCCCCATGTGTCTGTGTGTATGTTACGTGACTCACCACATATGGTATGGATGCGTTAAAAATGATAATAGTGAAGTGCATTTACACTGAATTTTTTCCTCTTGCAAGATCAATTGCAGATATACTTAGTAATATATGTATGTGCGTATGTGTATATATATGTATACGCATGCAGACACATATATGTACACAATTCGCGTAAGCGAAAGCAGTCTTGTTTTCCTGCATAATTTGACACCGTAAACGTCTTTGTACATTGAAGATAAATCGTTCCGAAATGAGAGCGGCCAATTTCATTATTTTTTTTTTTTTTTATCAACGTGGTATATGTATTTAGTTGAAGCTAGCTTAAGATCTTGAAACTCATTCGTAGAGGGCAAAAAGTAAACTACCAAGATACAATTATTAAATGTAGTTTTAAGTTTTTAGATCTTTTTTTAATGCCATCGTCTGGACTATGTATAACTTTCGCCGATTTCTGACAAGTTACTTACCGATTCACGTAATAATTTTATGTATATTTATCCTTATTCTGCCGTATTAGGAATAGGTTTCACGCTTTCCGCATTATTTATTATTAATGTGTTTTGTATGTGTTATTTTTTTTTTTTTTTTATCACGATTACTGTTTTGATGTATTTTTTTTTTCTTGTGCTCGTTCTCTTTTCCACCATTTGATATTAACGTCATTGAACGATTTCTAGCATACGTCTATGAGAAAAAACAAAAAAAAAAAACAAAAAACCAAACCTTTGAGTCATTCCGTAATTTTTGTCATCCAGATAGAATCTCGAACAAGTTTTAAAATAGGATTCGTAACATTTGCTAGATAATAACTGACGAAACTTATACTCATAAATCATATCCAAATTATTTTCGTCATTCACGATTCCGATGTAATACACACACGTGCCAAATATACCTGAAAATATTATGTGTCATGAGAGAGGTGTAAAATCGATTTGCAATTGTTATCTCCTCGTTTACTGTAAAATATTTTTCCTCTATAATTTCCAAACGATTAATACGACTTTTTGTTATACGTACCATGTACAGAAAGAAAGATCTCCGAATAAACACAACTACAGATGTGGTATTTGAGATATTGATATAAAAAAAGACGCTCAGTGAAATATCGTAATTTTAGAAGATACATTTATTTATTGATGATTATTTCTCGTGAATATAGATGCAACGATGTATATTTCAGCGTAAGACACAGGTTTTAGAGGAAGGGAAAAAAATGTTAATAAACCTTGTCACATTTTATTTTTATCAGTATATTATTATTATTAATATTATTAAAATTACTATTTAAATCATTGTTGAAAACACCTGAAGGACACTTTGCGGTGCGCGATGTATTCTTATAAATAGATCTTACTAGAATGCTAAGACTGTTATAGAAAAAAATGTAACATACGCTCAATAAGCTGTAGCGTTTTTTGAAATTCGCGCGGATTATTCCTTTCAGAGGAATTATCAATTCTTTTACTGTATACGGGTATTCATTCCCGTATCAGTTTCAAGCGGCAATAGAGCGGATTGTTCAAGATTATGTGTGTCTTTTCGAACAATCACTTGACGTAGTATGCAATATATAGATCATATTTTCGAATTCAATTTCACATCCTGCACCCAGTTGGCCAATTCGCTGTAATGCCGCTGATGCCTCGAGATATTCTGTAACAGGAAATTACTCCGAAAATGAGTTAGCCTAGAGATATAGTTTGTTGGTCGGTTGAGCGATACTTAAAATTTAAGTGCGAGGATGGGCTGTGAATACTGCACTTGATTAATAAGTCCGAATAAGTCGAGAATATTGATGTATAGAAAAGAACAAAAAACGAAGTAAAAGAATTTGAAGAAAGAAATTTACGGTGATTTAATTATTATTGACATTATTATTATCTCATCTTGAATCTCTCGTACAATTATAACCTGACAGCACTGCAGCAGTGTTAATACAAAAAGTTTATCCCCCTTGAGATATTTTCAAAAGGAGGCCCAATATTTTTCATCTATGGATTACATAATATATCAATTTTTTGTCAGTATAATACTGGATAATCTGAAGAAAACACAATATACCGACCCTCGTTCATTGCAGCATTGAATCATAAATGAAACCTACGCTTAAAATCATTCACAGAATTCAGACGGACATGAGGGCGCCGCTACAGCCTAACTAATCATTGCGTTTATTCGAAATTCAATTTTGTGACTCAAGTTAAAATGTACTTCTAAAGAAAAAACGATACTTTCCACAGCTTTGAGAAAAAATGGGTCTTGCGCTCAACAAAACTTTCTTCAGATTATATCAATAATAATTAGACACTGATCGTTGGTTTGTGAAACTACGAATATCGACAGTTTTTTCTTTCGCACATACTTGTAGCAACCGTAAGATTGGATGCATATTTAATTTCAATTACCAAGGTCTAATTTTATTCAAAAATGGAACTGTATTTATAGAAGCATTGCACGTGATCAAGCATATATGAGTTTATTTCCAATTCCGCTGTAATGAGCAAAATGTCTCTGGCAACAAATTTTCTACTCTAATTTCCAACGTTCATGGGACTTCAATACTTCATACTTCTTTTCGCATAAAAAAAAAAGTATATTTCAATAACAGAATTCGAACCAGAATTAATTTTCAAAAACATTTTTATATTTCTAAGATCAGTGTCTGATTAATTTTACACCATAGTAAAAAATTCAAACTTAATTGGACTGTAATTTTGTATGTAATAATTAGATTAGCTACACCACGACTCAAATGGTCTATGTATGTTTGTTCTATTGCAATGAGTCTTAGCGTAAAAAGAATAACAAAGAATGCCATAGTCAAAACTGCCGTACGTCTCTATGTATTTATAATGGTTCTTAAGACCCGCATAACAGAAATTGTGTTTACCTACACAAATGAAAATTGCGCAGAAACTGGAAGTACAAGAAATAAGTTATAATCGTATAATACAATGCGACGCCTCAAAATTCAAATCAATTACCAAAACCATTTAGAAGATAGTTTATTGTATCTCGAAATTGTTCAACATGTTTTCACCTGAATTTAATTAATTTGGTTTACAAGAATATAATACCACGGCAGTACTTCCTATTTGTTCAGTCGCCACAGGTGTATACTACTCACTAGAAAAAGGTGAATAATATCCAGAATTATTATAATAAAATAGCAACCAAGTAATTATTATACAATACGTATATACATAAGTACCATTAGAATTCGAGAGCCAGCAGAACAAAAACGTAAAAACAACAAATTAACACCATTTTCCCCTTGTATGCACGAAGCACTGTCGATAAATCTAATCTGATATAAGTGAAAATATTTTACTTATTCCATACTACGAATTTCGCGACAGAGAATCATGCCCTCGCTTAATATTTCAAATATTCCTTGCCACGTATAAGTCATTTTCCTGAAACTTGACAAGAGGAGGATATCGATCAACAGGATGTCATGACTGTTGCTTAAATTAAAATGGTGCAAATATCGCCCCGGTCACTGAAGGGAAAATAAGGTTGTTAATTTCTTGTGCCTTACAAGGCGAGTATCAGACCTTCGGATCACGAATTTTGCTGAAACTTCTGGGGGTGTTTCTTTGCCTCGAAATATGGGGCTTCTGATATGTAGTTTCATGCATTGAGCCGTTCTTCACTTGGCTTAAAATTGATTGTATTTTCGTAAATGAAATAGCCTGTTGTGTATTGTCGCCTGAAATATTAATCTTCATTGTCCTTTTGAAGTTTCGCAGACACGTTCTCATAGATTCAAGTGTAAACAGAAATATTATTATTTCGAAGCCATAGTGAAGTATGAATTGCGCATTTTCGACTGCCTGATATATTGTAAATCTAGCGAACGAAAACCCAATGGATACAACTACACGTCAGAAGTTTCGCATTTTGGTCCAAAGAAACAACCCTAGGAGTTTGAGCGAAATCTGTGATTCTGAGGTCTGATAATCTCCTTGTTAATCAGAAGGCAAGTTCACAAAGAAAGACAGTAGTTTTATTTACCGATATTAATAGTTATACTGTATCAAAGTATCCTGGTTCAAGAAATAAATGATAAACCAGTACGACTTACCTCGTGAATTCCTATCCACGTCTCGTCTATATATGAGACCTCTACACCAATTCGCTCGCATATAGCCAATTCTCACGACTTATAATAGTCCTAACCAGAATCGAATTTGAGCTGTTTAGAAAAACAAGAAACATAAATAAAAATCACTAGAATTTTGGCTACATACAAACATAAAATCTATCATCACATAAGTCAAGCAATCGGAAGCGCCTCGGCATTTACTTTATCATTTGAAAAAATTTTTTTATGGAAACATCGACTCGGAACCATGTAATTATTTGAACAGAGGTAGTAGTGAATTCCGGCAGTTTTTGAAATCGCGATAATTTTCGCCTAACATGCAAAGGGGTTAGCGTTACTTTTTCTTCGTTTTTTGAGGCGAAAATTTTCGGTCTCGGATTTGATTTGAATGACCCTCACCTGACTAATTGGACCCTCAAAAACTCAGAAAACGCAGCGAAAGGAGCGTGGAATCAACAGTAGAGATGTTGCGGAGGACAAAGCACCTGCTGAAAAATGTCGAAAACCCTGGTTCTCGTTATTTGGCTCCAACTTTTGATGCGTTGATCGCGGCGTATTAAGACTGCAACCAATCGATTTCTCTCGCAAAATCACGTCGGAATAGTGCTACAATTAATTGATTCAGGCACTTTTCAAAGACGCGAAAATTTTCGCCGAAAATGCGAAGGGGTTAGCCATACTTTTTCTTCATTTTTCGACCAAGAATTTGAGGTCTCGGATTCAATTTGTACGACCCTTTCCTAACTAATCAGACCCTCAGAAACTCAGAAAACGAAGCGAAAGTAGCGTGGGATCAACAGGAGAAAAGATACAAGGAAAAAAGCACCCGCGAAAAATGTCAAAAACACAGATTTTCGTTTTTGGCTGTAACTTTCGATGCGTTGATCGCAGCGTATTGGGACTGCGCCCAATCGATTTCTCTCGCAAAATTACGTCGATATAGTGCGCCAAAAATTGATTCCAGCACTTTCCAAAATCGCGAAAATTTTCGCCAGAAACACAAAGGGGTTAGCCTTACTTTTTTTTCTGGGCAAAAAACTTTTGGTCTCGGATTCGATTAATATGACCCTTATTTGACCATTTGGACCCTCAGGAACTCAGAAATCGCAGCAAAAAGAGCGTAGGACCAACAGGAGAGAATTGACGAGCGAAAAAGCACCTGCTGCAAGATGTCGAAAATTCTGGTTCTGGTGTTTTGGCTGTAACTTTTGATGCGTTGATCGCAGCGTATTGGGACTGTGCCCAATCGATTTCTCTCGCAAAATCACGTCGGAATAGTGCCACAATTAATTGATTCCAGCACTTTCCAAAATCGCGAAAATTTTCACCAAAAATGGTAAGGGGTTAGCCTTACTTTTTTTTTCGGCAAAAAACTTTTGGTCTCAGATTCGATTTGAATGACCATTATCCGATCAATTGGACCCTTGGGAACCCAGAAATCGCAGCGTAAAAGAGCGTGGGACCAACAGGAGAAAAATAGCGAGCGAAAACCTCATGCTGAAAAATGTCGAAAATTCAGGTTCTGGTTTTTTGGCTGTAACTTTTGATGCGTTGATCGCAGCGTATTGGGACTGCGCCCAATCGATTTCCCTCGCGAAATCACGTTCGATTGGTGCTGCAATTAATTGATTTCAGCACTTTTCAAAATCGCGAAAATTTTCGCCAAAAATGGAAAGGGGTTAGCCTTACTTTTTTTTTGGGCAAAAAACTTTTGGTCTCAGATTTGATTTAAATGACCCTGATCTGACCATTTGGACCCTCAGGAACCCAGAAATCGCAGCGAAAAGAGCGTAGGACCAACAGGAGAGAAATGGCGAGCGAAAAACACATGATGAAAAATGTCGAAAATTCAGGTTCTGGTTTTTCGGCTGTAACTTTTGATGCGTTGATCGCAGCGTATTGGGACTGCGCCCGATCGGTTTCTCTCGCAAAATCACGTCGGAAAAGTGCTACAATTAATTGATTCCAGCACTTTCCTGAATCGCGAAAATTTTCACCAAAAATGGTAAGGGGTTAGCCTTAATTTTTTTTTGGGCGAAAAACTTTTGGTCTCAGATTCGATTTGAATGACCCTTATCTGATTATTTGGACCCTTAGGAACCCAGAAATCGCGGCGAAAAGAGCGTAGGACCAACAGGAGAGAAATGGCGAGCGAAAACCACATGCTGAAAAATGTCGAAAATTCAGGTTCTGGTTTTTTGGCTGTATCTTTTGATGCGTTGATCGCAGCGTATTGGGACTGTGCCAAATCAAATTCTCTCGCAAAATTACGTTCGATTAGTGCTGCAATTAATTGATTTCAGCACTTTTCAAAATCGCGAAAATTTTCCCCAAAAATGGAAAGGGGTTAGCCTTACTTTTTTTTTGGGCAAGAAACTTTTGGTCTCAGATTCGATTTGAATGACCCTTATCTGATCAATTGGACCCTTAGAAACTCAGAAATCGCAGCGAAAAGAGCGTAGGACAACAGGAGAGAAATGGCGAGCGAAAACCTCATGCTGAAAAATGTCGAAAATTCGGGTTCTGGTTTTTTGGCTGTAACTTTTGATGCGTTGATCGCAGCGTATTGGGACTGCGCCCAATCGAATTCTCTCGCAAAATCACGTCGGAATAGTTTTACAATCAATCGATTTCAGCACTTACCAAAATCGCGAAAATTTTCGCCAAAAATGGTAAGGGGTTAGCCTTACTTTTTTTTTGGGCAAAAAACTTTTGGTCTCAGATTCGATTTGAATGACCCTTATCTGATCAATTGGACCCTTGGAAACTCAGAAATCGCAGCGAAAAGAGCGTAGGACCAACAGGAGAGAAATGGCGAGCGAAAAACACATGATGAAAAATGTCGAAAATTCAGGTTCTGGTTTTTCGGCTGTAACTTTTGATGCGTTGATCGCAGCGTATTGGGACTGCGCCCAATCGATTTCCCTCGCAAAATCACGTTCGATTAGTGCTGCAATGAATTGATTCCAGCACTTTTCAAAATCGCGAAAATTTTCGCCAAAAATGGAAAGGGGTTAGCCTTACTTTTTTTTTGGGCAAAAAACTTTTGGTCTCAGATTCGATTTGAATGACCCTTATCTGATCATTTGGACCCTGAGGAACCCAGGAATCGCAGCGAAAAGAGCGTAGGACCAACAGGAGAGAAATGGCGAGCGAAAAACACATGCTGAAAAATGTCGAAAATTCAGGTTCTGGTATTTCGGCTGTAACTTTTGATGCGTTGATCGCAGCGTATTGGGACTGCGCCCAATCGATTTCTCTCGCAAAATCACGTCGGGATAGTGCTACAATCAATCGATTTCAGCACTTTCCAAAATCGCGAAAATTTTCACCAAAAATGGTAAGGGGTTAGCCTTAATTTTTTTTTGGGCGAAAAACTTTTGGTCTCAGATTCGATTTGAATGACCCTTATCTGATTATTTGGACCCTTAGGAACCCAGAAATCGCGGCGAAAAGAGCGTAGGACCAACAGGAGAGAAATGGCGAGCGAAAACCACATGCTGAAAAATGTCGAAAATTCAGGTTCTGGTTTTTTGGCTGTATCTTTTGATGCGTTGATCGCAGCGTATTGGGACTGTGCCAAATCAAATTCTCTCGCAAAATTACGTTCGATTAGTGCTGCAATTAATTGATTTCAGCACTTTTCAAAATCGCGAAAATTTTCCCCAAAAATGGAAAGGGGTTAGCCTTACTTTTTTTTTGGGCAAGAAACTTTTGGTCTCAGATTCGATTTGAATGACCCTTATCTGATCAATTGGACCCTTAGAAACTCAGAAATCGCAGCGAAAAGAGCGTAGGACAACAGGAGAGAAATGGCGAGCGAAAACCTCATGCTGAAAAATGTCGAAAATTCGGGTTCTGGTTTTTTGGCTGTAACTTTTGATGCGTTGATCGCAGCGTATTGGGACTGCGCCCAATCGAATTCTCTCGCAAAATCACGTCGGAATAGTTTTACAATCAATCGATTTCAGCACTTACCAAAATCGCGAAAATTTTCGCCAAAAATGGTAAGGGGTTAGCCTTACTTTTTTTTTGGGCAAAAAACTTTTGGTCTCAGATTCGATTTGAATGACCCTTATCTGATCAATTGGACCCTTGGAAACTCAGAAATCGCAGCGAAAAGAGCGTAGGACCAACAGGAGAGAAATGGCGAGCGAAAAACACATGATGAAAAATGTCGAAAATTCAGGTTCTGGTTTTTCGGCTGTAACTTTTGATGCGTTGATCGCAGCGTATTGGGACTGCGCCCAATCGATTTCCCTCGCAAAATCACGTTCGATTAGTGCTGCAATGAATTGATTCCAGCACTTTTCAAAATCGCGAAAATTTTCGCCAAAAATGGAAAGGGGTTAGCCTTACTTTTTTTTTGGGCAAAAAACTTTTGGTCTCAGATTCGATTTGAATGACCCTTATCTGATCATTTGGACCCTGAGGAACCCAGGAATCGCAGCGAAAAGAGCGTAGGACCAACAGGAGAGAAATGGCGAGCGAAAAACACATGCTGAAAAATGTCGAAAATTCAGGTTCTGGTATTTCGGCTGTAACTTTTGATGCGTTGATCGCAGCGTATTGGGACTGCGCCCAATCGATTTCTCTCGCAAAATCACGTCGGGATAGTGCTACAATCAATCGATTTCAGCACTTTCCAAAATCGCGAAAATTTTCGCCAAAAATGGTAAGGGGTTAGCCTTACTTTTTTTTTGGGCAAAAAACTTTTGGTCTCAGATTCGATTTGAATGATCCTTATCTGATCAATTGGACCCTTAGGAACCCAGAAATCGCAGTAAAAAGAGCGTAGGACCAACAGGAGAGAAATGGCGAGCGAAAACCACATGCTGAAAAATGTCGAAAATTCAGGTTCCGGTTTTTAGGCTGTATCTTTTGATGCGTTAATCGCAGCGTATTGGGACTGCGCCCAATCGAATTCTCTCGCAAAATTACGTTCGATTAGTGCCACAATCGATTGATTCCAGCACTCTCCAAAATCGCGAAAATTTTCACCAAAAATGGTAAGGGGTTAGCCTTACTTTTTTTTTGGGCAAAAAACTTTTGGTCTCAGATTCGATTTGAATGACCCTTATCTGATCAATCGGACCCTTAGGAACCCAGAAATCGCAGCGAAAAGAGCGTAGGACCAACAGGAGAGAAATGGCGAGCGAAAACCTCATGCTGAAAAATGTCGAAAATTCGGGTTCTGGTTTTTTGGCTGTAGCTTTTGATGCGTTGATCGCAGCGTATTGGGACTGCGCCCTATCGAATTCTCTCGCAAAATCACGTCGTAATAGTTTTACAATCAATCGATTTCAGCACTTACCAAAATCGCGAAAATTTTCGCCAAAAATGGTAAGGGGTTAGCCTTACTTTTTTTTTGGGCAAAAAACTTTTGGTCTCAGATTCGATTTGAATGATCCTTATCTGATCAATTGGACCCTCAGGAACCCAGAAATCGCAGCGAAATAAGCGTAGGACCAACAGGAGAGAAATGGCGAGCGAAAAACACATGATGAAAAATGTCGAAAATTCGGGTTCTGGTTTTTCGGCTGTAACTTTTGATGCGTTGATCGCAGCGTATTGGGACTGCGCCCAATCGATTTCGCTCGCAAAATTACGTTCGATTAGTGCTGCAATTAATTGATTCCAGCACTTTCCAAAATCGCGAAAATTTTCACCAAAAATGGTAAGGGGTTAGCCTTACTTTTTTTTTCGGCAAAAAACTTTTGGTCTCAGATTCGATTTGAATGACCCTTATCTGATCAATTGGACCCTTAGGAACCCAGAAATCGCGGCGAAAAGAGCGTAGGACCAACAGGAGAGAAATGGCGAGCGAAAACCACATGCTGAAAAATGTCGAAAATTCAGGTTCTGGTTTTTTGGCTGTATCTTTTGATGCGTTGATCGCAGCGTATTGGGACTGTGCCAAATCAAATTCTCTCGCAAAATTACGTTCGATTAGTGCTGCAATTAATTGATTTCAGCACTTTTCAAAATCGCGAAAATTTTCCCCAAAAATGGAAAGGGGTTAGCCTTACTTTTTTTTTGGGCAAGAAACTTTTGGTCTCAGATTCGATTTGAATGACCCTTATCTGATCAATTGGACCCTTAGAAACTCAGAAATCGCAGCGAAAAGAGCGTAGGACAACAGGAGAGAAATGGCGAGCGAAAACCTCATGCTGAAAAATGTCGAAAATTCGGGTTCTGGTTTTTTGGCTGTAACTTTTGATGCGTTGATCGCAGCGTATTGGGACTGCGCCCAATCGAATTCTCTCGCAAAATCACGTCGGAATAGTTTTACAATCAATCGATTTCAGCACTTACCAAAATCGCGAAAATTTTCGCCAAAAATGGTAAGGGGTTAGCCTTACTTTTTTTTTGGGCAAAAAACTTTTGGTCTCAGATTTGATTTGAATGATCCTTATCTGATCGATTGGACCCACAGGAACCCAGAAATCGCAGCAGAAAGAGCGTAGGACTAACAGGAGAGAAATGGCGAGCGAAAACCTCATGCTGAAAATTGTCGAAAATTCAGGTTCTGGTTTTTTGGCTGTAACTTTTGATGCGTTGATCGCAGCGTATTGGGACTGCGCCCAATCGATTTCCCTCGCAAAATCACGTTCGATTAGTGCTGCAATGAATTGATTCCAGCACTTTTCAAAATCGCGAAAATTTTCGCCAAAAATGGAAAGGGGTTAGCCTTACTTTTTTTTTGGGCAAAAAACTTTTGGTCTCAGATTCGATTTGAATGACCCTTATCTGATCAATTGGACCCTTGGAAACTCAGAAATCGCAGCGAAAAGAGCGTAGGACCAACAGGAGAGAAATGGCGAGCGAAAAACACATGATGAAAAATGTCGAAAATTCAGGTTCTGGTTTTTCGGCTGTAACTTTTGATGCGTTGATCGCAGCGTATTGGGACTGCGCCCGATTGGTTTCTCTCGTAAAATCACGTCGGAAAAGTGCTACAATTAATTGATTCCAGCACTTTGCAAAATCGCGAAAATTGTCACCAAAAATGGTAAGGGGTTAGCCTTACTTTTTTTTTGGGCAAAAAACTTTTGGTCTCAGATTCGATTTGAATGACCCTTGTCTGATCAATTGGACCCTCAGGAACCCAGAAATCGCAGCGAAAAGAGCGTAGGACCAACAGGAGAGAAATGGCGAGCGAAAACCTCGTGCTGAAAAATGTCGAAAATTCAGGTTCTGGTTTTTTGGCTGTAACTTTTGATGCGTTGATCGCAGCGTATTGGGACTGCGCCCAATCGATTTCCCTCGCAAAATCACGTTCGATTAGTGCTGCAATGAATTGATTCCAGCACTTTTCAAAATCGCGAAAATTTTCGCCAAAAATGGAAAGGGGTTAGCCTTACTTTTTTTTTGGGCAAAAAACTTTTGGTCTCAGATTCGATTTGAATGACCCTTATCTGATCATTTGGACCCTGAGGAACCCAGGAATCGCAGCGAAAAGAGCGTAGGACCAACAGGAGAGAAATGGCGAGCGAAAAACACATGCTGAAAAATGTCGAAAATTCAGGTTCTGGTATTTCGGCTGTAACTTTTGATGCGTTGATCGCAGCGTATTGGGACTGCGCCCAATCGATTTCTCTCGCAAAATCACGTCGGGATAGTGCTACAATCAATCGATTTCAGCACTTTCCAAAATCGCGAAAATTTTCGCCAAAAATGGTAAGGGGTTAGCCTTACTTTTTTTTTGGGCAAAAAACTTTTGGTCTCAGATTCGATTTGAATGATCCTTATCTGATCAATTGGACCCTTAGGAACCCAGAAATCGCAGTAAAAAGAGCGTAGGACCAACAGGAGAGAAATGGCGAGCGAAAAACACATGCTGAAAAATGTCGAAAATTCAGGTTCCGGTTTTTAGGCTGTATCTTTTGATGCGTTAATCGCAGCGTATTGGGACTGCGCCCAATCGAATTCTCTCGCAAAATTACGTTCGATTAGTGCCACAATCGATTGATTCCAGCACTCTCCAAAATCGCGAAAATTTTCACCAAAAATGGTAAGGGGTTAGCCTTACTTTTTTTTTGGGCAAAAAACTTTTGGTCTCAGATTCGATTTGAATGACCCTTATCTGATCAATCGGACCCTTAGGAACCCAGAAATCGCAGCGAAAAGAGCGTAGGACCAACAGGAGAGAAATGGCGAGCGAAAACCTCATGCTGAAAAATGTCGAAAATTCGGGTTCTGGTTTTTTGGCTGTAGCTTTTGATGCGTTGATCGCAGCGTATTGGGACTGCGCCCAATCGAATTCTCTCGCAAAATCACGTCGTAATAGTTTTACAATCAATCGATTTCAGCACTTACCAAAATCGCGAAAATTTTCGCCAAAAATGGTAAGGGGTTAGCCTTACTTTTTTTTTGGGCAAAAAACTTTTGGTCTCAGATTCGATTTGAATGATCCTTATCTGATCAATTGGACCCTCAGGAACCCAGAAATCGCAGCGAAATAAGCGTAGGACCAACAGGAGAGAAATGGCGAGCGAAAAACACATGATGAAAAATGTCGAAAATTCGGGTTCTGGTTTTTCGGCTGTAACTTTTGATGCGTTGATCGCAGCGTATTGGGACTGCGCCCAATCGATTTCGCTCGCAAAATTACGTTCGATTAGTGCTGCAATTAATTGATTCCAGCACTTTCCAAAATCGCGAAAATTTTCACCAAAAATGGTAAGGGGTTAGCCTTACTTTTTTTTTCGGCAAAAAACTTTTGGTCTCAGATTCGATTTGAATGACCCTTATCTGATCAATTGGACCCTTAGGAACCCAGAAATCGCGGCGAAAAGAGCGTAGGACCAACAGGAGAGAAATGGCGAGCGAAACCCACATGCTGGAAAATGTCGAAAATTCAGGTTCTGGTTTTTCGGCTGTAACTTTTGATGCGTTGATCGCAGCGTATTGAGACTGCGCCAGTTCGATTTCTCTCGCAAAATCACGTCGGAATAGTGCCACAATTAATTGATTCCAGCACTTTCCAAAATCGCGAAAATTTTCACCAAAAATGGTAAGGGGTTAGCCTTACTTTTTTTTTCGGCAAAAAACTTTTGGTCTCAGATTCGATTCGAATGACCCTTATCTGATCAATTGGACCCTTAGGAACCCAGAAATCGCAGCGAAAAGAGCGTGGGACCAACAGGAGACAAATAGCGAGCGAAAACCTCATGCTTCAAAATGTCGAAAATTCAGGTTCTGGTTGTTTGACTGTAACTTTTGATGCGTTGATCGCAGCGTATTGGCACTGCGCCCAATCGATTTCTCTCGCAAAATTACGTCCGATCAGTGCTGCAATTAATTGATTTCAGCACTTTTCAAAATCGCGAAAATTTTCGCCAAAAATGGAAAGGGGTTAGCCTTACTTTTTTTTTGGGCAAAAAACTTTTGGTCTCAGATTCGATTTGAATGATCCTTATCTGATCAATTGGACCCTCAGGAACCCAGAAATCGCAGCAAAAAGAGCGTAGGACCAACAGGAGAGAAATGGCGAGCGAAACCCACATGCTGGAAAATGTCGAAAATTCGGGTTCTGGTATTTCGGCTGTAACTTTTGATGCGTTGATCGCAGCGTATTGGGACTGCGCCCAATCGATTTCTCTCGCAAAATCACGTCGGGATAGTGCTACAATCAATCGATTTCAGCACTTTCCAAAATCGCGAAAATTTTCGCCAAAAATGGTAAGGGGTTAGCCTTACTTTTTTTTTGGGCAAAATACTTTTGGTCTCAGATTCGATTTGAATGATCCTTATCTGATCAATTGGACCCTTAGGAACCCAGAAATCGCAGTAAAAAGAGCGTAGGACCAACAGGAGAGAAATGGCGAGCGAAAACCACATGCTGAAAAATGTCGAAAATTCAGGTTCCGGTTTTTAGGCTGTATCTTTTGATGCGTTAATCGCAGCGTATTGGGACTGCGCCCAATCGAATTCTCTCGCAAAATTACGTTCGATTAGTGCCACAATCGATTGATTCCAGCACTCTCCAAAATCGCGAAAATTTTCACCAAAAATGGTAAGGGGTTAGCCTTACTTTTTTTTTCGGCAAAAAACTTTTGGTCTCAGATTCGATTCGAATGACCCTTATCTGATCAATTGGACCCTTAGGAACCCAGAAATCGCAGCGAAAAGAGCGTGGGACCAACAGGAGACAAATAGCGAGCGAAAACCTCATGCTTCAAAATGTCGAAAATTCAGGTTCTGGTTGTTTGACTGTAACTTTTGATGCGTTGATCGCAGCGTATTGGCACTGCGCCCAATCGATTTCTCTCGCAAAATTACGTCCGATCAGTGCTGCAATTAATTGATTTCAGCACTTTTCAAAATCGCGAAAATTTTCGCCAAAAATGGAAAGGGGTTAGCCTTACTTTTTTTTTGGGCAAAAAACTTTTGGTCTCAGATTCGATTTGAATGACCCTTATCTGATCAATTGGACCCTTAGGAACCCAGAAATCGCAGTAAAAAGAGCGTAGGACCAACAGGAGAGAAATGGCGAGCGAAAACCACATGCTGAAAAATGTCGAAAATTCAGGTTCCGGTTTTTAGACTGTATCTTTTAATGCGTTAATCGCAGCGTATTGGGACTGCGCCCAATCGAATTCTCTCGCAAAATTACGTTCGATTAGTGCCACAATCGATTGATTCCAGCACTCTCCAAAATCGCGAAAATTTTCACCAAAAATGGTAAGGGGTTAGCCTTACTTTTTTTTTGGGCAAAAAACTTTTGGTCTCAGATTCGATTTGAATGACCCTTATCTGATCAATCGGACCCTTAGGAACCCAGAAATCGCAGCGAAAAAAGCGTAGGACCAACAGGAGAGAAATGGCGAGCGAAAACCTCATGCTGAAAAATGTCGAAAATTCGGGTTCTGGTTTTTTGGCTGTAACTTTTGATGCGTTGATCGCAGCGTATTGGGACTGCGCCCAATCGAATTCTCTCGCAAAATCACGTCGGAATAGTTTTACAATCAATCGATTTCAGCACTTACCAAAATCGCGAAAATTTTCGCCAAAAATGGTAAGGGGTTAGCCTTACTTTTTTTTTGGGCAAAAAACTTTTGGTCTCAGATTCGATTTGAATGATCCTTATCTGATCAATTGGACCCTCAGGAACCCAGAAATCGCAGCGAAATAAGCGTAGGACCAACAGGAGAGAAATGGCGAGCGAAAAACACATGATGAAAAATGTCGAAAATTCAGGTTCTGGTTTTTCGGCTGTAACTTTTGATGCGTTGATCGCAGCGTATTGAGACTGCGCCCAATCGATTTCACTCGCAAAATTACGTTCGATTAGTGCTGCAAATAATTGATTCCAGCACTTTCCAAAATCGCGAAAATTTTCACCAAAAATGGTAAGGGGTTAGCCTTACTTTTTTTTTCGGCAAAAAACTTTTGGTCTCAGATTCGATTTGAATGACCCTTATCTGATCAATTGGACCCTTGGGAACCCAGAAATCGCGGCGAAAAGAGCGTAGGACCAACAGGAGAGAAATGGCGAGCGAAAAACACATGATGAAAAATGTCGAAAATTCAGGTTCTGGTTTTTCGGCTGTAACTTTTGATGCGTTGATCGCAGCGTATTGAGACTGCGCCAGTTCGATTTCTCTCGCAAAATCACGTCGGAATAGTGCCACAATTAATTGATTCCAGCACTTTCCAAAATCGCGAAAATTTTCACCAAAAATGGTAAGGGGTTAGCCTTACTTTTTTTTTCGGCAAAAAACTTTTGGTCTCAGATTCGATTCGAATGACCCTTATCTGATCAATTGGACCCTTAGGAACCCAGAAATCGCAGCGAAAAGAGCGTGGGACCAACAGGAGACAAATAGCGAGCGAAAACCTCATGCTTCAAAATGTCGAAAATTCAGGTTCTGGTTGTTTGACTGTAACTTTTGATGCGTTGATCGCAGCGTATTGGCACTGCGCCCAATCGATTTCTCTCGCAAAATTACGTTCGATCAGTGCTGCAATTAATTGATTTCAGCACTTTTCAAAATCGCGAAAATTTTCGCCAAAAATGGAAAGGGGTTAGCCTTACTTTTTTTTTGGGCAAAAAACTTTTGGTCTCAGATTCGATTTGAATGACCCTTATCTGATCAATTGGACCCTTAGGAACCCAGAAATCGCAGTAAAAAGAGCGTAGGACCAACAGGAGAGAAATGGCGAGCGAAAACCACATGCTGAAAAGTGTCGAAAATTCAGGTTCCGGTTTTTAGGCTGTATCTTTTGATGCGTTAATCGCAGCGTATTGGGACTGCGCCCAATCGAATTCTCTCGCAAAATTACGTTCGATTAGTGCCACAATCGATTGATTCCAGCACTCTCCAAAATCGCGAAAATTTTCACCAAAAATGGTAAGGGGTTAGCCTTACTTTTTTTTTGGGCAAAAAACTTTTGGTCTCAGATTCGATTTGAATGACCCTTATCTGATCAATCGGACCCTTAGGAACCCAGAGATCGCAGCGAAAAGAGCGTAGGACCAACAGGAGAGAAATGGCGAGCGAAAACCTCATGCTGAAAAATGTCGAAAATTCGGGTTCTGGTTTTTTGGCTGTAACTTTTGATGCGTTGATCGCAGCGTATTGGGACTGCGCCCAATCGAATTCTCTCGCAAAATCACGTCGGAATAGTTCTACAATCAATCGATTTCAGCACTTACCAAAATCGCGAAAATTTTCGCCAAAAATGGTAAGGGGTTAGCCTTACTTTTTTTTTGGGCAAAAAACTTTTGGTCTCAGATTCGATTTGAATGACCCTTATCTGATCAATTGGACCCTCAGGAACCCAGAAATCGCAGCGAAATTAGCGTAGGACCAACAGGAGAGAAATGGCGAGCGAAAAACACATGATGAAAAACGTCGAAAATTCAGGTTCTGGTTTTTCGGCTGTAACTTTTGATGCGTTGATCGCAGCGTATTGAGACTGCGCCCAATCGATTTCACTCGCAAAATGACGTTCGATTAGTGCTGCAAATAATTGATTCCAGCACTTTCCAAAATCGCGAAAATTTTCACCAAAAATGGTAAGGGGTTAGCCTTACTTTTTTTTCGGCAAAAAACTTTTGGTCTCAGATTCGATTTGAATGACCCTTATCTGATCAATTGGACCCTTAGGAACCCAGAAATCGCGGCGAAAAGAGCGTAGGACCAACAGGAGAGAAATGGCGAGCGAAACCCACATGCTGGAAAATGTCGAAAATTCAGGTTCTGGTTTTTCGGCTGTAACTTTTGATGCGTTGATCGCAGCGTATTGAGACTGCGCCAGTTCGATTTCTCTCGCAAAATCACGTCGGAATAGTGCCACAATTAATTGATTCCAGCACTTTCCAAAATCGCGAAAATTTTCACCAAAAATGGTAAGGGGTTAGCCTTACTTTTTTTTTCGGCAAAAAACTTTTGGTCTCAGATTCGATTCGAATGACCCTTATCTGATCAATTGGACCCTTAGGAACCCAGAAATCGCAGCGAAAAGAGCGTGGGACCAACAGGAGACAAATAGCGAGCGAAAACCTCATGCTTCAAAATATCGAAAATTCAGGTTCTGGTTGTTTGACTGTAACTTTTGATGCGTTGATCGCAGCGTATTGGCACTGCGCCCAATCGATTTCTCTCGCAAAATCACGTTCGATCAGTGCTGCAATTAATTGATTTCAGCACTTTTCAAAATCGCGAAAATTTTCGCCAAAAATGGAAAGGGGTTAGCCTTACTTTTTTTTTGGGCAAAAAACTTTTGGTCTCAGATTCGATTTGAATGATCCTTATCTGATCAATTGGACCCTCAGGAACCCAGAAATCGCAGCAAAAAGAGCGTAGGACCAACAGGAGAGAAATTGCGAGCGAAAACCTCATGCTGAAAATTGTCGAAAATTCAGGTTCTGGTTTTTTGGCTGTAACTTTTGATGCGTTGATCGCAGCGTATTGGGACTGCGCCCAATCGATTTCCCTCGCAAAATCACGTTCGATTAGTGCTGCAATGAATTGATTCCAGCACTTTTCAAAATCGCGAAAATTTTCGCCAAAAATGGAAAGGGGTTAGCCTTACTTTTTTTTTGGGCAAAAAACTTTTGGTCTCAGATTCGATTTGAATGACCCTTATCTGATCAATCGGACCCTTAGGAACCCAGAAATCGCAGCGAAAAGAGCGTAGGACCAACAGGAGAGAAATGGCGAGCGAAAACCTCATGCTGAAAAATGTCGAAAATTCAGGTTCTGGTATTTCGGCTGTAACTTTTGATGCGTTGATCGCAGCGTATTGGGACTGCGCCCAATCGATTTCTCTCGCAAAATCACGTCGGGATAGTGCTACAATCAATCGATTTCAGCACTTTCCAAAATCGCGAAAATTTTCGCCAAAAATGGTAAGGGGTTAGCCTTACTTTTTTTTTGGGCAAAAAACTTTTGGTCTCAGATTCGATTTAAATGACCCTTATCTGATCATTTGGACCCTGAGGAACCCAGAAATCGCAGCGAAAAGAGCGTAGGACCAACAGGAGAGAAATGGCGAGCGAAAAACACATGCTGAAAAATGTCGAAAATTCAGGTTCTGGTATTTCGGCTGTAACTTTTAATGCGTTGATCGCAGCGAATTGGGACTGCGCTTAATCGATTTCTCTGGCAAATTCACGTCGGAATAGTGCTACAATCAATCGATTTCAGCACTTTCCAAAATCGCGAAAATTT
The DNA here is from genome assembly GCF_021155775.2 of Neodiprion pinetum. Classification (NCBI taxonomy): domain Eukaryota; kingdom Metazoa; phylum Arthropoda; class Insecta; order Hymenoptera; family Diprionidae; genus Neodiprion; species Neodiprion pinetum. The sequence goes on from NC_060232.1 coordinate 25,716,560, forward strand.
TTGCCAAAAATGGTAAGGGGTTAGCCTTACTTTTTTTTTGGGCAAAAAACTTTTGGTCTCAGATTCGATGTGAATGACCCTTATCTGATCAATTGGACCCTTAGGAACCCAGAAATCGCAGTAAAAAGAGCGTAGGACCAACAGGAGAGAAATGGCGAGCGAAAACCACATGCTGAAGAATGTCGAAAATTCAGGTTCCGGTTTTTAGGCTGTATCTTTTGATGCGTTAATCGCAGCGTATTGGGACTGCGCCCAATCGAATTCTCTCGCAAAATTACGTTTGATTAGTGCCACAATCGATTGATTCCAGCACTCTCCAAAATCGCGAAAATTCTCACCAAAAATGGTAAGGGGTTAGCCTTACTTTCTTTTTGGGCAAAAAACTTTTGGTCTCAGATTCGATTTGAATGACCCTTATCTGATCAATTGGACCCTTAGGAACCCAGAAATCGCGGCGAAAAGAGCGTAGGACCAACAGGAGAGGAATGGCGAGCGAAAACCACATGCTGGAAAATGTCGAAAATTCAGGTTCTGGTTTTTCGGCTGTAACTTTTGATGCGTTGATCGCAGCGTATTGAGACTGCGCCAGTTCGATTTCTCTCGCAAAATCACGTCGGAATAGTGCCACAATCAATTGATTCCAGCACTTTCCAAAATCGCGAAAATTTTCACCAAAAATGGTAAGGGGTTAGCCTTACTTTTTTTTTCGGCAAAAAACTTTTGGTCTCAGATTCGATTCGAATGACCCTTATCTGATCAATTGGACCCTTAGGAACCCAGAAATCGCAGCGAAATAAGCGTAGGACCAACAGGAGAGAAATGGCGAGCGAAAAACACATGATGAAAAATGTCGAAAATTCAGGTTCTGGTTTTTCGGCTGTAACTTTTGATGCGTTGATCGCAGCGTATTGAGACTGCGCCCAATCGATTTCACTCGCAAAATTACGTTCGATTAGTGCTGCAAATAATTGATTCCAGCACTTTCCAAAATCGCGAAAATTTTCACCAAAAATGGTAAGGGGTTAGCCTTACTTTTTTTTTCGGCAAAAAACTTTTGGTCTCAGATTCGATTTGAATGACCCTTATCTGATCAATTGGACCCTCAGGAACCCAGAAATCGCAGCGAAATTAGCGTAGGACCAACAGGAGAGAAATGGCGAGCGAAAAACACATGATGAAAAACGTCGAAAATTCAGGTTCTGGTTTTTCGGCTGTAACTTTTGATGCGTTGATCGCAGCGTATTGAGACTGCGCCCAATCGATTTCACTCGCAAAATTACGTTCGATTAGTGCTGCAAATAATTGATTCCAGCACTTTCCAAAATCGCGAAAATTTTCACCAAAAATGGTAAGGGGTTAGCCTTACTTTTTTTTTCGGCAAAAAACTTTTGGTCTCAGATTCGATTTGAATGACCCTTATCTGATCAATTGGACCCTTAGGAACCCAGAAATCGCGGCGAAAAGAGCGTAGGACCAACAGGAGAGAAATGGCGAGCGAAACCCACATGCTGGAAAATGTCGAAAATTCAGGTTCTGGTTTTTCGGCTGTAACTTTTGATGCGTTGATCGCAGCGTATTGAGACTGCGCCAGTTCGATTTCTCTCGCAAAATCACGTCGGAATAGTGCCACAATTAATTGATTCCAGCACTTTCCAAAATCGCGAAAATTTTCACCAAAAATGGTAAGGGGTTAGCCTTACTTTTTTTTTCGGCAAAAAACTTTTGGTCTCAGATTCGATTCGAATGACCCTTATCTGATCAATTGGACCCGTAGGAACCCAGAAATCGCAGCGAAAAGAGCGTGGGACCAACAGGAGACAAATAGCGAGCGAAAACCTCATGCTTCAAAATATCGAAAATTCAGGTTCTGGTTGTTTGACTGTAACTTTTGATGCGTTGATCGCAGCGTATTGGCACTGCGCCCAATCGATTTCTCTCGCAAAATTACGTTCGATCAGTGCTGCAATTAATTGATTTCAGCACTTTTCAAAATCGCGAAAATTTTCGCCAAAAATGGAAAGGGGTTAGCCTTACTTTTTTTTTGGGCAAAAAACTTTTGGTCTCAGATTCGATTTGAATGATCCTTATCTGATCAATTGGACCCTCAGGAACCCAGAAATCGCCGCAAAAAGAGCGTAGGACCAACAGGAGAGAAATTGCGAGCGAAAACCTCATGCTGAAAATTGTCGAAAATTCAGGTTCTGGTTTTTTGGCTGTAACTTTTGATGCGTTGATCGCAGCGTATTGGGACTGCGCCCAATCGATTTCCCTAGCAAAATCACGTTCGATTAGTGCTGCAATGAATTGATTCCAGCACTTTTCAAAATCGCAAAAATTTTTGCCAAAAATGGAAAGGGGTTAGCCTTACTTTTTTTTTGGGCAAAAAACTTTTGGTCTCAGATTCGATGTGAATGACCCTTATCTGATCAATTGGACCCTTAGGAACCCAGAAATCGCAGTAAAAAGAGCGTAGGACCAACAGGAGAGAAATGGCGAGCGAAAACCACATGCTGAAGAATGTCGAAAATTCAGGTTCCGGTTTTTAGGCTGTATCTTTTGATGCGTTAATCGCAGCGTATTGGGACTGCGCCCAATCGAATTCTCTCGCAAAATTACGTTCGATTAGTGCCACAATCGATTGATTCCAGCACTCTCCAAAATCGCGAAAATTCTCACCAAAAATGGTAAGGGGTTAGCCTTACTTTCTTTTTGGGCAAAAAACTTTTGGTCTCAGATTCGATTTGAATGACCCTTATCTGATCAATTGGACCCTTAGGAACCCAGAAATCGCGGCGAAAAGAGCGTAGGACCAACAGGAGAGGAATGGCGAGCGAAAACCACATGCTGGAAAATGTCGAAAATTCAGGTTCTGGTTTTTCGGCTGTAACTTTTGATGCGTTGATCGCAGCGTATTGAGACTGCGCCAGTTCGATTTCTCTCGCAAAATCACGTCGGAATAGTGCCACAATCAATTGATTCCAGCACTTTCCAAAATCGCGAAAATTTTCACCAAAAATGGTAAGGGGTTAGCCTTACTTTTTTTTTCGGCAAAAAACTTTTGGTCTCAGATTCGATTCGAATGACCCTTATCTGATCAATTGGACCCTTAGGAACCCAGAAATCGCAGCGAAATAAGCGTAGGACCGACAGGAGAGAAATGGCGAGCGAAAAACACATGATGAAAAATGTCGAAAATTCAGGTTCTGGTTTTTCGGCTGTAACTTTTGATGCGTTGATCGCAGCGTATTGAGACTGCGCCCAATCGATTTCACTCGCAAAATTACGTTCGATTAGTGCTGCAAATAATTGATTCCAGCACTTTCCAAAATCGCGAAAATTTTCACCAAAAATGGTAAGGGGTTAGCCTTACTTTTTTTTTCGGCAAAAAACTTTTGGTCTCAGATTCGATTCGAATGACCCTTATCTGATCAATTGGACCCTTAGGAACCCAGAAATCGCGGCGAAAAGAGCGTAGGACCAACAGGAGAGAAATGGCGAGCGAAACCCACATGCTGGAAAATGTCGAAAATTCAGGTTCTGGTTTTTCGGCTGTAACTTTTGATGCGTTGATCGCAGCGTATTGAGACTGCGCCAGTTCGATTTCTCTCGCAAAATCACGTCGGAATAGTGCCACAATTAATTGATTCCAGCACTTTCCAAAATCGCGAAAATTTTCACCAAAAATGGTAAGGGGTTAGCCTTACTTTTTTTTTCGGCAAAAAACTTTTGGTCTCAGATTCGATTCGAATGACCCTTATCTGATCAATTGGACCCTTAGGAACCCAGAAATCGCAGCGAAAAGAGCGTGGGACCAACAGGAGACAAATAGCGAGCGAAAACCTCATGCTTCAAAATATCGAAAATTCAGGTTCTGGTTGTTTGACTGTAACTTTTGATGCGTTGATCGCAGCGTATTGGCACTGCGCCCAATCGATTTCTCTCGCAAAATTACGTTCGATCAGTGCTGCAATTAATTGATTTCAGCACTTTTCAAAATCGCGAAAATTTTCGCCAAAAATGGAAAGGGGTTAGCCTTACTTTTTTTTTGGGCAAAAAACTTTTGGTCTCAGATTCGATTTGAATGATCCTTATCTGATCAATTGGACCCTTAGGAACCCAGAAATCGCAGCAAAAAGAGCGTAGGACCAACAGGAGAGAAATGGCGAGCGAAAACCACATGCTGAAAAATGCCGAAAATTCAGGTTCCGGTTTTTAGGCTGTATCTTTTGATGCGTTGATCGCAGCGTATTGGGACTGCGCCCAATCGATTTTTCCCGCGAAATCACGTCGGAATAGTGCCACAATCGATTGATTCCAGCACTTTCCAAAATCGCGAAAATTTTCACAAAAAATGGTAAGGGGTTAGCCTTACTGTTTTTTTTCGGTAAAAAACTTTTGGTCTCAGATTCGATTTGAATGACCCGTATCTGATCATTTGGACCCTGAGGAACCCAGGAATCGCAGCGAAAAGAGCGTAGGACCAACAGGAGAGGAATGGCGAGCGAAAAACACATGCTGAAAAATGTCGAAAATTCAGGTTCTGGTATTTCGGCTGTAACTTTTGATGCGTCGATCGCAGCGTATTGGGACTGCGCCCAATCGATTTCTCTCGCAGAATCACGTCAAGATAGTGCTACAATCAATCGATTTCAGCACTTTCCGAAATCGCGAAAATTTTTGCCAAAAATGGTAAGGGGTTAGCCTTACTTTTTTTTTGGGCAAAAAACTTTTGGTCTCAGATTCGATTTGAATGACCCTCATCTGATCAATTGGACCCTTAGGAACCCAGAAATCGCAGTGAAAAGAGCGTAGGACCAACAGGAGAGAAATGGCGAGCGAAAACCACATGCTGAAAAATGCCGAAAATTCAGGTTCCGGTTTTTAGGCTGTATCTTTTGATGCGTTGATCGCAGCGTATTGGGACTGCGCCCAATCGATTTTTCCCGCGAAATCACGTCGGAATAGTGCCACAATCGATTGATTCCAGCACTTTCCAAAATCGCGAAAATTTTCACAAAAAATGGTAAGGGGTTAGCCTTACTGTTTTTTTTCGGCAAAAAACTTTTGGTCTCAGATTCGATTTGAATGACCCGTATCTGATCATTTGGACCCTGAGGAACCCAGGAATCGCAGCGAAAAGAGCGTAGGACCAACAGGAGAGGAATGGCGAGCGAAAAACACATGCTGAAAAATGTCGAAAATTCAGGTTCTGGTATTTCGGCTGTAACTTTTGATGCGTCGATCGCAGCGTATTGGGACTGCGCCCAATCGATTTCTCTCGCAGAATCACGTCGGGATAGTGCTACAATCAATCGATTTCAGCACTTTCCGAAATCGCGAAAATTTTTGCCAAAAATGGTAAGGGGTTAGCCTTACTTTTTTTTTGGGCAAAAAACTTTTGGTCTCAGATTCGATTTGAATGACCCTCATCTGATCAATTGGACCCTTAGGAACCCAGAAATCGCAGTGAAAAGAGCGTAGGACCAACAGGAGAGAAATGGCGAGCGAAAACCACATGCTGAAAAATGTCGAAAATTCAGGTTCCGGTTTTTAGACTGTATCTTTTGATGCGTTAATCGCAGCGTATTGGGACTGCGCCCAATCGAATTCTCTCGCAAAATTACGTTTGATTAGTGCCACAATCGATTGATTCCAGCACTCTCCAAAACCGCGAAAATTTTCACCAAAAATGGTAAGGGGTTAGCCTTACTTTTTTTTTGGGCAAAAAACTTTTGGTCTCAGATTCGATTTGAATGACCCTCATCTGATCAATCGGACCCTTAGGAACCCAGAAATCGCAGCGAAAAGAGCGCAGGACCAACAGGAGAGAAATGGCGAGCGAAAACCTCATGCTGAAAAATGTCGAAAATTCGGGTTCTGGTTTTTTGGCTGTAACTTTTGATGCGTTGATCGCAGCGTATTGGGACTGCGCCCAATCGAATTCTCTTGCAAAATCACGTCGGAATAGTTTTACAATCAATCGATTTCAGCACTTACCAAAATCGCAAAAATTTTCGCCAAAAATGGTAAGGGGTTAGCCTTACTTTTTTTTTGGGCAAAAAACTTTTGGTCTCAGATTCGATTTGAATGACCCTCATCTGATCAATCGGACCCTTAGGAACCCAGAAATCGCAGCGAAAAGAGCGCAGGACCAACAGGAGAGAAATGGCGAGCGAAAACCTCATGCTGAAAAATGTCGAAAATTCGGGTTCTGGTTTTTTGGCTGTAACTTTTGATGCGTTGATCGCAGCGTATTGAGACTGCGCCCAATCGATTTCGCTCGCAAAATGACGTTCGATTAGTGCTGCAATTAATTGATTCCAGCACTTTCCAAAATCGCGAAAATTTTCACCAAAAATGGTAAGGGGTTAGCCTTACTTTTTTTTTCGGCAAAAAACTTTTGGTCTCAGATTCGATTTGAATGACCCTTATCTGATCAATTGGATCCTTAGAAACCCAGAAATCGCGGCGAAAAGAGCGTAGGACCAACAGGAGAGAAATGGCGAGCGAAAACAACATGCTGGAAAATGTCGAAAATTCAGGTTCTGGTTTTTCGGCTGTAACTTTCGATGCGTTGATCGCAGCGTATTGAGACTGCGCCAGATCGATTTCTCTCGCAAAATCACGTCGGAATAGTGCCACAATTAATTGATTCCAGCACTTTCCAAAATCGCGAAAATTTTCAACAAAAATGGTAAGGGGTTAGCCTTACTTTTTGTTTCGGCAAAAAACTTTTGGTCTCAGATTCGATTTGAATGACCCTTATCTGATCAATTGGACCCTTAGAAACCCAGAAATCGCGGCGAAAAGAGCGTAGGACCAACAGGAGAGAAATGGCGAGCGAAAACCACATGCTGGAAAATGTCGAAAATTCAGGTTCTGGTTTTTCGGCTGTAACTTTTGATGCGTTGATCGCAGCGTATTGAGACTGCGCCAGATCGATTTCTCTCGCAAAATCACGTCGGAATAGTGCCACAATTAATTGATCCCAGCACTTTCCAAAATCGCGAAAATTTTCACCAAAAATGGTAAGGGGTTAGCCTTACTTTTTTTTTCGGCAGAAAACTTTTGGTCTCACATTCGATTTGAATGACCCTTATCTGATCAATTGGACCCTAAGGAACCCAGAAATCGCGGCGAAAAGAGCGTAGGACCAACAGGAGAGAAATGGCGAGCGATAACCACATGCTGGAAAATGTCGAAAATTCAGGTTCTGGTTTTTCGGCTGTAACTTTTGATGCGTTGATCGCAGCGTATTGGGACTGCGCCCAATCGATTTCGCTCGCAAAATTACGTTCGATTAGTGCTGCAATTAATTGATTCCAGCACTTTTCAAAATCGCGAAAATTTTCGCCAAAAATGGAAAGGGGTTAGCCTCACTTTTTTTTTGGGCAAAAAACTTTTGGTCTCAGATTCGATTTGAATGACCCTTATCTGATCAATTGGACCCTTAGGAACCCAGAAATCGCAGCAAAAAGAGCGTAGGACCAACAGGAGAGAAATGGCGAGCGAAAACCACATGCTGAAAAATGCCGAAAATTCAGGTTCCGGTTTTTAGGCTGTATCTTTTGATGCGTTGATCGCAGCGTATTGGGACTGCGCCCAATCGATTTTTCCCGCAAAATCACGTCGGAATAGTGCCACAATCGATTGATTCCAGCACTTTCCAAAATCGCGAAAATTTTCACCAAAAATGGTAAGGGGTTAGCCTTACTTTTTTTTTGGGCAAAAAACTTTCGGTCTCAGATTCGATTTGAATGACCCTTATCTGATCAATTGTACCCTTAGGAACCCAGAAATCGCGGCGAAAAGAGCGTAGGACCAACAGGAGAGAAATGGCGAGCGAAAACCTCATGCTGAAAAATGTCGAAAATTCGGGTTCTGGTTTTTTGGCTGTAACTTTTGATGCGTTGATCGCAGCGTATTGGGACTGCGCCCAACCGAATTCTCTAGCAAAATCACGTCGGAATAGTGCTACAATCAATCGATTTCAGCACTTACCAAAATCGCAAAAATTTTCGCCAAAAATGGTAAGGGGTTAGCCTTACTTTTTTTTTGGGCAAAAAACTTTTGGTCTCAGATTCGATTTGAATGACCCTCATCTGATCAATCGGACCCTTAGGAACCCAGAAATCGCAGCGAAAAGAGCGCAGGACCAACAGGAGAGAAATGGCGAGCGAAAACCTCATGCTGAAAAATGTCGAAAATTCGGGTTCTGGTTTTTTGGCTGTAACTTTTGATGCGTTGATCGCAGCGTATTGGGACTGCGCCCAATCGAATTCTCTCGCAAAATCACGTCGGAATAGTTCTACAATCAATCGATTTCAGCACTTACCAAAATCGCGAAAATTTTCGCCAAAAATGGTAAGGGGTTAGCCTTACTTTTTTTTTGGGCAAAAAACTTTTGGTCTCAGATTCGATTTGAATGACCCTCATCTGATCAATCGGACCCTTAGGAACCCAGAAATCGCAGCGAAAAGAGCGTAGGACCAACAGGAGAGAAATGGCGAGCGAAAACAACATGCTGGAAAATGTCGAAAATTCAGGTTCTGGTTTTTCGGCTGTAACTTTCGATGCGTTGATCGCAGCGTATTGAGACTGCGCCCAATCGAATTCTCTCGCAAAATTACGTTTGATTAGTGCCACAATCGATTGATTCCAGCACTCTCCAAAACCGCGAAAATTTTCACCAAAAATGGTAAGGGGTTAGCCTTACTTTTTTTTTGGGCAAAAAACTTTTGGTCTCAGATTCGATTTGAATGACCCTCATCTGATCAATCGGACCCTTAGGAACCCAGAAATCGCAGCGAAAAGAGCGCAGGACCAACAGGAGAGAAATGGCGAGCGAAAACCTCATGCTGAAAAATGTCGAAAATTCGGGTTCTGGTTTTTTGGCTGTAACTTTTGATGCGTTGATCGCAGCGTATTGGGACTGCGCCCAATCGAATTCTCTTGCAAAATCACGTCGGAATAGTTTTACAATCAATCGATTTCAGCACTTACCAAAATCGCAAAAATTTTCGCCAAAAATGGTAAGGGGTTAGCCTTACTTTTTTTTTGGGCAAAAAACTTTTGGTCTCAGATTCGATTTGAATGACCCTCATCTGATCAATCGGACCCTTAGGAACCCAGAAATCGCAGCGAAAAGAGCGCAGGACCAACAGGAGAGAAATGGCGAGCGAAAACCTCATGCTGAAAAATGTCGAAAATTCGGGTTCTGGTTTTTTGGCTGTAACTTTTGATGCGTTGATCGCAGCGTATTGAGACTGCGCCCAATCGATTTCGCTCGCAAAATGACGTTCGATTAGTGCTGCAATTAATTGATTCCAGCACTTTCCAAAATCGCGAAAATTTTCACCAAAAATGGTAAGGGGTTAGCCTTACTTTTTTTTTCGGCAAAAAACTTTTGGTCTCAGATTCGATTTGAATGACCCTTATCTGATCAATTGGATCCTTAGAAACCCAGAAATCGCGGCGAAAAGAGCGTAGGACCAACAGGAGAGAAATGGCGAGCGAAAACAACATGCTGGAAAATGTCGAAAATTCAGGTTCTGGTTTTTCGGCTGTAACTTTCGATGCGTTGATCGCAGCGTATTGAGACTGCGCCAGATCGATTTCTCTCGCAAAATCACGTCGGAATAGTGCCACAATTAATTGATTCCAGCACTTTCCAAAATCGCGAAAATTTTCAACAAAAATGGTAAGGGGTTAGCCTTACTTTTTGTTTCGGCAAAAAACTTTTGGTCTCAGATTCGATTTGAATGACCCTTATCTGATCAATTGGACCCTTAGAAACCCAGAAATCGCGGCGAAAAGAGCGTAGGACCAACAGGAGAGAAATGGCGAGCGAAAACCACATGCTGGAAAATGTCGAAAATTCAGGTTCTGGTTTTTCGGCTGTAACTTTTGATGCGTTGATCGCAGCGTATTGAGACTGCGCCAGATCGATTTCTCTCGCAAAATCACGTCGGAATAGTGCCACAATTAATTGATCCCAGCACTTTCCAAAATCGCGAAAATTTTCACCAAAAATGGTAAGGGGTTAGCCTTACTTTTTTTTTCGGCAGAAAACTTTTGGTCTCACATTCGATTTGAATGACCCTTATCTGATCAATTGGACCCTAAGGAACCCAGAAATCGCGGCGAAAAGAGCGTAGGACCAACAGGAGAGAAATGGCGAGCGATAACCACATGCTGGAAAATGTCGAAAATTCAGGTTCTGGTTTTTCGGCTGTAACTTTTGATGCGTTGATCGCAGCGTATTGGGACTGCGCCCAATCGATTTCGCTCGCAAAATTACGTTCGATTAGTGCTGCAATTAATTGATTCCAGCACTTTTCAAAATCGCGAAAATTTTCGCCAAAAATGGAAAGGGGTTAGCCTCACTTTTTTTTTGGGCAAAAAACTTTTGGTCTCAGATTCGATTTGAATGACCCTTATCTGATCAATTGGACCCTTAGGAACCCAGAAATCGCAGCAAAAAGAGCGTAGGACCAACAGGAGAGAAATGGCGAGCGAAAACCACATGCTGAAAAATGCCGAAAATTCAGGTTCCGGTTTTTAGGCTGTATCTTTTGATGCGTTGATCGCAGCGTATTGGGACTGCGCCCAATCGATTTTTCCCGCAAAATCACGTCGGAATAGTGCCACAATCGATTGATTCCAGCACTTTCCAAAATCGCGAAAATTTTCACCAAAAATGGTAAGGGGTTAGCCTTACTTTTTTTTTGGGCAAAAAACTTTCGGTCTCAGATTCGATTTGAATGACCCTTATCTGATCAATTGTACCCTTAGGAACCCAGAAATCGCGGCGAAAAGAGCGTAGGACCAACAGGAGAGAAATGGCGAGCGAAAACCTCATGCTGAAAAATGTCGAAAATTCGGGTTCTGGTTTTTTGGCTGTAACTTTTGATGCGTTGATCGCAGCGTATTGGGACTGCGCCCAACCGAATTCTCTAGCAAAATCACGTCGGAATAGTGCTACAATCAATCGATTTCAGCACTTACCAAAATCGCAAAAATTTTCGCCAAAAATGGTAAGGGGTTAGCCTTACTTTTTTTTTGGGCAAAAAACTTTTGGTCTCAGATTCGATTTGAATGACCCTCATCTGATCAATCGGACCCTTAGGAACCCAGAAATCGCAGCGAAAAGAGCGCAGGACCAACAGGAGAGAAATGGCGAGCGAAAACCTCATGCTGAAAAATGTCGAAAATTCGGGTTCTGGTTTTTTGGCTGTAACTTTTGATGCGTTGATCGCAGCGTATTGAGACTGCGCCCAATCGATTTCGCTCGCAAAATGACGTTCGATTAGTGCTGCAATTAATTGATTCCAGCACTTTCCAAAATCGCGAAAAGTTTCACCAAAAATGGTAAGGGGTTAGCCTTACTTTTTTTTTCGGCAAAAAACTTTTGGTCTCAGATTCGATTTGAATGACCCTTATCTGATCAATTGGATCCTTAGGAACCCAGAAATCGCGGCGAAAAGAGCGTAGGACCAACAGGAGAGAAATGGCGAGCGAAAACAACATGCTGGAAAATGTCGAAAATTCAGGTTCTGGTTTTTCGGCTGTAACTTTCGATGCGTTGATCGCAGCGTATTGAGACTGCGCCAGATCGATTTCTCTCGCAAAATCACGTCGGAATAGTGCCACAATTAATTGATTCCAGCACTTTCCAAAATCGCGAAAATTTTCAACAAAAATGGTAAGGGGTTAGCCTTACTTTTTGTTTCGGCAAAAAACTTTTGGTCTCAGATTCGATTTGAATGACCCTTATCTGATCAATTGGACCCTTAGAAACCCAGAAATCGCGGCGAAAAGAGCGTAGGACCAACAGGAGAGAAATGGCGAGCGAAAACCACATGCTGGAAAATGTCGAAAATTCAGGTTCTGGTTTTTCGGCTGTAACTTTTGATGCGTTGATCGCAGCGTATTGAGACTGCGCCAGATCGATTTCTCTCGCAAAATCACGTCGGAATAGTGCCACAATCAATTGATCCCAGCACTTTCCAAAATCGCTAAAATTTTCACCAAAAATGGTAAGGGGTTAGCCTTACTTTTTTTTTCGGCAGAAAACTTTTGGTCTCACATTCGATTTGAATGACCCTTATCTGATCAATTGGACCCTCAGGAACCCAGAAATCGCAGCGAAAAGAGCGTAGGACCAACAGGAGAGAAATGGCGAGCGATAACCACATGCTGGAAAATGTCGAAAATTCAGGTTCTGGTTTTTCGGCTGTAACTTTTGATGCGTTGATCGCAGCGTATTGGGACTGCGCCCAATCGATTTCGCTCGCAAAATTACGTTCGATTAGTGCTGCAATTAATTGATTCCAGCACTTTTCAAAATCGCGAAAATTTTCGCCAAAAATGGAAAGGGGTTAGCCTCACTTTTTTTTTGGGCAAAAAACTTTTGGTCTCAGATTCGATTTAAATGACCCTTATCTGATCAATTGGACCCTTAGGAACCCAGAAATCGCAGCAAAAAGAGCGTAGGACCAACAGGAGAGAAATGGCGAGCGAAAACCACATGCTGAAAAATGCCGAAAATTCAGGTTCCGGTTTTTAGGCTGTATCTTTTGATGCGTTGATCGCAGCGTATTGGGACTGCGCCCAATCGATTTTTCCCGCAAAATCACGTCGGAATAGTGCCACAATCGATTGATTCCAGCACTTTCCAAAATCGCGAAAATTTTCACCAAAAATGGTAAGGGGTTAGCCTTACTTTTTTTTTGGGCAAAAAACTTTCGGTCTCAGATTCGATTTGAATGACCCTTATCTGATCAATTGTACCCTTAGGAACCCAGAAATCGCGGCGAAAAGAGCGTAGGACCAACAGGAGAGAAATGGCGAGCGAAAACCTCATGCTGAAAAATGTCGAAAATTCGGGTTCTGGTTTTTTGGCTGTAACTTTTGATGCGTTGATCGCAGCGTATTGGGACTGCGCCCAACCGAATTCTCTAGCGAAATCACGTCGGAATAGTGCTACAATCAATCGATTTCAGCACTTTCCAAAATCGCGAAAATTTTCGCCAAAAATGGAAAGGGGTTGGCCTTATTTTTTTTTTAGGCAAAAAACTTTTGGTCTCAGATTCGATTTGAATGACCCTTATCTGATTAATTGGACCCTTAGAAACCCAGAAATCGCAGCGAAATGAGCGTAGGACCAACAGGAGAGAAATGGCGAGCGAAAACCTCATGCTGAAAAATGTCGAAAATTCGGGTTCTGGTTTTTTGGCTGTAACTTTTGATGCGTTGATCGCAGCGTATTGGGACTGCGCCCAATCGATTTCGCTCGCAAAATTACGTTCGATTAGTGCTGCAATTAATTGATTCCAGCACTTTCCAAAATCGCGAAAATTTTCACCAAAAATGGTAAGGGGTTAGCCTTACTTTTTTTTTCGGCAAAAAACTTTTGGTCTCAGATTCGATTTGAATGACCCTTATCTGATCAATTGGATCCTTAGGAACCCAGAAATCGCGGCGAAAAGAGCGTAGGACCAACAGGAGAGAAATGGCGAGCGAAAACCACATGCTGGAAAATGTCGAAAATTCAGGTTCTGGTTTTTCGGCTGTAACTTTCGATGCGTTGATCGCAGCGTATTGAGACTGCGCCAGATCGATTTCTCTCGCAAAATCACGTCGGAATAGTGCCACAATTAATTGATTCCAGCACTTTCCAAAATCGCGAAAATTTTCACCAAAAATGGTAAGGGGTTAGCCTTACTTTTTTTTTCGGCAAAAAACTTTTGGTCTCAGATTCGATTTGAATGACCCTTATCCGATCAATTGGACCCTTAGGAACCCAGAAATCGCAGCGAAAAGAGCGTGGGACCAACAGGAGACAAATAGCGAGCGAAAACCTCATGCTGAAAAATGTCGAAAATTCGGGTTCTGGTTTTTTGGCTGTAACTTTTGATGCGTTGATCGCAGCGTATTGGGACTGCGCCCAATCGAATTCTCTTGCAAAATCACGTCGGAATAGTTTTACAATCAATCGATTTCAGCACTTACCAAAATCGCGAAAATTTTCGCCAAAAATGGTAAGGGGTTAGCCTTACTTTTTTTTTGGGCAAAAAACTTTTGGTCTCAGATTCGATTCGAATGACCCTTATCTGATCAATTGGACCCTTAGGAACCCAGAAATCGCAGCGAAAAGAGCGCAGGACCAACAGGAGAGAAATGGCGAGCGAAAACCTCATGCTGAAAAATGTCGAAAATTCGGGTTCTGGTTTTTTGGCTGTAACTTTTGATGCGTTGATCGCAGCGTATTGGGACTGCGCCCAATCGAATTCTCTTGCAAAATCACGTCGGAATAGTTTTACAATCAATCGATTTCAGCACTTACCAAAATCGCGAAAATTTTCGCCAAAAATGGTAAGGGGTTAGCCTTACTTTTTTTTTGGGCAAAAAACTTTTGGTCTCAGATTCGATTCGAATGACCCTTATCTGATCAATTGGACCCTTAGGAACCCAGAAATCGCAGCGAAAAGAGCGTGGGACCAACAGGAGACAAATAGCGAGCGAAAACCTCATGCTGAAAAATGTCGAAAATTCAGGTTCTGGTTTTTTGACTGTAACTTTTGATGCGTTGATCGCAGCGTATTGGCACTGCGCCCAATCGATTTCTCTCGCAAAATTACGTTCGATCAGTGCTGCAATTAATTGATTTCAGCACTTTTCAAAATCGCGAAAATTTTCGCCAAAAATGGAAAGGGGTTAGCCTTACTTTTTTTTTGGGCAAAAAACTTTTGGTCTCAGATTCGATTTAAATGACCCTTATCTGATCATTTGGACCCTGAGGAACCCAGGAATCGCAGCGAAAAGAGCGTAGGACCAACAGGAGAGAAATGGCGAGCGAAAAACACATGCTGAAAAATGTCGAAAATTCAGGTTCTGGTATTTCGGCTGTAACTTTTGATGCGTTGATCGCAGCGTATTGGGACTGCGCCCAATCGATTTCTCTCGCAAATTCACGTCGGAATAGTGCTTCAATCAATCGATTTCAGCACTTTCCAAAATCGCGAAAATTTTTGCCAAAAATAGTAAGGGGTTAGCCTTACTTTTTTTTTGGGCAAAAAACTTTTGGTCCCAGCTTCGATTTGAATGACCCTTATCTGATCAATTGGACCCTTAGGAACCCAGAAATCGCAGTAAAAAGAGCGTAGGACCAACAGGAGAGAAATGGCGAGCGAAAACCACATGCTGAAAAATGTCGAAAATTCAGGTTCCGGTTTTTAGGCTGTATCTTTTGATGCGTTAATCGCAGCGTATTGGGACTGCGCCCAATCGAATTCTCTCGCAAAATTACGTTCGATTAGTGCCACAATCGATTGATTCCAGCACTCTCCAAAATCGCGAAAATTCTCACCAAAAATGGTAAGGAGTTAGCCTTACTTTTTTTTTTGGCAAAAAACTTTTGGTCTCAGATTCGATTTGAATGACCCTTATCTGATCAATCGGACCCTTAGGAACCCAGAACTCGCGGCGAAAAGAGCGTAGGACCAACAGGAGAGAAATGGCGAGCGAAAACCTCATGCTGAAAAATGTCGAAAATTCGGGTTCCGGTTTTTTGGCTGTAACTTTTGATGCGTTGATCGCAGCGTATTGGGACTGCGCCCAATCGAATTCTCTCGCAAAATCACGTCGAAATAGTTTTACAATCAATCGATTTCAGCACTTACCAAAATCGCGAAAATTTTCGCCAAAAATGGTAAGGGGTTAGCCTTACTTTTTTTTTGGGCAAAAAACTTTTGGTCTCAGATTCGATTTAAATGACCCTTATCTGATCAATTGGACCCTTAGGAACCCAGAAATCGCGGCGAAAAGAGCGTAGGATCAACAGGAGAGAAATGGCGAGCGAAAACCACATGCTGGAAAATGTCGAAAATTCAGGTTCTGGTTTTTCGGCTGTAACTTTTGATGCGTTGATCGCAGCGTATTGAGACTGCGCCAGATCGATTTCTCTCGCAAAATCACGTCGGAATAGTGCCACAATTAATTGATTCCAGCACTTTCCAAAATCGCGAAAATTTTCACCAAAAATGGTAAGGGGTTAGCCTTACTTTTTGTTTCGGCAAAAAACTTTTGGTCTCAGATTCGATTTGAATGACCCTTATCTGATCAATTGGACCCTTAGGAACCCAGAAATCGCGGCGAAAAGAGCGTAGGACCAACAGGAGAGAAATGGCGAGCGAAAACCACATGCTGGAAAATGTCGAAAATTCAGGTTCTGGTTTTTCGGCTGTAACTTTTGATGCGTTGATCGCAGCGTATTGAGACTGCGCCAGATCGATTTCTCTCGCAAAATCACGTCGGAATAGTGCCACAATTAATTGATCCCAGCACTTTTCAAAATCGCGAAAATTTTCGCCAAAAATGGAAAGGGGTTAGCCTTACTTTTTTTTTGGGCAAAAAACTTTTGGTCTCAGATTCGATTTGAATGACCCTTATCTGATCAATTGGACCCTTAGGAACCCAGAAATCGCAGCAAAAAGAGCGTAGGACCAACAGGAGAGAAATGGCGAGCGAAAACCACATGCTGAAAAATGCCGAAAATTCAGGTTCCGGTTTTTAGGCTGTATCTTTTGATGCGTTGATCGCAGCGTATTGGGACTGCGCCCAATCGATTTTTCCCGCAAAATCACGTCGGAATAGTGCCACAATCGATTGATTCCAGCACTTTCCAAAATCGCGAAAATTTTCACCAAAAATGGTAAGGGGTTAGCCTTACTTTTTTTTTGGGCAAAAAACTTTCGGTCTCAGATTCGATTTGAATGACCCTTATCTGATCAATTGTACCCTTAGGAACCCAGAAATCGCGGCGAAAAGAGCGTATGACCAACAGGAGAGAAATGGCGAGCGAAAACCACATGCTGGAAAATGTCGAAAATTCAGGTTCTGGTTTTTCGGCTGTAACTTTCGATGCGTTGATCGCAGCGTATTGAGACTGCGCCAGATCGATTTCTCTCGCAAAATCACGTCGGAATAGTGCCACAATTAATTGATTCCAGCACTTTCCAAAATCGCGAAAATTTTCACCAAAAATGGTAAGGGGTTAGCCTTACTTTTTTTTTCGGCAAAAAACTTTTGGTCTCAGATTCGATTTGAATGACCCTTATCTGATCAATTGGACCCTTAGGAACCCAGAAATCGCAGCGAAAAGAGCGTGGGACCAACAGGAGACAAATAGCGAGCGAAAACCTCATGCTGAAAAATGTCGAAAATTCAGGTTCTGGTTTTGTGACTGTAACTTTTGATGCGTTGATCGCAGCGTATTGGCACCGCGCCCAATCGATTTCTCTCGCGAAATTACGTTCGATCAGTGCTGCAATTAATTGATTTCAGCACTTTTCAAAATCGCGAAAATTTTCGCCAAAAATGGAAAGGGGTTAGCCTTGCTATTATTTTGAGCCAAAAACTTTGAGTCTCAGATTCGATTTGAATGATCCTTATCTGATCAATTGGACCCTCAGGAACCCAGAAATCGCAGCAAAAAGAGCGTAGGACCAACAGGAGAGAAATGGCGAGCGAAAACCTCATGCTGAAAATTGTCGAAAATTCAGGTTCTGGTTTTTTGGCTGTAACTTTTGATGCGTTGATCGCAGCGTATTGAGACTGCGCCAGATCGATTTCTCTCGCAAAATCACGTCGGAATAGTGCCACAATTAATTGATTCCAGCACTTTCCAAAATCGCGAAAATTTTCACCAAAAATGGTAAGGGGTTAGCCTTACTGTTTTTTTTCGGCAAAAAACTTTTGGCCTCAGATTCGATTTGAATGACCCTTATCTGATCATTTGGACCCTGAGGAACCCAGGAATCGCAGCGAAAAGAGCGTAGGACCAACAGGAGAGAAATGGCGAGCGAAAAACACATGCTGAAAAATGTCGAAAATTCGGGTTCTGGTATTTCGGCTGTAACTTTTGATGCGTCGATCGCAGCGTATTGGGACTGCGCCCAATCGATTTCTCTCGCAAAATCACGTCGGGATAGTGCTACAATCAATCGATTTCAGCACTTTCCGAAATCGCGAAAATTTTTGCCAAAAATGGTAAGGGGTTAGCCTTACTTTTTTTTTGGGCAAAAAACTTTCGGTCTCAGATTCGATTTGAATGACCCTTATCTGATTAATTGGACCCTTAGGAACCCAGAAATCGCAGTAAAAAGAGCGTAGGACCAACGGGAGAGAAATGGCGAGCGAAAACCACATGCTGAAAAATGTCGAAAATTCAGGTTCCGGTTTTTAGGCTGTAACTTTTGATGCGTTGATCGCAGCGTATTGGCACTGCGCCCAATCGATTTCTCTCGCAAAATTACGTTCGATCAGTGCTGCAATCAATTGATTTCAGCACTTTTCAAAATCGCGAAAATTTTCGCCAAAAATGGGAAGGGGTTAGCCTTGCTATTTTTTTGAGCCAAAAACTTTGAGTCTCAGATTCGATTTGAATGATCCTTATCTGATCAATTGGACCCTCAGGAACCCAGAAATCGCAGCAAAAAGAGCGTAGGACCAACAGGAGAGAAATGGCGAGCGAAAACCTCATGCTGAAAATTGTCGAAAATTCAGGTTCTGGTTTTTTGGCTGTAACTTTTGATGCGTTGATCGCAGCGTATTGGGACTGCGCCCAATCGATTTCCCTCGCAAAATCACGTTCGATTAGTGCTGCAATGAATTGATTCCAGCACTTTTCAAAATCGCGAAAATTTTCGCCAAAAATGGAAAGGGGTTAGCCTTACTTTTTTTTTGGGCAAAGAACTTTTGGTCTCAGATTCGATTTGAATGACCCTTATCTGATCATTTGGACCCTGAGGAACCCAGGAATCGCAGCGAAAAGAGCGTAGGACCAACAGGAGAGAAATGGCGAGCGAAAAACACATGCTGAAAAATGTCGAAAATTCAGGTTCTGGTATTTCGGCTGTAACTTTTGATGCGTTGATCGCAGCGTATTGGGACTGCGCCCAATCAATTTTTCCCGCAAAATCACGTCGGAATAGTTCCACAATCGATTGATTCCAGCACTTTCCAAAATCGCGAAAATTTTCACCAAAAATGGTAAGGGGTTAGCCTTACTTTTTTTTTGGGCAAAAAACTTTTGGTCTCAGATTCGATTTGAATGACCCTTATCTGATCAATTGGACCCTTAGTAACCCAGAAATCGCAGCAAAAAGAGCGTAGGACCAACAGGAGAGAAATGGCGAGCGAAAACCACATGCTGAAAAATGTCGAAAATTCAGGTTCCGGTTTTAGGCTGTATCTTTTGATGCGTTAATCGCAGCGTATTGGGACTGCGCCCAATCGATTTTTCTCGCAAAATCACGTCGGAATAGTGCCACAATCGATTGATTCCAGCACTTTCCAAAATCGCGAAAATTTTCGCCAAAAATGGTAAGGGGTTAGCCTTACTTTTTTTTTGGGCAAAAAACTTTTGGTCTCAGATTCGATTTGAATGACCCTTATCTGATCAATTGGACCCTCAGGAACCCAGAAATCGTAGCAAAAAGAGCGTAGGACCAACAGGAGAGAAATGGCGAGCGAAAACCTCATGCTGAAAATTGTCGAAAATTCAGGTTCTGGTTTTTTGGCTGTAACTTTTGATGCGTTGATCGCAGCGTATTGGGACTGCGCCCAATCGATTTTCCTCGCAAAATCACGTTCGATTAGTGCTGCAATGAATTGATTCCAGCACGTTTCAAAATCGCGAAAATTTTCGCCAAAAATGGAAAGGGGTTAGCCTTACTTTTTTTTTCGGGCAAAAAACTTTTGGTCTCAGATTCGATTTGAATGACCCTTATCGGATCAATTGGACCCTTGGAACCCCAGGAATCGCAGCGAAAAGAGCGTAGGACCAACAGGAGAGAAATAGCGAACGAAAAACACATGCTGAAAAATGTCGAAAATTCAGGTTCTGGTTTTTTGACTGTAACTTTTGATGCGTTGATCGCAGCGTATTGGCACTGCGCCCAATCGATTTCTCTCGCAAAATTACGTTCGATCAGTGCTGCAATCAATTGATTTCAGCACTTTTCAAAATCGCGAAAATTTTCGCCAAAAATGGAAAGGGGTTAGCCTTGCTATTTTTTTGAGCCAAAAACTTTGAGTCTCAGATTCGATTTGAATGATCCTTATCTGATCAATTGGACCCTCAGGAACCCAGAAATCGCAGCAAAAAGAGCGTAGGACCAACAGCAGAGAAATGGCGAGCGAAAACCTCATGCTGAAAATTGTCGAAAATTCAGGTTCTGGTTTTTTGGCTGTAACTTTTGATGCGTAGATCGCAGCGTATTGGGACTGCGCCCAATCGATTTCCCTCGCAAAATCACGTTCGATTAGTGCTGCAATGAATTGATTCCAGCACTTTTCAAAATCGCGAAAATTTTCGCCAAAAATGGAAAGGGGTTAGCCTTACTTTTTTTTTGGGCAAAAAACTTTTGGTCTCAGATTCGATTTGAATGACCCTTATCTGATCAATTGGACCCTTAGAAACTCAGAAATCGCAGCGAAAAGAGCGTAGGACCAACAGGAGAGAAATGGCGAGCGAAAAACACATGATGAAAAATGTCAAAAATTCAGGTTCCGGTTTTTCGGCTGTAACTTTTGATGCGTTGATCGCAGCGTATTGGGACTGCGCCCAATCGATTTGTCTCGCAAAATCACGTCGGAATAGTTTTACAATCAATCGATTTCAGCACTTACCAAAATCGCGAAAATTTTCGCCAAAAATGGTAAGGGGTTAGCCTTACTTTTTTTTTGGGCAAAAAACTTTTGGTCTCAGATTCGATTTGAATGATCCTTATCTGATCAATTGGACCCTCAGGAACCCCGAAATCGGAGCAAAAAGAGCGTAGGACTAACAGGAGAGAAATGGCGAGTGAAAACCTCATGCTGAAAATTGTCGAAAATTCAGGTTCTGGTTTTTTGGCTGTAACTTTTGATGCGTTGATCGCAGCGTATTGGGACTGCGCCCAATCGATTTCCCTCGCAAAATCACGTTCGATTAGTGCTGCAATGAATTGATTCCAGCACTTTTCAAAATCGCGAAAATTTTCGCCAAAAATGGAAAGGGGTTAGCCTTACTTTTTTTTTGGGCAAAAAACTTTTGGTCTCAGATTCGATTTGAATGACCCTTATCTGATCAATTGGACCCTTAGAAACCCAGAAATCGCAGCGAAATGAGCGTAGGACCAACAGGAGAGAAATGGCGAGCGAAAAACACATGATGAAAAATGTCGAAAATTCAGGTTCTGGTTTTTCGGCTGTAACTTTTGATGCGTTGATCGCAGCGTATTGGCACTGCGCCCAATCGATTTTTCTCGCAAAATTACGTTCGATCAGTGCTGCAATTAATTGATTTCAGCACTTTTCAAAATCGCGAAAATTTTCGCCAAAAATGGGAAGGGGTTAGCCTTGCTATTTTTTTGAGCCAAAAACTTTGAGTCTCAGATTCGATTTGAATGATCCTTATCTGATCAATTGGACCCTCAGGAACCCAGAAATCGCAGCAAAAAGAGCGTAGGACCAACAGGAGAGAAATGGCGAGCGAAAACCTCATGCTGAAAATTGTCGAAAATTCAGGTTCTGGTTTTTTGGCTGTAACTTTTGATGCGTTGATCGCAGCGTATTGGGACTGCGCCCAATCGATTTCCCTCGCAAAATCACGTTCGATAAGTGCTGCAATGAATTGATTCCAGCACTTTTCAAAATCGCGAAAATTTTCGCCAAAAATGGAAAGGGGTTAGCCTTACTTTTTTTTTGGGCAAAGAACTTTTGGTCTCAGATTCGATTTGAATGACCCTTATCTGATCATTTGGACCCTGAGGAACCCAGGAATCGCAGCGAAAAGAGCGTAGGACCAACAGGAGAGAAATGGCGAGCGAAAAACACATGCTGAAAAATGTCGAAAATTCAGGTTCTGGTATTTCGGCTGTAACTTTTGATGCGTTGATCGCAGCGTATTGGGACTGCGCCCAATCGATTTTTCCCGCAAAATCACGTCGGAATAGTTCCACAATCGATTGATTCCAGCACTTTCCAAAATCGCGAAAATTTTCACCAAAAATGGTAAGGGGTTAGCCTTACTTTTTTTTTGGGCAAAAAACTTTTGGTCTCAGATTCGATTTGAATGACCCTTATCTGATCAATTGGACCCTTAGTAACCCAGAAATCGCAGCAAAAAGAGCGTAGGACCAACAGGAGAGAAATGGCGAGCGAAAACCACATGCTGAAAAATGTCGAAAATTCAGGTTCCGGTTTTAGGCTGTATCTTTTGATGCGTTAATCGCAGCGTATTGGGACTGCGCCCAATCGATTTTTCTCGCAAAATCACGTCGGAATAGTGCCACAATCGATTGATTCCAGCACTTTCCAAAATCGCGAAAATTTTCGCCAAAAATGGTAAGGGGTTAGCCTTACTTTTTTTTTGGGCAAAAAACTTTTGGTCTCAGATTCGATTTGAATGACCCTTATCTGATCAATTGGACCCTCAGGAACCCAGAAATCGTAGCAAAAAGAGCGTAGGACCAACAGGAGAGAAATGGCGAGCGAAAACCCCATGCTGAAAATTGTCGAAAATTCAGGTTCTGGTTTTTTGGCTGTAACTTTTGATGCGTTGATCGCAGCGTATTGGGACTGCGCACAATCGATTTCCCTCGCAAAATCACGTTCGATTAGTGCTGCAATGAATTGATTCCAGCACTTTTCAAAATCGCGAAAATTTTCGCCAAAAATGGAAAGGGGTTAGCCTTACTTTTTTTTTGGGCAAAAAACTTTTGGTCTCAGATTCGATTTGAATGACCCTTATCGGATCAATTGGACCCTTGGAAACCCAGGAATCGCAGCGAAAAGAGCGTAGGACAAACAGGAGAGATATGGCGAGCGAAAAACACATGCTGAAAAATGTCGAAAATTCAGGTTCTGGTTTTTTGGCTGTAACTTTTGATGCGTTGATTGCAGCGTATTGGGACAGCGCCCAATCGATTTCTCTTGCAAAATCACGTCGGAAAAGTGCTACAATCAATTGATTCCAGCACTTTCCAAAATCGCGAAAATTTTCACCAAATATGGTAAGGGGTTAGCCTTACTTTTTTTTTGGGCAAAAAACTTTTGGTCTCAGATTCGATTTCAACGACCCTTATCTGATCAATTGGACCCTCAGAAACCCAGAAATCGCAGCGAAAAGAGCGTAGGACCAACAGGAGAGAAATGGCGAGCGAAAACCACATGCTGAAAAATGTCGAAAATTCATGTTCTGGTTTTTCGGCTGTCACTTTTGATGCGTTGATCGCAGCGTATTGGGACTGCGCC
The DNA here is from genome assembly GCF_021155775.2 of Neodiprion pinetum. Lineage (NCBI taxonomy): Eukaryota > Metazoa > Arthropoda > Insecta > Hymenoptera > Diprionidae > Neodiprion > Neodiprion pinetum. The sequence continues at coordinate 25,739,861 of NC_060232.1, forward strand.
CAATCGATTTCTCGTGCAAAATTACGTCAACACATTGTTACACTACGTCAAAAATACAAAAGCGTTAGCCTCACTATTGGATGAAGAATATAAAGTCAGTTGCCCTCATGGGCTTAGATGTGACAACCGTAAATTGCTCCGTGAGATATTCTAATGGTAGAGTTGAGAACTTATCGCAAAACATCAGAGAGTTTCCGATTTCGATATGATGCTGGCCGCATTCACCTTCTGAGTAACACAGTCTCCGTAATGGTAAGCCCAAGCCAGTACTTGGCCTGAGTGTACCTCATGACTTGTCGGCGATACAAGAAATTAATAATGAGAATAGACATGTTTTAAAATTCGTAGCAAAACAGTGATTTAATCAAAGTATATGCATCCGAGAGAAGAATGTATACATAGATCACGAATAACAATAGATCAGATGTAATAATGATGCAGAGACCAAAAAGTATAAATGTATATGCGGTATATGTAGAACATTGATATATATGATTCATTTATGATTCATACGTGATGCATACTATAAATTTCATAATTTTACAGGAAATATACCAGATTATCTACAATAATCGGCTATAATATGACAATAAAAGAATTGTTCGTTTCGATATGGGATTCAATTCGACACGCAGTCTATATATTCCATAGCATTAATATTCAAAATTAAGAGTAGGACTAGCAGTGGGATCAGGAGTAGGAGTAAGAGTAGGAGTAGGCGTAGAAGAAGAATCAGGAGCAGAATTGGGCAGCAGAAATTACTTTCGTCATTTCATTACCCGTAAATTACAATTACTGTGAATAACTGTAATATTTAGTAACTAATTACAATTGCGGGAAATAATTATAAATTTTGATTTACCAATTACAGTTAGTATAAACAATTGTAATTTTATGATTATCAACTACAATTACTCGAAATAATTGTAATTTTTTGTTTTCAATTAAAATTACTTGAAAAAATTGTAATTTTTTTGCTACTAATTACAATTACTTGAAACAATTGTAATTTTTCTGTTATCCATTACAATTAATGGAAATGATTATGTTTTTTTTTCAAATTTCAATTGTTTCTCATAATTTATTTAAACAAATTACCTTTGGAAACGTAATGTCGAATTCTCAACATAATTTCAAATTCCGAAAACATCGGGAACTTCATGGAGCTTACATATTCACATTGACTGGTCAAGCAAATTATTTAAACAAATTAATTTTTCAAAGTAATGTGAAATCCTTGATCAGCTACCCAAAAAACTTTGGTAACCATAGCCCATTCACATATTGACTGTAAAAGACTCGTTCCGATCACACCATTTGAATACTCCAAAAACGGAGTAAATTTATTTGTCTATTTGTTATTATTTCACAGGAATAACGATAGAGAAAAAAATTCAATTGGACCACATCGTGTGGTTTACAATTACTCAAAAGAATTTTAATAATGTCTGATTTAATTACAATCACTGAGGATAATTGAAATGATTTCTGATTAAATTCCAATCACTGAAAGTAATTTTCATAAACTTTGATTAAATTCAAATTACTCAATGTAATTTTAATGCAATCCAATTCAATTACAATTACTGGAAATAATTTCGATGGACTCTGAGTCAATTACAATTATCAAAAGTAATTTCACTGAACTCCGATTCAATTATTATTACTGAAAATAATTTTAATGGAATTCGATGTCATTAAAAATTATCCTTAGTGATTTGTAATTGTTAATTTTTTATTACAATTTTGCCCAGCACTGATCAGGAGTAGGAGTGAGATTGAAGTAGAACGGAGAGTAGGAGTAGGAGTAGGATCAGGAGTAGAAGTGGGAGTAGGATGAGTAGTAGGTGTAGGAGTAGGATAAGAAGTAGGAGTAAGAGTAGGAGTAGGATCAGGAGTAGGAGTGAGATTGAAATAGAAGTAGGAGTTTAGGAGGAGAGCAGGGGCTGGAAGACTAGGAGAGTGTAGGGTAGGGTAGGGTTGGGTATGGTAGGGTAGAGTATGGTAGGGTAGGTAATATTAATACTTACTCCTACTTCTACTCCTACTTCTACTCATACTCCTACGCCTACTCCTTCTCCTACTCTTAATCCTGCCTACCACACACCACCACCACCGACCACCTTCGTCCTCCTCGTCCGCCTTCTCCTCGTTCTCCAGCCACCTACCATGACCGCCAACCACTCCCACCTCCAACGACCACCGCTAACCACCTCGGGTTATACCTCGAATACTAATAAATATTTTAAGTATTAGAACACATCAAAAATATCGTGTATGGATCAATATAATTCTTTCATCGACACATTTTATTAAGATGATTATGACAAAATTATAAAAAAAACTATGAAAATATCATTAGCGCATTGATAGCTACTGAATTTGGGCTTGCGCGAAAAACGAAATAATTTATTACTATTACTATTTATTTATTACTATAAATAATTTATTGTAAGCGTGACAAGTTTAAAAATTTCAGATAAAATATAATTACAATTGCCAGCAAATATTTTAAAAATGTTATTCTCACCGTGCACAAATAGTAACATCGCTTTTTCATATCGGATCACATGAAAATAATTGATTATAATTATTTACTTCGAACTCCTGTCTTGTACAAATGGTTGAAAACTGAGAGCAATCAATAATTATATAGCTAAATATTTAAGTAACATCGAAAAAAGGTCAATAATAATATCAGATAATGCAGAAAAAATATCCTTCATGTCGGTTCAGAGTGGAAACCGGGTTCTCCAAATGTTGCCATGTGAAAGATCCGGAAAAGTATAAACTTTGTGTTTTTCAAATCAATCAAATACGATCATTTTTAAGCGAAACGTTGACTGGCGGTTATTTTTTTTAAATGGGAGATAACTAACGCAGCTTTTTAAAATTCCGAGTTTATCTTAACTCACGTTTGGACAGTGCAAGAAAAATTTACCTATCATCAATTGTCGCAATACGGCGAAGTTATTAGCTGGCCATTGAAGCGCCTCGCTGCTGGAATCTCGAATAGGCAGGAAAGATGGAGTGCGTAATATTTGTCTGAAATGTAAAAACTACAATTACTTTAAATTTACATATATTTTTATCATCGATGAACTAAAAATACTCATAAAAAAACGTTAAATCACATCCATTTTCGTTCAGAATTTTCTTGGTGAAAATTGTTACTTTTTACGTTTGAGCTCGACAATTAATATGACACCACGGTATTTTGGGTTATTTTGAGACATCGATAATAGAATGGTGCGCAGATTAAAAATAACTAGTTTCAAAAACCTCGCTCGCTGAAGCTCGCTCGGGGTCGGATGCCTATTGTAACTGGTTTTTGTGCTCGCGGGCTCGCTCACTAGTTGTCAGTGTTTCACCATATGACATAGCTGTAGGGGAGACTGGGACACGATGGCCTCCCCAAAAAATTCTGGTAATTGCTTCACAGTATACAGAATGAACACTGTCTTTGTGCATGTGACACAAACCGAATCTGCCCGTAAGATTTTTCCCATATCAAGTTACAAATCACATTTACACATGCATGTAAGTATAACGTATTGTGATTTGATGACAATAAATTTCGTCAAAAAATACCACAGAACAATCAGTTAAATGCTGACAGATTTGAAACACGACGTACAACAATTTTATCTCTAATTGAACGACGTTATTGTCATGAATTCCTATGTATACAATGCCAACCACTCACCAATTGCAATTTGTTGATCCTGGTCGTTCGATTTTTTTTTCAGATTCAAAATGTAATCTGAAGCATGCAGATTGCTTTGATAGTAAAAAACACGACAATTTCAATAATCAAACCTGTAAACTTGAAAATTAGTCCGGAAGGTCAAAAGTCACCAGGTCAAGGACCTGGACAGCTAGAACTACGGAGCGCTTGTCCTGAAAGTCGAGTTTCACCAGGTAGCGGACCTGAAGCGCAAAAACTGCCGAGCGCATGTCCTGAAAGTCAAGTTTCACCAGATAGCGGACCTGAAGCTCAAAAACTACCAAGCGCATGTCCTGATAGTCGAGTTTAACCAGGTAGCGGACCTTGAGCACAGGAACCACAAGGTAGAGAAACCGGTACTCAAAATCTGCGGAACGCGATTCTCATACGTCCGCTCTACTGCGCGGTTGTTTTCAGACTGAGGAATTCAGCTAACTGATTTTAGATAGATGACGTCAAGAGAAAAAAAAATGTGGGTGACGTCACTTTCCGAACATCCGAACTTCCAAACTTCAGTTTCGAATTTAATACTATATGTATGATATGAAGTATAATGATTTTAGTCTTTACACTTCAGACACACTTCATCTTTCCTGCCGATTCCAGACTCAAGTGTCTAGGCCCTTCGATGGTCAGCCATTGACTAAAGATATATTCTTCAGTTAACGGGTCAGCTAATAACGCTGCTATTCTACCACAGTTGGATGATCCAAATTTTTGCTCTCACCTTTCAAATGTGTGTCAAAATACACTCGACGTTTTAGGAAGCTTTTTTATTTGTCTCCCTATCAAAAGAAAGAATCGCCGACAATCACCTTTTTAGGACTTTAAATCAGGACACTGCGTTAAATACTGTCTCATAGACGGAGCTTTCCATTTCATCTCGATCAAAATTAGCGCATCCGTGATGTAATACAGTTACTCTGAATTTTTTTCATGCGAACACTTTTCGAAAAATAATTCTGCTTGTCTACCCAACGTAGATACTTCGAGGATTCTCGGTTGTCACACCAAAGCCCATAAGAGCAACTGTCTATATTCTCCAGTCAACGAACTAGCCCACTTTATTTTTGATTAAATAATTGTTAGTTCTTAGGACCCTTACAACCCTCAGGAACGACATAAACACACCAAAAAACAGCATAGAATCAACACTAAAGAAATCACGAAGGAAAGACTAGCAGCAGAGAAATCACAACGGGAAGTCTTTCGTTTCTTGGCTGTAACTCCTCGGAATTGCCTATTCGTGCAGAATTACAACGATATGGCAACCGAATACATTGATTTTGACATTTTTACAATTTTACTTAAAATTGGCCGAACAGAGTGATTATGCTTCGCTTTCTTCTACGATTTTCACGACGAGAGGTTGTTTGACCCAGAGTCAGTTTTTTAGAACCTTGATCCGCCGCTTACATCCTGAGGAACTCAAAAAGCTGAACCGCAATACGGCAGGATAACGTGCACTGAAGGTTACTATAATATTCAGCAAGTAGCGTGAGTATTTCAACTGCGATTTAAATCTATTATTCATGTACATTCTTCCAACATCAAATAGTTTTCAGCCCTGTCAGTGAAGTGGCATCCATACTGTTATGTTAGATACAAATCGTGAATCTCTCCAAGGTGCATCATCAACAGCTATCGTTCGCATAATTCTCGGAGCAAATACAGAGTCCAGTTTCCGCAACTGCCAACGTCCATAATGAACATTTTCGATACGTTTATTAATCACTTGACAATACACGATATGCGAGTACTGCGGTTACATTCAAACTATTATCGATCCAAAAGAACACTGCGACATCGAAGTGATTCATAACACACCTCAACCAGCCATTAGTTACGTGAGTGTCCGAATAGTGGTTACGGATTTTCCTACTGCCCCAGCCTCGAGCTCGTCGACCTTATGCCTCGTCATGTGTTCGTATACATGTCCCGAACTTCGACACTACGCTGAGTAAGATTGGTGTACTCGGATCCGTTGCCAGAAGCAAGATCCTGCTTAAAGGTCACGGTTTGCACAATTTCTGGTGCGCTCTGTGTTCGTTCGGTGCGACGTTCTACTCGCTTTTCCGGAGGCTCGTCCACTTCCGGAATATCAAATGTAGCGCGTTTGTTCTGGTATTTCATTGGGGCTTTTGCATCCCCTGAACTGTCAACCAATGGACCACCGCAAGACGTACTCAAAGACGAAATTGAAGTTCCCAATTTTTCCGTCTTCCTGGATACCGTTCTTGTAATACGAAACATGTAACTCACATTACTTCACGAAATCGATTCAGCAGATCTAAAACTAGAGAAAATCTTACTTCGTGGACAAAGACCTGACGGTCTCTTCCTTCCGTCTCCTCTTCCCTTGCATAGCCAACTTTTCTATTGTTCTTGCATCGACGTTTATCGTTCGCGTCTTTTGCGCCTCACTTTTTATTTTTTCGATATTCTGGGTGAGTTGATGAGACTGTAACTTCAACGCCGCGTTCTCATGAACTAATCGGCTGTTTCTTTGAACAACCTGGGGATGTGAAAGAAACAACGACATTGGCTCTTGGGGTCAGAAAAATAAAAATAGACTAGGTAGACGAAGCTGTAACCTGTAAGAATTTGGCTTTGCTGAGATGTACAGGCTCTTGAAATTTTTCGGATACTATAATGTTCAGCTCTTCCCGTGCCTCGTCCAGTTTTTCCATCATTTCGGCCATCACCTGTAAGTGCTCTCTCAGAAGTTGATCGAGTTTCTGCCTCAAAGAATCCTTGGCATGCTTCATGCGTAGAAATTTGATGCAAAGATTGTACGTCGTTTCGCTCTTCTCAACAAGCTCCTCTCTCAGTTGCTTGTTTTCTTCCTCCAGAGCTTCTTGGATCTTTTCGAACTCTTTTTTCTGCTGCTGCAAAGACCTTGTCGAGCCGGCGTCCGTACGCTTACACGTTTTGTGATTCTGCATCTCTTCGCAAAAGTGCTCCTTTTCTTTTTGGTAAAAGAATCTTTCGTCGTCCAACTGTTCTGGAATTAAAGTCGATTCATTTTGTTTCTACCATCTTGTTTTTCAAGAATATCAGTATCAACTATTTGCACGCCAATAAGACATGTAGCGCAATTAAACTTTCTTTCCGATATCAATAATTAAACGCGTTTTATATACAAAGCTTGCTGAATTTATCACAACACATCGAAGTAAAATTTTGTAATAGCATCATTAAAACACTGGGCATGTGCACCTACGTTTTAGATTTCTGTTGCATCTCTGTTGCTTTTTCAATTCTGATGATAACCGTTCGTTATCCCGTTGCAAGCCTTCCAATTGCGTATCCTTTAGTTGAACAGCTGCCTCAACATGCGCGATCGTTTGGTTCAAGTCTGCTACCTTCACAGACAATTTACCTTGCCTTAGGTATAATACAAACAATTCACAGTAAAATTGAAAAATTGCAAACGTAAAAATAATATCACAAATATGTAGTTGCACTATTTGTCTAGTTTTTTGGAAGCCATCGTAATTGAAAAAATTCGTAATAGCTGTGCTGCCTGTCTTTGCACAATATCGTAGATTTATATGTACATATTACAGACAAGTGCGCGAATGATAAAAAATATTTCTTAAATATTAACAACTTGTTGGCGCAGTTCGACGACTTCGTCGAAGAGTTGAGACTCTCGGGTGGCTTCAAATGGGAAATCGGGAACCGGAGTACCACTGAATTGACAATCAACGCCGCTGCTGACAGTATTTTCTGTAAACTCCGCGCTCAAGTCGACACTTTGCATCTCAGAGATGTCAAAGGTGTCTCGAGACGCACACATGCTGGTCCTCGACGCTTTCGGCGACTTGGAAAATCTCCTATAATTTATACATAATTTTACTTTTTTTAAATAGCTGAAGACTTTAAGATCTAGGCAATATCAATCAATTCGATCTTGAAGAGCGATTCTTTGCGAGTTCTGTACATATTGCTTGCTAATACCGAACTAATTGTAAGTCTACTTTCATCCCCGTAGATAGCAAAAATCACTCGACAAGGTCGGCTAAGTACTTGGTGGATACATAACTAGAACGTACCCCGATGGTTTCGATTCGAAATTTAGGTACATGAATGATTCCCAAATGTTTGAGGTTTGACGTTGTAAGTAAAAAATTTGAAACCCAAGGAGGCCCAACTTTTGTTAACCGTTAAAACCAATGTTTACGTATCCAAAACAATGATGAACTTTGATATAAAGTGATGCACACATTTTACGTTCGGTAGACTTAGGCTAATATGTAACAATTTTTTTCTATTATTTTTCCCACAGTGATAACTCCTGCCATTTAACTGTCAACCTATCAACTCTGAGCAAGACATGTGACAGTCATAAACCAACCTTAGAAATTTTCGTGGAAGTAATCCCGTATTTGAAAATGTTTTCTTCATCGAGGTCGTAAAATGGCAGGCCAGAAGACCTACGACTATAAAATTCCAACCACACCAACTTCATCCCAGCATAATTATTCCTTCGAATATATTTACAAAATATCAAATATTTCAAGAGTAAAAGTAGTACAAATTATTAATATGACTATAACTATAGAATATCAAACAACCGATCGTTACTATGATCCCACTGATTTTTACCTGGCTCCAACTGTTCAAGGCCGTGGTTCGAAGTGTTAACTACCCACACCACTTCATATTTTCTTGAAAATTAGACCTCGCGCGGATAATGGGAGGTTTGACATAAAATTTTTCAAACAATCAAAGTGTTTTCTAAGTCTAGTCACGCACTGTACAAATTTACATAATAAATTAATATTAAGTAAAAGTTAAGTGAAATTTTTATTGTATCGTATATGTACAAAAGAGTATACAGACGTATGGGCACGTAAGTGGAAAACACTGTGTATAACACATGTTAAATAAGAACGGTGCGCCGTGCATATAGTGTCTGTCTGTACGCCGGCTATTACTTTTCTTCAAATGGAATGAATATCGAGAGATGACAATGTTCTGTTTTAACTCCTTCTAATGGTCATAAAATTAATCAAAGACCTCGTTTAGTTCAAAATAAATATACTAGATCAGTGGGATAAAAATTCCGTCATGATCTTTATAAGAAGTAAATATGATTATCAAGTGGTGTTATAATATAGCTTTGTGTTTTCTGACTGGAAGTCGAGCTGCGGAAGAGTAGGATTAAAACATGCGTCAATCTGTCTCCGTCTGTCTGTCAGTCTATCATTTGTCTAGCATTCGGATTCACGAACTTTCAAATCTGAGCTTTAGATTGCTATTCCGATGTTCAGGGAGACGCAGAAGCGTTAAATACTGAAGAGTCGAACTTGCATTGCCTTCTATATAGACTTATTCCTCGAAAATGTGTTCTCACTGATGACCTTGTCATGGCTCCGCGACCCTTTTATAGTCGCTAGAATAAAATACATATTCATCTTATAGGTATTTTTACACAAAATTAGTCTGGAAATCTTCAAGTAACGCATTAATTCAGTAAGGTAACAGATTGTGTGCCTAATATCTGTGATCTTTTTCTCTTTGCTTTTGCTTCTTCGTTGCTTTCGATTGAAGAACAATTGTTATCATGAGAAAAATGTACACAACCCAGCCTCAAGATTTTAGAATCCGTGAATGGATAATGAATGGTCTCTTTTGACTATCAGATGAAACGATACTGTAACACGCAAAACGCGAATGATGATGAACTTACATTCAAGAGCCTAGCCTAGGATGTGTTGGTAATAAAACCACGGATTTATTTTTTCTTATTCTTGTTAGCTTGATTTTTGTTTTTAGCTGGGGTCGCTAATTTCGCATTCTTCTTTTTGGGCTCTTCTTCTTCGTCTTCTTCATCCTCAGGGTCCTAAATCAAAAACATCAAAGAAATTAATGAGAGCAGATTCCGATTACGCATTCTGTTCTAATAATTCAATCTAGTGTAGAGACAATAGTGTCATAAATCCAGACCGATCAGTCTTAACTACTCAAATAACAATTCATTATTTTATAAATTAATAGTTATATTATTTTTACCGTCGAGTAACAAAACTCGTAGTCGTAAAAGAAAAAATTATAAAACCTAATCTGTGATCAAAATTATGTATCATAAAACCCTGAGAAACAAAATTTAATATTACAATGACCGGAAAGTAGTCAAAGATGTATAGACAACATTTAGAGTAGGCCCATTATATTGCACACTGCCAAGATGGTAGGTAGTGAAATAAAATGCAAAATCTAAAAACAATTATTCCAAAGACGTTGTTTATTTTTCAAAAAAATTAAAACTTAAATTATTTTGATGTAACATAGACAAGTACATCTGTACGTTTCAAAGTTACCATTATCATCACTCTAGTCTGGTGAAATGAAGAGTTGATGATTAAAACGAATTTAATTGATGTTTGAAATGTATAGTCTGTATTTAACGTAAGATATGTAAAACTTATTGCTAGGACCAAGCATGCTATTTTCGATAGTTCTCCTTGTCTACCTCCTCATCCATCTTGGCGCGTTTGGTGCCATTTTTTTTACCCTCGCCAGAAAGTTTCCGTTTCTTATGCGAGGCCTGAAATATTAATTCCCATTCACATAACGTATGATGGTCTCCTAACTTCTAACCATACTCCTTCAGTTTTGTACCGATTGTTAAGATAACGTATTGCTAACACAAATCCAATTTCAGAATTTTTGTTTACAATACGCTTAATTTGCTTTTGCACAATAACCAATGGTCTGAATCAATTGTAATTACGAATGGGTTATTTATTTTCAAAATTGACAATTTTTAATTGAAAAACCCTGGCTAAAAGCTGTAAAATTTTAGATTTATATTCACCTTCTCATCATCTTCGTCATCGATGTTTTCTTCCTCCATTTCGTCCTCCATGTCTTCAAATTCATCCATATGCGTCCCTGTAACGAATAATCGAGTTTATTAATGCATGATATATTCACACAATATATTCTTATACAATACAGTGCAAATAAAACTGTAATCATAGTTTTTTGATGACTAAAATGAGATGAAGCTGAATTTAGTGACTTCAGTCAGCAGCCGATGTGGTAAACTTTTTTTTAAAGATAATCATACATAAATTTCAGATCCGATGATTCTATGAAAGTACTAAATATTCATGAGATTCAGTGAAATTTCAATTGCTAGGCTTCATTTCCAAATTTTTCAGCATAATTACTATTCGTCGCCATTGACTCTGGTCACTAGCATCAGTTCATTAAAATGAAACATTTTCTCATTAAATACGATAGTCTATAAAAGATTGCGGCCAAATGGTGTCTCGCAAACCTTGAGCGTGCATCGCTGACACAGCTGGTAGTGATGTTGCAAGTGTTATTAGTCCAAATATATCAGGAGTGAAGGAAGATTAATCTACGAAACAAAATGAAACTTACCAAGGAGATTGTGTCCTACTATATGGACTGGACCGCTGCCTTTGATTAAGGTGAATGTGACGGGTGGATCAGGGAAACTTAGATCGAGGATGATTTGTGCAGTTTTGCCCAGTTCCAATAAGGCAATTGGGATTTTAATTGGACCTTTGAGTCCCATCGCCTCAACTTGTAGTACGTTTAACTCGCCAGCTTTGGCCTCAGGTCCCAGAAGTGCCTGAAGTCACAAAAAAAAGATATAGATAATGAACCTCATCGGATTATATTGACCATATTCGTAAGCTAAATGTTAGTGTTGCAATAAACTGATGAACTATTAATATTAAATAAACAGTACTTTCAAAGCTTGCCTCAAGGCTGACATACTTTTTATCAGAAATTGAAACGTGTTACTGTTTATTCTTGATCGCTCGTCATTCATAATTTTTTAAATAAAAACAGCAGCTAGTTAATGTCGACTCAAGCTTAAATAATTTACATTATAGATGTTGATCTTACAACTTGCAACGATTAAACAATCAATTAGCTTGTCAAAATTTAAGTACAGATTTTCTTTTTGGGATGACTATACTTATTATATTGATGCAACTTGTCAGAAACAAATAGGTATACAATAGCAATGAATTGGATATTTCAGAGTTCTTTCGAATGACAATAATTTAGAAGATGAATGCAAATGGCGCCAAAATGCGTTAAAAACAGCGATAACAATTTTCAAGGACAAAAATCATCGATTGTTGACACACTGACGTGTTATTTATAAATTTTTATTTCTGGTTTGTTCTAGGATCAAATTTTGCGTGTTATAAAGGTTGAGAATGTGAATCGGCAAAATTGCGTACGCACGGCGACAATGGCGCTAAAGATGGGTAACACAAAATGAATCAAACAGTAGCTGATGAAGTGTAAAAAATTAGATACTTGATTACCAGATTGACAATTTCAACTCACCATTTTGATAATGAGTTTTTGGTCAGCGCCAAAATGTTGATTAGCACCGTCAACGTCCTCGTTTTTGTGCTCAGGATCCCAGACCTCGGTGGCATTGGGTCCTTGCAAAGTGATTCCTGCATACAAATTGACGCAAGACTTGAAGAATGTAGTTTAAGCATAATTTAAATCGACATAATAATCATTCTGTGGCACATCGACGATGAGAGAAATAATGAATGGTATAATAACCAAGATTTTTGTACAAAGACAATGGATTCGCCTGCATAATGGCCGATATTCTGCCGGCGTCCACACGTAGGCATACAACGGTGTTAAAACAACGGTATGTATCGAAAGTATTCGCTATTTATGGAAAATAAATAAATCAGCATATCCGTTAAGTCTTAGAGTATAATATTTACCGTATAAATATTCCTCAGCCATGGCGATCGATTAGATATACACAGATTCAAACGTTTTGAGTTGCGGGTCTGAAGCCGAGGGACGCCGCGTAACTGGGCAGAGACTCGGAATGGTCACACGTGTTTGACGATCTCGCAGCAAATGAGTTTCGCGTCCCTCGGCTTGCGCGCCTAGAGTACGTTCCACCTTCTGATTGGGTCCTGCCTCCAAACTTCTGCGGTCATTCCGACGCGCTATTGGTCTCGAGACGGCACCTGGCGACAGAAGTGACGAACTAGGTTTTGCAAAACGACTGCATTAATAAGATAAATTTTCTCAACAATAGGCAAACGGTTTGTAAAACGTGACAGCGCGAGTGCGTGGTATTGAAAAACCCTTGTAAATATTATTAACGGGTTCTCGTGTCGCTTAGAACGGATATTTAATTCCTATATGAGTAACCGTATATTCTAGAAGAAATCCGGCACCTGCTCACAGCGCCTATTCGACACGTTCCCTTCGAAAATGCGTTACGTGTGCGATCTATGCTTGTTTATCATAGTCTCGTATCTCTGGATCAACGATATCGTAGCTTCGGAGAAAGGATCGAAAAATGACAGTGTATTTATACCCACCAAAGAATGGCAAGTCGTTGAAAAGGGTAGGTCGAGAAACGGGACTACTTTTCTCGCACTTGACGTGTGCTTACAACGTCAGTCAAGTACACAGGCCTCGTGCGATTGCATAAATTGATCGTTTACCAACGAGAGATCGGCATATGGCTCATAGATCATTCGCCCTATTAAATTCCCCACTTTACACGGTGCGATAAGATTCGATACGCCGTTATATTTCGCATTTTGAAAGCTTTGTCGGGGTTTGAGGCTTCTCGATTATTCGACGAATCCCGCGCTTCCTAACGAACGCTAATAATTTTCAGGCACACCAATCCCAAAAGGTCTTCATGTTCGGCATAATTTTCAAACTGGCATTACAGAAGCAAAACTGATGGAACCCAGCGAGAAAGAAATTTCGGATAACGATGAAATGCGCAAATCCGTAGCCCTACATCCAGACGCGGAGAATTTAAAACCTTCGGAAATTAATGATGGACAGATTCAGCACGATGATAGGACTTTGAAAATATCTGGGGAAGAATTAAAAACCGAATTGAAAAAAATTAAGTCTAGCAAGACTCCTTTCGCACGGAAACCCAAAGTAATTCGTCGCTCAAATCTATCTTAATGTCAAACAGGAAATAGTCGCATTTTCCACATTACTGACATCTTATTTTCCTTTCTTTTCTAAAGCGTGCCAGGTTCCAGAGCTTTGATGAACTGAAGAAGGAGTATGAGAACATAAACTTTGGCCCGTCAACCGACGTTGATTTATTAGGTATTTTCATTGAACAGTTTGATACTCATCGAACTGCAATTACGTCCGGATCACTAGATGCCAAAGAGATCAAAGACATCATGGATATATTGGGTCAGTTAGAATACCTGGTCCATGACATTGACAATGGGCTCGAATTCACCAGATTCGGAGGGTGCGTAAAGTCTACATTTTACAATTTTTGAAATTGTGCATAGAACTGTTTGAAATAGAATTTAGCATTTTCACATTTTTCATTTTCCATTCATCAAATCTGTTGCTTCTAGTCTGAAATTAATACATCGCTCTTCATCTGCCTTCTAGGAAAACTTTACTTGTGCCAATTCTTATAGTATTAATTCGTATCAGATAACAATCGGTCTTCACTTTACATTGTAAATATTTTCAGCCTGATGAAAGTGATACACCCTTGTCTCAATGGCACAATAGAGGAGATCAAGTGTGAAGCCCTTCATGTCCTCGGAGCAGCTGTACAGTCAAACCCGAAGGTGAAGGAAATAGCACTGGAGTCGGAATTTGTTCCAATCATTTTGCGCATGTTGACAAAACACGGCACCTCAAAGTTGATGGATCGATGTATATACGCACTGGGTTCCCTGGTTCGGAACTACCCAGCTGCACAAAAAGCACTACTGAGTCACGGCGGCTTAGAAATATTTTCTCAGGTTTTGGCAGATGGTCCCATATCTGCACAGAAACGTATAATGAACCTGGTTAACGATTTGATCATCGAAAGGGAAAATTTAAATGAAATCGAAGACTTGGAGCGCCGTAATTTGAAAGTGCAAGAGTATACAGACGTTGAATTAGAGGGAAAAATAGTACAACATAAGTTATGCTCACAGTTAAGCAGTTTACTAGTAAAAACTATACAGAATGAAGTGAAGATTGAATTCAATGCTCAAGACCACGACTTACTAGAAGCTATTTACGAATGCGTACTCACTGCTGGCAATATCTGCAAACTTGAGTTTAAACAAAGCGAAGAAGAAATCTTAGCTGCTCTGCACAGCATCAGTGCTTTGTACAAAAGCTTGGGTCTAAAATTGCGTTCAGACGATGATGATTTGCTTCGGCATTTGCTGAGACTGGTAGAAAAAACGAAGCAGACCATATTTGACAAGCTTCATGATGAACTGTAAGGTCGTGAAAGGATCTACCAACTACCCGTTGGTGCAGTATAACGTATCAATAACCTTAGATTTTAATACTTAAGTAAGATGATTGAATATTTGTGTAAGGTATTGTAAGTGAATATCCATTTGTTGACTACTCTATAAATATAAATTTTTAAGACTGTCATATCTGTTCACAAGCCTAATATGAATTATATCTGTACATACAAAATATCATCCCCCCGACATTTGACTAAAATGACGACATTGAATAACATAATGGTGAATAAAACACAGCAACTGATGTAAAACAACAGTGTGCCTTGACCACGATACTTTGATACTCGTTAAGTAATAATCACTTAATGATGAATTACTCAACATACAATTGTCTGGAGATTTGGATTAGCATAAAGCCAATTATCTCTATATTAAAGCGGACAAAATTGTTCATTACCATTTTTCACGCGAGATACGCCGAGATAAAACAATTTCGCTTCACATACAATAATTATTTTATTTACAAAACCCGATGATTAGATGTAAACAGGTCAGAATTAGATATATTATGGTCATTATAAAATGTGCTTAGAAAATCGTGCTGTATTTACATACCGGGGAGAAAGGCACTCGTAATTAACATAGCAAAATAACCAATCTCATTAACTTTCACTATTTTAAGTACAATAATTATTATATTGGGTTTACATCAATAGACTGGAAAAGTTGGTATTACTACTGATTTTCTGAATTTCAAGCCATTATTCACAATCAGTTAATATCACATACAATATTTTCCCGTGCAAGAAAATCAGCAAAATTCAATCCAAAATTATTTAATTTAGGATCAAAGATACCGGCAAAAATTCTTTGACACCGATTCTATAGGAACTTAAAAATATATTTTATACAGTACAATCTTACAAAGCCTAAGCTTACAGTTTACTATGCCTTTCAATTTTATCTTTACTCTCACCCTACGCCTATCGATATATCATAGGTACAGGTATAACATGGCAAATACTGCTTATACTTACATTTTGAACTCACGATACCTAGTAAGTAGAACATAAACTTCCTACACCTTGATTCATTGAGCATAAATTTCCTGCGGGATGGGGGGAGAAATGTACATTCTATGAATAAGTCAACAGTTTTTCCTTTTCATTATGATGGTTAATTAACAATAACGACTAATAAATATAATTCAATTATTTTCCCATTCATATGAGATTAAGCGCGATTTCAAAAAATAGATGTCTTTTTTTGGTTTCATGTTTATCATATACTGCATACTTATTGTTATCATTAATCAATTTTCAACTAAATCAAGTTCTGTAAGAAATTCCACCGAAAGTCTTGACAAACGAATAAAGAAAAATTAAACTGTTAATTCTTAGTCCAATTTTGACGAACTTTACAGTTCGCTCAGTCAATCATTTTAAAACTGCAATTATTACATTCACATATACTTTGCGCATCACGCACTGCGCGGCGTTATGGGTTTTTGTATAGCTTTTTTCTCTCTTTTTAACTTCATTTCTTGAATTACTCGAAAATCTTCTGATATTCAATCACATATCGCAGTCATAAAGGCCATTAACGTAATACCAAGTAGAAGAGCAGCTAGTTGTTTCAAGGATTCTTTAGGGTTCGTTTCTTGGAGAAGTTCAGGTAAGACAGTAACCAGGCCGATGTGAAGGAAGCCCCCTGCTGTGAACGGTAAAATCCAGCTTGTTCTAGCCTCTGCAAATAATAACGGTAAATTTATTCCACATATTCATTCGAGAACGTATATATGTATAATTCCTACGTGTATTTAAAGTATTGAATATGTTGCTTTGCGGAAGCGGAAACTACAATAAATGTCTAAAATATCTCCTGTAGTCCGTCATGAAAAAAGTTTATTGTCTCATTTAAGTACCCATTTATGTCAATGATCGAGGCAATAGCCCATGGGAACAACGTTTCAAACAAACTGTTATAGGAATTCAGTCGGAATAGACCGAAGCATTGAAACTTACCGACACCGCCTCCAGAGCATAACACGGCTACTAAAGCGCCAAAAATTCCCCCTCCAGCTGTTAGCAGCTGCGCTTTAGCCGCGTCCCACCGATTGAACCCGCTTCTTAAAAGAATAGCGAAATCTCCGACTTCGTGCGGTATTTCATGAACAAGAATAGCTAGGGTTGTAAGAGCCCCGAGCCTGAAGGAAACTAAAAATGCCCCACCGACTGCTAAGCCGTGGGTAAAGTTGTCAATTGAATTGGCCAATAGATTCAGGTACCCAGAAATATGTTTAGCTTTCTCTTTCTTAGCAATTTTCTTAGCTGCAATTATTTCGCGTGAAGAATTTTTGGTGATTTTCATTGGTTCATCGATCATTTTCACGTAACCGTTACTGCCCTTCGTAACGACGCCATTTTTTAACTCCGCCGAGTCTTTCACAGAGTTCGCATGATCTGAAAGGTTCGAAATAAAGCCGTTCGATAATTTTGCGTTCAGATCGTTTTTGCAGCTGTTGGACGTGTTGCAACAACCACCGTTTAGGCTAAAGATATCCTTCGGGATACCGTTTATTATCTGGGCACTTAATCTCACGCAGCCGTTCTTCACGTTTCCATTAGACATTAGACAATTGTTGTTCTCCAATTCTTTTTGAAAGTTGTTATTATTCAAGAATTCCAGCTGCCTTATTTTGGCCGCGTTTATGCTTTCCGACAATCTCATGCTGTCGTCAACATCAACGTCAACTTCATCTTCCTCTTCCTCCTCCTCATCTTCCTCGTCGTCTCCGTTATGCGCTAATCCACCAAATATTTTTTCCGCGATCACGAAGACCAGGAACCCTGCCAATACCCACAAGCCACATGCCATCGACGCGTGACCTTCTTTCGACCCTTGAAAAAAGAAAGCAACGATATTACAATATAAATTTGAAAAAACTTCTGGATGTACCTACTATTCGTTACTCAAATTCTTGCAGCTTTGACGGCCTTCAAACATCGGTTAAAGATAGCTGGACTCATTTCATAAATGACATAGTAATAATCTCCGAGGCGAGATATATTTTTACAGATTTGAGACGTGCACTAATATGTTAGACTCAAGAGGTCATCAACGCGCAGGCGAGACGAACCTTGACACTGGCGTACAAGCATTAGCTGCCTACACTGTTACATTTTCGTATTTAAATTGGCTGTTTCAGGGCGTGCAGATTGAATTTTAACCCGGTTAAGCGATGATAAGGGAAGATGCTGCGGTAGCACGTGCGTAACATTTGCCCACGCACGTGAAAATACGTGCAATTACGGACTGATAATTCTTTAAGGAATTGAATATAGTATCGTTGACCGCAAAAAATCCGCAGGATAATACAATACGCGTTAAACATAATCATAAGCGCCCTGTTAATCGGAAAGACTGATTACTCAACCAGCAGTTGTGCAGTAACCATTACATCATTACGTCACCCGCGATTTCAATGCCCGGTAGTAACTGTAATTGTCTTGTGCAGTTTTTTGTCCTAACTAGCAAAGCATGTTTCAAGGAACATTCGGTGCCGCGCCACGTTAATTTGAATTACCAACAGCTTGTATATATTATACGTACATTGATTCAGCGCCTTGTTTGCCCATGCTTCTGGTAGTAGATGCAAAAAAACGTCGCCCAGAAGTCCTCCGACTGCGAAACTCAATAAAACATTGAGTGTTCCTGAGCTCTCTGTAAAAAGACAAGTAAAAAAGCGATTATACATACGGTGTATGCCCATATGCATACACGTATTGACGATGCGTTTAAGCAACAATTTTATTAACACATCTGAACGACGATAGCCTATTTGCGACAATATATTACTCACCCAGTGCGCATCATTGATGAGAATTAATCGGGTTGAACTTTGACATGTGTGTTCACCGATTCGTGATAGCGGCACGAGATGTTCAACATTTACTTATAATGCGAGGAGAAAGTGTAAAGTTTCCGCGGCTAGCTGGTATAAAGTAACGCAATAACACAAAAACCCAGGACACCTGCCCATTGTGTTGTAAAAGTTAGATACGATCACTTGATATTTTGCACAAGCATTCGTCTTTGCTAACCGGTGACACGGCGTTACATACTTACGTACGTAAAAACTAGGTATTACACTCCGTTCGGTGTCTGACAAAGCCGCCGAAATACTCTTCGATATGTGTTGCAGATACGTCACGTGCCGGTGATAATTAGAATCTCAATCATATCCGAACGAGCGGAATTGACTATACTTATTGTTATGAAACATGTCGCAATATTCAAACCATGCCGCGCTGTCTGACATCAACAGTTTATTACGGTCTAAAACTATCGAGGCAAATATAACTGACCGTTTACTATGGTATAGACATCGCTTCCTGTATTTATTAAATATATGATAAACCGTCCGTCTCAATGAATTCTGTTGAAATTATCTGGATTCCCCGAAAGCGCCGTTTATCGTGTTTACTTGTTTGCTTTTTTTCTGTTTTTTTTTTTTCATTTGGTACAGACTTTACAAACATGCAGCCCACTTACCACTGAAGTAGGATGTAATTGCGAAGTCAACTTCACTTCGTTGGTTTTTTGATCCGAAATAGAATTTTGTGGATTAAATGCGAAACAAGTCCCAATGTCGATATCTAAATGATTTGTCATAATTAATTTCTTGTTATCGTTATTACAACGTGTTATGAGATGCTCTACATCTTGATTATGCACAGGCATTCTCTCAAGAGCTATTTACGCAAGAAAGAAGGAGAAGTGAATAATGCCCTTAATCTGAAGGCGAAGAAAAAATTCATTGAGAAACGTCACGTCTTACGTATCACGCAATTCTACAGAATCTATAGATCACGGCTGATGATAATCGTTATCCAATATCATAATTGCTTTTTAACTGTGTTGTAACGTTGGTCTATCGCCGATTAATCAAATCATCTACATGCGAGACGTGAGTCCGAAACTCTTCCGAAACACAACAACTGATGTGATTGAACGTAAATAGCAAAAACTGCTGACTATGGTTTCAAGTGTTTTTCGTAATTTGCACGTGTCTCATATTTGAGGTATCATTTTTCGGGGTTGGAGGAAGGAATTTTTTTCTAAAACATGTTTCGTTACACTTTCCCAAGCACCGCGATCTTCACAGCGATGGATCAAAGAACGTAACGTCATGATGTGCTTATCGTATAAGCGGGGAGTTTCAAAATTGTGATCGTATCGCGAGTGCGTGAGAGATTCTGCGGAAACTAATTAGACTTGTTCTATCCTTTAAAATAATAATCTCATAGATTACAAAGTGACGAAACCTGTTCATTTGCAATTATCATCAAGCACATCACCTCTTACTTTATCACTCAGAAGATATTCTTTCATTCAAACAGTCTAGAGGACAGACCTCTGCTTCCCGAACTCATTACGCTGCAAAATTGATGGAAAAAAACAATTCCATAGAAAAATACGCCAGTATTAATGGTAGTTAAATTTTCTCACTATCTAAAAGTAATCCAGATATCGTGCGGCATGAAATAATTTTTATTGCGTGAATCTTTTCTATAACACAGACCACGAGACTCATCCACTAGAATTAACCCTTCGAACGATTTTCACATTATCACTTCCACGCACGCTGCTCCATGTTTCGCAACCGTGCGAAAATACCCTATAAATTAGTTACGAACCATTGCTTACAATGCAAGTTCATTCCATTGGCAATGAGAAAGCTGCGAACCGATGATAACTTCGGAAGTTACATCACATGGTTCAAGAATGATGAAAAATACTCCACCCTGTGTGCTATGCTATTTTTTTCTTCAAATTGACCGTTCTTTTGCGTCTCCAAGAAGTCCAATTGTTTTCTCAACTGAACACATTACGTATACAGTGGACAAAAAAGAAAAAAAAAAAAAACGGGAGCGATTTAAAACGTGAATAAAATCCAAACATGTTGACCGATTTTTAAAAACTTCTTTTTTCTTGAAAGTAAAAGAACGGACCTTTCATTTCACGTTTGAAAATCTGGAAAATCTTAAATCGCTGTTGAGATACATGCTCTTGAAAAACAGGTTTTGAAAAAGTCGCTGAGAGACTGACAAAAATTAATATTAAAAAATTTTCGACTCAATTTCCTCCTGAAATTGTGATTCGAAATTAATTCTGGCATTTTGGAAATTCTCAGAGATTTTATTCACATGACATGACGCGTTTCTTGTAAAATTAGAATCAAAACGCGCGCTTCAAGATTAGAATTCTATTTTCGGGAGACATTACCGAAAATTTCACCAAAATTAATTCAGCCAGCGATCTATTACCTATAGAGGATCACATTTTCAATCGCGGGCGAAAATTTTTCACTGACAAGTCAACTTTGAAATATTAAAAATCAATGAAATTTTTCAGATTTTCACACGCGTCATGAAAGATTCATTCTTCTAGTTTCAAGCAAAATAAAGTTTTCGAAAATTGGTCGACGCGTTCGGATTTTATTCACGTTTCAAGTCAGTCACGGTTTTTGGCCTACCCTGTATATACATTTCTAAAGCCACTTAAACAGCATTATTTTACTTAAAATAATTGCGTCACGCGACAAACTATTAACTGTTTTTGAATAAAAATTTGCACTTTTTCCCCGCATCTCATACTATGAAAGCAAGCGCTTGCTGTACCAATGCGTAGAAATGCGAAGCACTTACAAGGTAAGAACATAACAAAGAAAATATCTCTTGCGCCAAACATTTTACCGTCGTCATGGTCCTGACGGAATAGTTGGATATTTTTAATTTGTAGTCCGGAGGTTTACTGTTGGTACGGAAGACCAGCATCTGGCAAGAATGCGAACTACGCAGTTGAACGTGTCTTGCGTATTGGTCATCACATTTCGTTTTCAATTCATTCGCATGCTTGCCAAGAAGTCGATCCGCGTGTCTTTCATTCAATTAATTTATGTGGAACAACGTGTATATATACATATATGTATAAAACGATACGTTCAACTGGCCGTTTAACAAGGTGCTATCATAGTAACTATACGTAACGACTATGTACTAACAATTCGTATATTCTGCTAATAGGTATTGATATACGCAAGTTACTTCTGGGTTGCATCATTAACAACTCATTAACATAACCGGCTTCCAGCCTCAGCTCGTCGCATGGTTAAAGATAAAAAAAGGTGTTTTCATTACACATGGATTATACCAATTGCCGAGGACTGCGTGAAAAATTGACGTTCCTCCAGAGTGTTTTCGAAATAAGCAATCGTCTCAAGGGTTAAACACGGACTGATTAGCCCCTTTAACTCTTCTATGGACTTTCACTTTCGGTTTCTCTCTTCGCACAACGTAGCTAAGATGGAAGGCGCAGTGTGATGTTGGTCAAAAACCAAAGCCCTACGCTGAGAGAAATTTCATTTGTTACAGTAACTAGAAAAATTCAGTAAAACAGGTATCGTTAAAAAAAACTGTTTGAATATTGTTGGGATTACGAAAAACGAGATAAACGTAACCATTTAATATAAAATTAATAAAAAATGAAAATAAGCAAGGACTGAGCGATAACCGGAACTAAAAATTTCTCTCGGTGTATTTTATGACCCAATAACGATTCCAATCTAATCTTCTATCCCTCCATGGCCCAGTGTCTACCCTCATCCATTCAAATGAATCAAGAATGAGAATATGAGATAGTAAAATAATTGCAATGTATAACGAAGCTACAGCACTGCACAATGCGCATTGATCTAGTCGATTGGCTGGTCATTCCCGGAATGAGAAAATCGCGGTGTACTATTTTTTAGCTACGACGAATGATGGATAATTGCAGTATATCAAAGTCGAGAACAGTTACAGATCATTTTCCTCGGATTAGTTATCATGAAACCTGTCCGATACGCCCCCTAAAATGCAAAATTTATCGCGAGTAATCTGATACTACGGTCATTTATAATGCCGCATAATTCCGTTAACGGATAACGCGGGGTTAGATACAAGTCATTGGCCAAAGGCTAATTGTCCACAGCCACTTTCGACTCCGTATGAGTATTTATCGAGTGCATTGGTTTTTTTTTCTCATTACTTTTGCGAACACGACGTATTTTAATTTTTTTATTTTCAAAGATACAGATAAAGTTACTCGAGACGCGGTAATGCAGATACAATGGAGAAAACATATCTGACTATGTCACGTACATACACATACGTTATTGTTATCTTTTCGCAGCATTCCTATAGTGCCCTTTTTTCTTCAATTATAATATACAACAGAGTGTCCTCACACTGCGCAGAAACTGAAACGTCACGAGAATTGATTGTAAAATAATCATGCATACATGGATGCAATACGTGCACAGTGTGCATGAAACAAAGCCTTTCTTTCAAGCTTGCGTAACAGATATTCCCGGTGATATTGTTATTAAAGCTTATTTTTTTTAATTCAAATACAATGCATAGCCGTCAATCGCGAGATAAAGAGGTTTTGTGAGTGATTACATCTGTTATCTTGGCTACTGTCGCAGACAGGATTGATCCTTTTTCCTTTTTTTCGAATCTTTTGCACTTCATAATTAACCAATGCAAGCTTAACTATGTATATTGTATGATTGCAGGGCTGATAACACAGTCATATCGTTCGAGACGCTTGAAATCAGCGACTTTCAGACTTTGCAAAGTGATTAAGCAGTGACTAATGAAGATTTAATAAAGCACAGAAATTTGTGCGGCAGTTTTCTATAATGCTGTTTGCTTCTGTGCTTCCATTCCTCACATCGAATTACAAGGATGTTGCATTGAACATTGTAGAAGAGTGGGACGCTGTCTAGAATAAAAAGCATGATAAGCAAGACCGCTGATTAAATATTATTATTTTATGATGAATAGTTGAACCATCAAGGTGCTGCAGTACTTGGTCTATAAACTCTATTAAGTTATAATATAGACGAACAGTTTGTTTCCAGTACGCAATTTCTAATGTGTTAGTTCCGTGAAAAACTCTTGGAAAAAGTAAATTTATGTAACATTCAGAATTGTATCGTAAGTTATATTTCCGCATTACGTTATAACATTTATATTCTGCATCTCCTCGGTTTATCCTCGACCTCTTTTAACGTTCAATTAAACCGATTCAGCCTTCGTGCGTTGCCTTTGGTGACACTTCAACTTTGACCTTGAATTCTCATCGATTCGATAATTATATAATGGTTTAGCTAACAATAACAACCAGAGACTCAAGGTGAAGGGCGAGAGAAGGATTGACCCGTATTTATGAATCCAGTAGAAATTGCGTCGTAGAAAAAGTTTTTGCAAACCCGAGTGCTCCTCGATGAATATATGTAGATAAGTGATGACGAAATTTTTTTTTTTTTTTGTCTGTAACTTCCTGTTATTTCCCCAAGAAACTTTCATGAGCTAGGTGTTCAATCCTTGAAACCAGCGAGCGTCGGTGTCTAGTGTTTAAAATGTTATTACAACAATTTCAACAGCTGATTCCTCACGATGAACTGATTTTTCAATCAGCGCATTATTGCAGTCAATACTGTGATCTAGATTCTAGAATTGATAATTTGCGGTCAAGGATCACGTTACCACACTGATTATAAATGCCTTGCTATATCTCGGCATGTAAGTAACTGACGGCCTTAGATTTGAAAGGAAATATCAAAGATTTGAACGTGTTTCAGTTTTGACTTTCATTCGCACATACCTGCAGGATCAAGCCAAACGTGTCTGTTTAGATTAACGAGCGAAAATATCTATAAACAATAAAATATAGGAATTTACATTACAAACGTATGTATCATTGGATGGTCTTATTTTTTATACTTCAAACCAACCTATTTATCTTTCCTATGTTTTATCACAAAACTTTATGAAAAAATAACTGGACGAGGCACTTTCGAAACGTCTGATTGTAGTGCAGGTAAAAATGGTTATTTTCTTCAACTTCACCTCCGATACAGACTGACTACCAATGTTGGGAGTTATAAACGGCCAAAGTATCATTCGCGTGCTTGGATTTGAAAGCATCATAGTTGGAATACGCATACGGAGGAAAGCCAATTGTGAATTTGTTCTGATTGTGAGAGCATCGCGTAGCGAATTAAAATCTACAAAGTTCCAAGAACGGCAATATTGCTATTATTGTAGTCTTGGTTTGGCAGCAGAAGGAATATTTGATTCAATATTCACTGAATTGTATAAAATCAATACATCATTCGTATTCATGGGTCCAATATGGAGGTTTATGAATAAACAAAAAAAAAAAATTATATTGCCTCACTGGCGAAATCCCCCGACCTAATCTCAAAATGTCCGATAATACCACAGATATCAAGGATCGAATATCTGCGCTCATAACGCGTAATGAAAATATTTATAGCACTTTTCTACCCATGGTAATTTATTAAATGCTAATTGTTTTGCTGTTCAAATTTGTAACATCCATTATGACTACACAATCGAAAGTTTATGTGATACATTATTCTCATATAAGCATAAATGCTGATAAATTGACGTAGGTATGTACTGTAATTTATATACTCGCAATAGTGAATGATATTCCTGAAAATGTACTTCGACCTGTCAACATTACTTGAAAGATGTGTATTCTCGTGTGCCTACATAAAAATGTATGTCGCCAGAGTACAAAAATTAGTCATTCACCTACTAAGTTACTCTAATCTCGATATGCATTAGTTTGCCTATCCTTATCTGAAGCGAAATTAATTAGTAAGGTTATGGGATGAAACCAAGCTTAGAATCACATTACCGTGACATGGATACAACACGTGTTCACATCTATCAACGTCATAAGCATGCATATTTTTTCACGAAGTGAATATACCTACAATGTAAAAAAAATATAAATGTCATTACGACAAAGAAAGTATGTTTCTATTTGTTCAATGTATATTGTCCAGGAAAACTGAGTCCGAAGGAATCCTAACGCCGATATGAATTTTCAAAATTGAGTCTCAATTTATGACTGGACGAAAAACATTTTACTGTCTAGTCGTTTTTTAACCAAGTTACTGCGTCTACGATATAACAAAAATGTTAATGTCACTGAACTATGTACACCGTCTTTACAACTAGGACAGTACAACGTTTTTGTCCAGTCAGACCGAGTGCGGAGAAATCTTGCGCAGAAATGAATTTTCAAAGTTGAACATAAAACTGAAAAAACTGAACAGTTTTCCGCAAGCTGTTTCCAACTGGGCGGATACTTGAAAGAGCTTCGAAAAAGACGAATGTTCTTTGTTCCGTTCTGCACTCGTTTCTCCACAAAGCAGGAATTGTTTTGCAGCTACCATCACGCCTATAATAAGTTATCAACATGATACGGCAAGTGAGTTGCTGACGTATCATATACGAGTTCGGACGTAATTTGTTTTCGATCTGTGCGCCAAATTTTTGAACGGTTATTACTGCTGTTTATATGTATAGCTTGTCACTTTCTACGTTTCTTCCAGTATGTCAAACGATAATAATTGTTCAGTATCCGATATTATACATTGAAACAATAAGGGGCGCGCAAAAGTAAATTGCAATTTTCTGTTGCTTCTCTACACTGCATGTATCGTGATGCACAATATAATACAATGATAATATGAAAACGGTTCGTGTATCGTTGCTGCGCACATCGCGTCATGTGGATCACGTGCATTCTTTCAACGACCATCTGTCTCTTAACGAACGATATCTCGAGAACCAACTACCATTAATTGATTAGCTGCGCTATCGACGCATACTTGAATAACAACATTTAAACACATAGTAAAAGTCCGGGCCAAGACTATAATAGCGCACAAAATATATCCCGACAGTGAACTTTGCGCCTGTCAAGTATTTTGCACTAAAGCTTCCAAGTTCAGGGTTTATAGGGTCGACGAAAGGTTCATCTATTCATGCAATGATGATCCACTGATAATTTTCTGAAAAATGTATTTCCTGTGATTCTTGGAATTGTTTAAAGAACAAAAATATTCTTCATGTAGCCTTCTGTATAACGGAGGGATAAACTATTTGCTCGAGCGTAAAGTGGAGTATGTCAGAAATTTCCTTAGGTCCTGACCAACGTTTCGTTCATGTTGGCGGGGAGGAGGGAAGGTCGTCAACCGGATTCTTATATAACCGGTCCCTAGTTTTGTACATCTTCAACGCCAAACAAGGTTCAAGATCTGGCGGCATTACGTTGTTCAAGGGCCCCGTTATTAGACATTCAGCATACATTCCGCGTGTTAATAAATAACGCGGTCTGCGGCATAATGCGTCGCATTTAGGCGACAGCTTATTTAGATCCGCGCGTGCCAATGACGGGTCATTACAGCGATGCCGCAACTCTACGTTTACCGACCGAGTCATCTCAGTCAGGCAACCTGTGTGAATGAAATCGACTGTAATTTTCACAATGCATCAATTTTTGTTTTTCACGCATTCTATTCCAGGCATTTTTAAACACTAACGTCCACGGGAGTGAAAAAATGTTTGGACATGTAGAAGCTCGCTTTAGCGATTTAAATGACTATGCATCGTTTCAACGTATAATATTTGTCACAATTTAAATATCCCATTCGTTGGTAAATACGAATTTAAGTTAACTTCACGAGAAATATGAATCTAGTGTACTCGGTAAATATATCTTAGGCCTAACGGATCGCCCTAAACCCTGCGCAGTTGCCGCTATTTTCCCACTGTTTCGGTAACGTGACTGGCCTAGAACAGCCTGACAAAGGAGCCACTATAGGTTTAGGAGAGTTTGAGAGCCACTGGCGAAGAACCCGACGCGAAGTTGTCTACCACGATACTCATCGTGAGTTTGTTAAGTACGGCATATTTCATACACAATAGTAGGTAGTAAATTCCTTGTCGAAAAGTTTCTACCGAAGGATTCGAGCAGATTGGGCGACCCGCTAAACATTGCGTAATTTGTTTTCTACGGTACATAAATTAACGTACACCATGTCACGCCCCACCCAGTCAACCTAGACAACGAGTCAATACATCGAGTATGTTCTCCACACACACTCCGTGTGCCGAAACTTCACGCTGTTATTTTTTTTTTTCGTTGTCATTCGACCTTTGGAAAAGGGGTGACCAATGTTAATGTACACGTGACACAATTAAGTTAGTTGTTTCACTTGAGATTGGCAGGAAGCGGGAAATATGCAGGGAAACACAATATCAACGGTTTCATCGGCCTAGCACCACGATAAGTAAATGTCTCGGACGCCATGTTTCAGGGAACAAACAAAGGAATCGTGTGTATGCACAGCCTTGCAGAAAATGTGGGAACGTGTTATCTCACCTCCGTGTTTCAAATCGACCCCGTGATCTATCGGTATAACGAGGAGGGGAAAAATTCCTGAAAGTCCGACCATCAGACTTCCAAGAAGGGAGAAGAACCATGGTTGGTATTCGAAGTAGCTTAGGGCTGCATTCCATGGTGCCCAGATTTCCTCCGACATAAGCTCGTACAGAATCCCTCCATCGGTACAATTCTCCGCACACATGGTTGCCATGTTTCCTCCCAGCGTTGCCATTTACGGTGCAGCGTCGCGTCTGGTAGGCTTGTTATTCTCTCCTCGTCTAATCTGCTCGATTGCTTCCCCGGATGCTTTTTGCAGGTTTTCCAGCAGCTCTCTCTATTCCTCTCGAATATCACGGATTCCTGGATATGCAGATAATGTGCGAAAGGCTCCGTTAACTTTCTACTTCCTTATCGCGGATAAACTGTTAAGGTTTAGTAGAGTTAATTTATTTCAATAGCCCTTAACTAGCTCTGACGAGGGGAACACCAGAAGTGCCGGCGTCCGATTTCGACGAGCCTCCGCAGGATGAAAGAGGACCAAGTTAAACTTTAGCGTAATGAAAAGTGATATTTGCAGTTATAAAAGTTCGTGTCAAATGATTAATTTTTAATCTTTCAATACCGTGAGTCGCCCTTGTCGGTAGAATATTCACGATGAAGCAAAAACGAAAACTACGTAAACGACATTTTCAGCAACTCGATAATTGCATCTATTATCCGGTTAATTAATTTCACTACGTGTCTTTCGTCTGTAGTCCTATTCCATCCTGTAACGGATCCGAGAAATTATCCATGGGTGCAACTGTACAAGTGATGATCCGAATGATGCTGTACTGTGAAAGAAGTTCTCTTCGGATAATAATACAGTAATCTCTTTCTCCTTCCACTCTCTCAACTGGGGCATGATTTTTCAGATAATTTCGAGTACCGTCAACAACTTAGATACCAGCAATTGTTTTCGTCTAATCTACTATCAAAACATCGAGAGTATACCAAACATATACACAAATATCTTACGTTTCATACGGTAGGAGACAAGGTGTTCTAGGTGAACTCGTGATCTTTGTTCATATGCCCAAAAGTGGAGATGCCTTCTTCCTGCCGATTGTCAATATATGACGCTATTTCATTCTCCTTCACTTTCGTCACCAACCGCGTGTATCACTGCCAGGATATGGAAC
This sequence comes from Neodiprion pinetum, assembly GCF_021155775.2. Taxonomy (NCBI): domain Eukaryota; kingdom Metazoa; phylum Arthropoda; class Insecta; order Hymenoptera; family Diprionidae; genus Neodiprion; species Neodiprion pinetum. Next base: position 25,769,332 of record NC_060232.1, read on the forward strand.
CGTACAAGAAAATGTTTAGCTGTATTTTTTTTTTAGCTTCTTGTATTCTTATCTCGCTGTGTTTTCTCTCCCCTCAGACTATCATTGGCAAATAATAATAGGTATTATCTGCGAGCTTCTTTCTCAGCTTTCGTTGGTATAAGGTGTACACAATTCGGCAACGTTATCGCGTATTTTATCAGGTGTGTATATATATATATATATATATATATATATATATATATATACGTATATATACCTCACAAAGGTGAAGTACGGCAGAATTTTTAATCACGGCTCCTCTTTGTCAATCCGGACGATATTTACTCAGTTGTTTCGATTTCCTTACTCGTTTGTTGATCCTGCTTGATTATTCCTGACGGTAGTTTTTGAATTCGGCCGATGTCACCGCGATGATAACTATCAGCGTCCGACTAGCCTACACTGAGGTCTGAGTACGGACAGCTGAAGTTAGACTGATGAAGTGGATTGATTTATGTTTATTTTTTCATCCCGCTTCGAGCGAGATTATTAAGCAGTATGACCGTGTGCCGGTCAATTTGTCGATTTTATGGTAACACAACGCAACCTCGTCTCAACGCTTCGCACCAACGAATAATTCCATCATGGCCGCCGTCCCTATTTATACCTGTCACGCCACGGAGCCAATGCGGGGCGGAGGGGATGAAGAAACGGTTACTCAATAACGCCGTCGAATCAATGGTGGCGCTGAGGTCTGAGCCATTCAAATGACACGGAACAACGAACACGATTTTGGAATGACGTTAGGTTTTTAAATTAACGTTGTCGTTTTGTTTATCCTTCGTGGTTTAAGTCGCTTGTGGAAAACTGAGCGTCAACGTCTCGAACCGTCAACCGCTGTAACTCGTTTCATCTTTCGCTTCACACGAGTGGTAACTCAATATTTCAGGCTTCTATTCATCGCGATTATGAATCTTACGAAAAACAATTATAACAGCGTCTATGGAATTGCAGGCATGACGGAACCATTATACGTAACACATGCCGAATTTTACTGTTCATGATAGCATTATTTGTGTACCCTCAGAGCTGAATAAATACTGACATTTTTACACTGTAACAATCATGTAATCAGACTTTTATTGATGTGAACAAATCTAAAACCTAAGATGGCCAACTGTAACAGATTAAAGATATAAATTTGTAGTTACAAAAAACTTTAATGCACCAGCCGCTGATAATATGATTCAATTATGACATAGTACGATTTAATCCATAATTAACTTGACACTGGTGTAAACCAAGTATGGACATTTTTTCATCGAGAATTTTGCCGTATACGTTGTTCAACACAACTAAAAAACCGCATGCGCGGTTTTTCAACCGAACGTAAAAGTCGGAGACTGTCGAACCATCTACATATTCTCGTTCCATGTAACCATCTTGCAATCTATACCATCGACCCATTGTTGTAACTAAAAATATTAACCGCAAAATGCGTTTCTTGTTTCACCCTCTGCAGTTACTCTGGATAATTTACATTGTTAGGAATCCGGTGGAATTCAATGATCAGGCAAATTATCTTCCCTAGTTTCTCTATAACTTCGATTATATTTTTTCAACTTGTCCGACAGGCCCAGAAATATACGTATACTAAATAAATATCAAGATTTATTAATTCAACTAAAAAGACCTATGTCCGCGTACAACGTTTTGACGATACACATCTAAATTCTCAATATCCGCGATCACTGCCATACTACGTTATGGCGCAGACAAGCCATCTTACCGCCATCTGTTGGTTGGATGCTTACTTCACATGTCGCGGTCCCGGCTGGATGCATGACCGACTAAGCACAGCGTAAGGCAACTTCTAATTAATTAAAATTGCATCTGGACCTTAGCCAATTAGATGCCTGGCCCCGTTACCAGACAATGATATGTCTAGGGGCTTAGAAACATGTGGTTTCTTGCCAGCGTTTAATTATTATACCGATGTTTCCATTCGAAGAAAAAAAATCAAAGAGATTGAAAAAAGAATCGAAGATTTACAATCAGCTATTTACTTCTTAGTCTTATTCTGCAAATGTCTAGATTATTCAATGAATGACGTAACTGGCAGGTAGCCAAAAATTAATAATATCTAAAGTACTGAAATATTATCGTATCTATGCGACACTAGGTGGTAATACAATTCTTCAAATTTTTCAAATTTGAACCATGGCGCCGGCAATATGGCTGGTAGAATATTACATCTTTCAGCTCGGAAGTTGGTCTATTTTAAGATGCTTCGAAACTTAAGCTTATTTTAGTTACAATTTTTTTTGCCCTGGACCTAGAGGCTACGATTCATTTCACATTTGTGCCACGATGATCGAGTAAGCGCATATTAGTTTCAGAGTGAAAGTTCATAGTTTTTCTTCTCGGTGTCCGATCTTTCGATTTTATTATAACAGTTTTATCGTTCAGCCGTTAAAACTCAAAGAACGTCGCGTAACATGCTTTTAAAGACACTGGCGGCAAATTATTGCCGAGATGTCCGATCCGACTGCGGCATCGGCTGTGAAGTTTACACATGAACATTATATTTTCGAACGATTTATTTTAACATCACCTATCCCCATCCCCCTCCCCCCCGCCCCCTCCACCCCTTGCGTGTGTTATTCAGTGCTCTCGTACATAACTAAATTTATAGGTAAATCATACACGAGATCCTTCCCAATGGAACGTCAAACGTCCCCGTGACGCATTTTCCATACTCACGGACTCTCAAACATTTTTTGTTATTAATTCCTTTATTATTTGACCAGCTTATTGTTTTTAATCAAAATTCAACCTGCCTAATATTTTCGGCTTTTGCATTCCTTTACTGTGCTGACATGAAAATATGATAAACTTCATTCCGTGATTTTTTTCTTTTTTTCAACCGAAATTCGTCCAGTTCAGTTATAACTAATCGTAATCATTGCTTCATTACATATATTAAATTCCTCGTAACCTCACGTGCAATGGATATGCGAAGAATGTCGAATTGGAACGCGCTCAGCGTGGAAGCTGCTCTTCAACAGCTGAACACCCACGACGAGGAGGGCGTGGTGCGCACAATCAGGCGACCGAACACGGTGAGAACTAATTTTTACAAACAACGCGTAGGGGTTGAAAAATATCCCCCTCCTCCCCCCCTAAACACCAGCAAGCACCGATGTAGTGTGGATTTAATTGCAGGATCGGCGTCTGATTATGTATGTAAATAACGTAAGTATGTATATGTATAATACGATGGGGCCAATAAACTCGCGGGCGTCGCTATTCGCTTGGCACGTGTTTACGTATAATAGGTACTCTGCTCTCAGTAGCCGTTTGTCTGTCAGCTATTTTTTACAGGCCATACATCCATCGGCAAACAAATATTTATCATTTCTAAGCGAGGCGTTCGACGTCTTGAAGGCAATCCTCGACTCCGCGCTATAGGTGTGAAACGGAAAAAAGAAGAAAAAAAAAAAAAGTAATCATGTAATGATTCAAATGGTCTTATGCGTATATGATTATACAGCATGATTGAAGTAGGAAAATTAAGCAGTTTGTGCGTCATTGAAAACTTATGACAACTCTTGAGCATCTCGGAATACGAGCTAGATACACCTACGCTTGTTATACACCTAAACTTTCCCGGTTGATTGCCGGGCGACAGAGTGAATTTCGAGCCAAGAAATTTATCCAAAAGAGAAAAAATACAAGACATAAGCCTGGGTGTGTTAGTGATGATATATACCATAGGAGCTCGTCTGGGAAGCAATTGCTGCGGGTTATTTCACTTAGTTAGTCATCTTTTCTCGGGCAAATATGTACCGATGCAGTGCGGGACATGTCGATAGCCACTGCCCATTCTGGCCCTCTGCCTACCTTTATTTATAACTAATTAAAGCAGTACCCAGTCGAATGTGCTTGCTCCGAGAAGCCGGCCAACAGCTCGACGTATACCTAACAGCAATCAATTAAACGAGGGAGGGAATAAAAGGGTGGCGAGTATCCCTGAATAATGTGTAATTGCGGACAGTTGAATTTCTAATTTTTGCACAAATGTGACGGCTGTGGATTACATTTGCGGATCGTGGAAGTACGTCTATTTTTAATTCGATCGTGTACCCTGGTGCCTGCAGACTCTCCTCCCCTATTCCATTTCGATTTAAATTACGTTAACGGATACAAATTTAATAACAAAATACAGTTATTAAGCGTTCGCGAATGATCATCGAGGTGATCGATACCCGATTCAAGACAAGGCACGATGAGCACCTGGACCCATTTGAACGTGGAAAGCGCGACGAATGCTATATCCAGGGATGATTTGCACAGCAGTATCCGAAGGGGAAAATTACCGGTAAAATTTTTTCATCTTCCCGTAGTGATGTGCGGAATATTTTTTGCCAAAATTTCTTTTGCACGCGTGATGTAAACTAAAATCGAGAAGAAAAGGAAATCGCTGACACGATTTTCGTGCAGTTTTTAATTAATTATGCGTAAAAGTCGATAAATACCGATCGATATCGACTTCGCTGCAACTGAAACACGTGAAAAATCCATAAAATTCGATAATCTAAATAATCTGTCAAATACAATGTGCAGCGGTGAAAAACTTTCGATTCGCAATAAAGGCACCACAGTATCGCGAGTAGGCACTTGACGAAGACAAATCGGTGACGGTTGAACTGCCAACGGAGGCGAAGTGAATATAAAATTGGCCCTGCTCATATTTTTTCCAAAGATTTACAATTAAACGAACATTGTAAGTGCGGTGCCAGCTGGAATATTCATAGCTAACAACCACGAACATAGGACTACAGTTTCGCGAGTACATGATTAATGGATTTCTCAGTATTTCTAATAATATGTAGAAGGCGTAATTCGTAATCCATATAACATTCGGAGATCGGGACCAGTCCTAGATCTATTCTATTTTAATTATTCGTGCTTACAAACGGCGCGTGTTGACTGTTCAACCATTATTGCTTCCATAATGTGTCACATACAGTGTTGCAGACCTAATTACCGCGGCTTTTCGACATCATACGAGACGTTCAATTCCTTCGGTTTCCAAAAAAAGTTCTACCGCCAGTCACATCGTTTTGTGATCCTGAAATCCATGAGATCTTTCATTGAAATTCCAAAAAAGTTTAACTGTAGTTTATTTAACGGTTTGCGCTACAGTCGTAACGGGAAAAAACTTCTACTTCACTTGTGAACGGTGACAAAAACGTGCCCACTTAGGGAAAAACTCTCGATTTCCTACCCTGTCTTTCCCATGAATATTCGAATGCGGTTACTCTCTGTCAATTTCATGCTTTTACGGTCACGATATATCCACACTTATCGGTACTTTGCACAGTTCTGGCTTCTGTTCGGCGTCTTAGTTCGGTGAGAGAACGAGGGGCGGGGGGGGGGGGGGGGGGGATGAGGATCGGCCTAGAGAGATTTGCAATATCATGAGGCGATGCACCAATTTGTGTACAGATTGCACAAGTTTCGAATTGATCATGAGTTGTATATTAATTAGGGTGGGATCGAGGCGTTGTTAGGAGAGTCTAGTGGCCGTCGGTAGTTTAAATTTAAGTCTACTCGACCAAGTCTCAGAGTATATTTAGGCGCCCTCGCGCACGCGTAATCTTATTATCCGCAGAACTTGTTGGATTCCTGCAAATACTGCACTGACTAACTCGCGTGTAGAGGTGCATAAGTGAGGGTGGAAGTTTAGACGAGGTCGCGTGTTTTGAATAACCCTGTGTTATGTATACTGCAGTTGTGCAATAGAAGACCCAGTAGTGCGTTCGCACATAAAACGATTTGGGAAACTTTTAAACATCCGTAAAATCCATTTCGAAATCCCCCAAGAGACACAGAAGCGCATAAGATAAGATGGATCTTGGCGGTGTTGATGTCTGGGGCCAAATCGCCCTCGAAACATCTCAGATGTATGTCTCCGAAGGGGGTGTCGTCAAAAGTCGTTTTGCCGGCACCGTAAGTGCGCGATTTGTTGTACTGCATATATGTATTATGAAATGTATAAAATATGCTCGATGTTAAACGCAATACGCAGTGGTTCGCCATCGCGGAACAAAAAGGAACATATCCCTGGTTTTGTTTTTCAAGAATTTAGAAAACCTGCAAACTTGATCTATTCCATTCCCGACGTGTCCGTTAGTCAACTGATGATAGCGCAGTTAAAGATGCAAGAAAATATTACACATACCTGTATACTAGATCCGTTCGCTCGATCCATTACGTGTATAATTTTGATACCGATGTTCCTCAGACGATCGAGAAACTCCCGGACAAGGTGATACTCAACATTTTCAGCTACTTGTCTCATCGAGAGATCTGCAGGGTCGCCAGAGTCTGTAAAAGATGGCGTCAAATTGCTTACGACACCCGACTCTGGAAGCATGTATCACTGAGGCCGGAGGTCAGCGGACTTCACGTTGGATCTCTCGAAAGTCTTCTGCACTTAATAAGGTATTAATGGTCTGTACTACGTATAGCACTGCCAATACGAATGACCGGACACTCACTCCACGACACACTGTCACTCCGTTAGTTAATTGTTATTTATTAGACAGTTCTTCTCTTTGTTCTACATCGTGGGCAGATTTTGTTCCGAAGATAAGAGTACAACGCGCAGTCGCTGCCTAGTAACTCTATGAATTGAATTGAGAGTTGAGAATAGACCACCAGAGCACAGTTTTAGAAACGAATGATTAAAAACCCGCTAGCCCGCGGCAGAGAAGTAAACATGTCTCGAAGAAAGACCTCGTAGTTTGACAACCCATGTATAAATGTCGAATACATAAGCAAGTCTAAAATAAGATTGTAAAATTCTGTTCATTTACACGCACTCAACATTCTCTTTTCCATTTTTTCAGCACACGTTTCGGCCCGTCGTTGAGGTACATCGAGCTTCCAATCGAATTGATAACTCATACCGTTCTTCATGAGCTGGCCAATAAATGTCCAAATTTAACGCATATGCTGCTCGATTTTTCTACCGCCATGCAGCTACACGACTTTTCCGAGATGCAGGCTTTCCCGACAAAGTTGAAATACATGTGCATTTGTCTGTCCGAAGTCATCTTCATGGAGGGTTTCATGAGAAAGATATACAACTTTATCAACGGACTGGAAATTCTACATTTGATAGGTATACTTGAGTATATTTCTCTCTGTATTACAGTTGATCTGCCAGGTACATCCGTGCACGATGAATAAGCACCGGACAGGAAAATTATATTTTCTCGTGATTTCAGGAACTTACGAGAAGGTCGAAGAAGAGGAAGAAGAAATATACGAAGTGATAAACGTTCACAAACTGAAATCAGCAACGCCAAATTTGAGAGTAATCAACTTGTACGGCATTAATTTTGTGGACGATTCTCACATAGATGCATTTTCCTCAAATTGCATTCAACTCGAGTGTCTCGCCGTGAATTTCTGCTCAAAAGTTACCGGCTCGACTATGAAGACCCTCTTTCAAAGAAGCAGACGGCTGACTTGCCTTCTCATGCAAGGAACCAGTAAGACCATCGTTGAACTATCACCCGCGTGTATTTGTGTTTCACCTGAAACTAGATTACGTTCGAGTATTACTGACAATTACATGTATTTACTAATGGCAATTCTCGACAATGCTGATCACAATCTGATTGAAAATAAACATGCCTATGTTGCAGACTTGCAAAGTGAGTACGTGATGCAGGTGGAGTGGGAAAAGTCCAGCGTCCAAGAATTGGACATAACAGCAACAGATTTGAGTACCGAGTGCCTGATCGATATGCTGACGCGGATTCCTGGATTACGGTTTCTCAGCGCTGGGCAATTGAACGGCTTCAATGACAGCGTACTTAAATCCTGGGCCGAGGTTGGAAATCCGAGAAATTTGATAGCCTTGGACCTAGACAGTTCGGATAACCTGACCGACGATGGTTTGCACAAATTCTTGTCAAGACACGGTCACCAGCTTTGGGGTGTAGCATTGTCGGGAATGCCTCATATCACGGACCAACTGTGGCAGAGCATTTTGCCAATTCTGACAAACACGAAGTGAATAGTTGATCGATTACACGAGAATCGTAAAGTCTAACATTAGCCAAAACAATGAAAACTTATTTTACAGGATTGTTGTTATGGGCACCCAGGAGCGGTTGGGGGTTAATATTCACGTGGATCAGCTCATGGACGGCATTGCCAATAACTGTCCCAACCTTGAACGACTCGAATTACGGTGGGATCCAGAAAATCTTCGATTCTCTGACAAGAGTCAAAAGGCTATCGACATTTTGCGGGTGAAATGTATTAAGCTTAGATGTTTGGTATTGAGGTACGATCATATTCCATTGGCGAGCATTCAAAGAATTCTCCTCTACGAATAAGAAACTTTCCAAACGAAATCCTAACAAAGCTTCCAATATTTCATCAATACTTTTATCATACATACAATAATATATATGTATTCAAGTTGAGCATTTCTGGAAATGAGAAACACGCCTGATTGACGAAAGAAATATGAAAACATATACTATATCAATTCATAAAGTGAACTATTTTTAGAATCCAATGCTATAGTTTGTATCTAGAGTTGGGAGAAAGACTTTTCAATTATAAACTTATTATTAAAGCGATCCAAAACAGTCAATGAGCGATGTAAGGGTACCATTACCATCTAGACATGTAAACAATACATTCAAATCAATTTTCTCTTTATTTCCAGCGACGGAAGGTATTACGAAATCGTTAAAGCCAACTTCGAACGTGCCGATAGAACAACGGTAGTTAGGACGACTACGTGTTCCAGAGTTACGAACTATTATTTATTGCATAACTACAAAGATTTAATATTTAATTAGAAAAATTAATGATAATTCAATTTTCAAGTGTGAATTACTCGACTTGAGACACAGTGCTGTGCCTTTCGTGTCCGTAAAATTCAAGTGCCAAGATGAACGAATTTACACGTACATAAAAAATACATTGTATCTGTTAACAAAGAGATGTTAACATCTGCGCATGGATACGCAACTACGAAGATAAGCGTATATAATATATTATTTTTGAATAAAGAAATACTCAAAGAAACAAAATCTTGAAAAATCTGAATTGATCCACTCAGTGATCGTTCCTGCACACTGCAGCACCGTTCCAATATACAAGTTCTTTCCTTGTTGTTTCATGATTGTAGTGATTGTAGTACAGTGACTAAAATTGGGTCTAGATCGTGCAATTTTGTTTCTTTATACGCGTCAAGCTACCGCGTAAGCTAATGCATACAGAGTTGGCATGGAAAAGCACAATTTGACGATGCGATGGTGCGAGAGGCCTTCCGAAGGCGCTTGCGCGAGGCGACTTTACGTCTAGAGCCAGTAATGGCTTTTGCAGAGCGAGCTGAGGCCAGATCGACGGCGATAATGGTCGAATATCGATTGTTGTTTAATTTATTCATGTTGGCTGACAGGGCTTTTATTTGAACCGCTCCAAGGCGACGGTCGGTCGATTGGCACCGAGCCTTGCTTCAGGCTGGTGGTCAGTACAAAACTGACTCGAGTGTCACCCTGACGTTATTATTAGCGTGATTGTTATTTAAGAAATGTCTGACTCGGAGGAAGAACTCTTTGAAAAACGATTGAAATTCGTTCTCGTAGGGGATACCGGAGCTGGAAAAGTGAGTGTGGTTTTTCGAAACAGGTGGCATGCTTGTAATGCACCGTAGAGGACAATTCGCGTTTCGTTCAGCCAACGGATTGTCAAGGCTCTTTGAGCAGACTGGGAAGAAAGCATCTGTTGCGCTAGACGTTGTCAATTAGGGACGGGGTTGAAATTCCGAATTTGAAAAGTTTCGAAAGCGCTAACTGGCGAATTGTTAATAATTCGGACATTTTACTCCGCCCCGTCAATTACAACGACAACTCATTGGCAATCACTAAAGCCGACTAATTCAGAGTGCAAGTCCTGTGAATTCATACTTCATACATTAAATACTAAAATCATTCCTTGTATAATTTGGACACTGGTTGTAAAAAACTTTTGTTCGGTGGACAATGAAATATTTACCGTATATAATACAAAGGCACAACTAATCTCCAAGTCAAGGATCCTACGAATATTTCATCTAGAATATCTAGAAGTATTAAATTACGCTGATTTCGAAGACACTGCTTGTATCTACATTGTGAAAAATTTAGGCATATTTTTGGTTTGAATTTTCCAACTATATAACGTAAATATCTAATCACACTTTTGAATGCGTGATATGCGGGTTGAAACAGTCAAATAAATTTATAATCTTTGTTGAAACACACAACCCGCGCTAATGAAAAGATTTTTTTTCTTAGACCAGTATAGCGACGCGATACTGCAATGGCGAATTTACTAGACACTATACGCCGACAGCCGGTGTTGACTTCTTTTTAAAGAACATCAGTCTAGGAGACTACAAAAGTATCACCCTTCACATTTGGGACGTTGGCGGTTTATCGTTACATGGAAATATGCTGGACAAGTACATTTTTGGCGCACACGTAAGTCGGAATACACGTACGTAAGTTATTAAGATAGAATTTTTGAATTGAGGAGTTTAACGAACTTGACCCACTTAATTACGAAATTGCATGCTGCAAGAGGACCCTTACAGTATATATCATATAGTTCTCGGCAATTTCATACCTGTTCATGTATCTAAACTATCTCTGATACGAAATTTTGGTGTTACTCTTGAACAAGCACATCATGGAGTTACAAATGGAATCATAAAAGTACAGAGGGAGAAGTAGGAAATTCCCTAAAATGATTACGTACACTCTTTTTGAATACCTATATTACGTTTCTTAGGTAATTCTGTTTGTCTATGACGTGACAAACGCTTCGAGTTTCGAAATTCTTGGAGAATGGATTGAAACGGTAAAAAAAGTGAACGAGGTACTCGAAGCACAACCAGTTTTGGCAATAATAGGAAATAAGTGTGATATGGAACATCAGAGGAGTGTTAAAAGAGACAAGTCCCACATGTTCGCAGCTGAAAGCGGGATACCGTGTCACGACGTTTCAGCTAGAACCGGCGAATCGGTAATCCTTCACATTCAAATTTCGCCGGTACATTGAGCGATGTGCTCTTGCGAGAACCAAAACATCAGTCAACTTTCTCAAATCAGGATAACATGTACAGGATCGCATTGTAATTATTTCAGGCCGTTGTAAGATTTTCAGTTAACTGTTAGTCCGCTTTCAATGATTACTCTGAATAATCATAAAATCAGGAATCGAATCAGGAAATTATAATTGCTGAAAAATTTCTTACCTGAATATCTTTCATTGATAGACTGAGGTCTTCTTTGGAAAGGTAATGCTGCAACTGTATTTTCTCTATGTCTGTCAAAATCAATTCCCATTGGTACCTTTAATGTAGCCAATGATAATTATACAGTAGTTGAAACAAATTATCACTGTTTTTAACAGCAATCACCAAGCGCAGGAAACACTACAGATTCTGTTGCACGGAAGCTCGGCGTCTGTGATAACAGATGCGTGTAGTTGACAAAAAATTGACAGGAGTTTTAAACTAGTTAATAATTGAGTTAAAATATCAAGGATACTACGTATCTACGTATAGGTTTGCTGGATTCACCTAATCACGCGTAAACTTGATTGCTGCGAATGAACAGTAAAATTTATTTTATTAGAGATTAGAGAGAATTTTCTAAAGGCATACTTCGTTCAAAAAATTATTTACCTTACATACTTTTCAGTTGCGCTGAACGGATGGCATTTCACTTATCAATGCAGTATATAAAACTGATCACCATTTCCGTAGACCATATAAACTTTTTTCTACCTAAAGAAAAAAAACCACTGGTGGACTTATTTTCAGTTAAACAAATATCGGTTACCACGACAATCCTGTATTTTCAGACTGTGTATGTAAGTAATTTAAAGCCTTCTGTACTCTGTTATCCAATTTTATTTTATATTTTCAGATAACAATGCGCGTCGCAAGTTTGGCTGCCGAAGTATTAGGTATTTGCGTCACAAAAGCTGATCGAGGATTTTACAAACCTATAGTGCAGTCCGTAATCGATGATACGTTGACCTCAAAACAAGTACCGTCGACGGCTTTAAAAAAATGCGCAAAGAAGCACGCGAAAAAAATTCATAAGACTGAGTCTAATTCTGAGCTTCCACCTTCGAAATCGAGTATTTGTTCGTTGCAGTAGTTGAATTACGTACACAGAAGGAAAGGAGTTTATTTGAATGCATAGTATCGAATGTTAATCACATAAGTTACGATATTAATAATAACAAAAACGATGTAATGTAGCAACGGGTGCCTTAAAGTGACAGTTGATTTTGAAGAAATCGAAGTCAAGAATTTCGAAAGGGTCCAACGCAACAATTCGCGAAGACGCTTTATCGAATAAGTTGAAAAGATATTTATATCGATATTATATTAGTTACAATATTTACATTATCATACATTATAATGATAACATGGAACAGATACTTAAAAATTATATTTCTCAGTCTAATTCTCAAGTCATGGTTGCTTAACATTGGCTATGCTTTTGCATAACATGGAACGACGACCTACCAGCCTACGGAAACAAAAAAAAAAAAACCATTGTGAAACGACTTATAGAACTGACAATGAGATTTCTTAAGCAAAATTTACCATAAATCATTCAGTAATACTCTAAAAATTACATGACAAAGTCATATACCATGACGCAAAAATAAATGATGAATTTTTTACCCTACTGAACGATCTTCTCCTTATTATTATACTTGCTAGATACGTGCACAGGAATTATAAATAACCAAATACGTAACTATAGAATAAATATGACCGTAAATGAGTTCAAATCTATACCGCAGAACATGATGTCTCATACATTTTTTCAGGATAACATGTTTAAATACTATGTGTACTGTGAGTTTAATAGATATATATTTCAATTATATTTGAAGGATCTTGATTCGTCAAGTACAAATGAGCTTCTACACGTCTCTATGCCTTATCGTTAACTTGATCAGACTATGTAGTATACTAATAGGATGATAACAAGGACAATAAGTAATGTTCTTTAACAATTATCGGCATATTTTTGTCGATAATTTGTAACAAACAAACTGAAGTATAATCAATCCAATGTTATTGATGAATTCGGTTTAAAGCTCATGCTTCGTTAATGGCCTTCTCGGCCAACTATCACGTTCTAATATTCTATTCTTAAGCGCCAAAAGTTTGGTCAATTTTTCATTCAAAGGCTCTACATAAGTTTCAATCCACTCATCAATTGTATAATTATCGTAGATGTCTTCCATTGCCTTCCGCATGTCTGTCTCAATGTATATTATTTCATTTTTATACTCGCCTAAGCTACTCAATGCATGTTCTATGTGACTAGGATTGGAAAAAGCGTAGTTCAAATTATACTCTTTTACCCACCCCTTGAATGTACTGTCCTGTTCCATTCTGGCAATTTCTTGGTTTAGCGTATGTAATCGTAAGATGATGGAATATATCATTGACCCATGAAAGCCGCAATATGTCCAGCCAAATTGTGGCTCAGGTATAGACAAAGTCACCGGCGTTTCGCAATTAAGAATTTTCAAAATATTATCAGGAATATCGTGTGGAAAATCGTACAGCGTTGACGATTTCAAAACTGCCAAGTTCACAGCTAGAGATGGAATAGCGGAAGGAAGCAAATCGCAGAGAACGCTGAAATGGTCGTATCTTTGCCACCCAGTTAAAAAGACACCCTTAAATTTAATCCTGGAAGAGTATTTGCGAATTATTTCCAGCCAACCCTCGTGATTTCTCAAATGATAAGAAATGTCTGTATAATAACGATCCGGTGCCGTAGCACCCTTGAACGCTGTCGCGATCCACACACTTTCTGGCCAAAGTTCAACATAATTCTCCCACATATTTTCTGTCAGAGATACTTTTGGATCTGTAGTATATTTCCAGACCACTGGCTCTATCAATTTGTTCAACCCACTATCAGTAATTTCTTGCACAGATATATCCCTGAACTCGTCATCCCACATTAGAACCTTCACTGTAGGATATTTTTTTTTAATATAGGTTGCTACTCTCACCACATGAGAAAGGAACAGCTGCTGTTTATCCCACTTATTTCTTTCCAAAACCTCAAAGCATCTGGAGCATTCGGCGAGTTGATAAACTTCATCAGCTCCGATATGGAAGTGCTTGATATTTGGATGAGCGCCGATAACTTGGTCCAGCATTTCGTAAAGAAGAGGAAGCGTTTTGTTGTGCGACGGACAGAGTACTTGAGGATAGCGAGCAACTTCTCGCAGATCCTTGTATTTCTCCAATTTTAGTACAAACTCAAAGTGTCCAAAAGTTTGTATCAGTGGTATAATTTCTAGATCACTGTTCTTTGCCAGTTTTTGGATCTCTACAATATCTCGACGACTGTAAGAATTCAAAGCTCTGATATTCTCTACTTCGCCGTTGAATGGAAACATGTCTTCGTACTCGATCAAAATACCAGTAGCCCCCAGTCTGTGCAATAATGGGAATAAATATCTGTAATACTTTACGGTAGGCGGAGCGCCCTTCAAGTCCAAGTGAACGATTTTGTGTCCTTTGAACAGAGGCACAACTTCCTCGTAGCTTTGTTCATGTTTCAAATATGCCAGCCTACTCTTGGAATTCGTCAATATATCGGCGTCATGCTGCTGCTGTGTAGCAAAGCCAAAAGGACTTTCGTTTAAATCGTTAGGAGGATAGACGCCCTCGACTTTGACCCTGCCTGCAGATATGTCTTCGACGTCGTCGCTTAATATGTGATAAATAATCACTAACAGGGTGAAGAGAACCATTATAACGATTGTCAGAGAACCTGGTACTTTGCGCCGTGCCATAGTGACGCTTATATTACGTCATTACCACAAGTTATAACAACAAATGCTTCGTAAATATTCCCACGGATATAACTAACGACGCGTCGCACAGTTTATATCATCGCGATATGTCGATACACTTAGATTGTACAAAAGTGTAAAACTGTTCTTTAGCGTTTTTGCATTTATTTAGGATTGGATAACGCAAAAACTTTGGTGCCGCATAAGTTATAACCGTCGGAAAAAACTGAGAAATAATTAGTAGTTTAATAGCACTGGTGTGGGTTCCGCGGGGCAACCTTTCTCCGCGATATCTCCGTAATCTCGGTAATACTGACTGTTGCGGTTGGACGCAGTACTCGCTACATCCCCGCTAGGTCGGTTATACCAGCGCCCTCTGACACGAAACAGATTTTTGAAACTAATATTAAACGGTACAGGAATGTCGGTAACCGACCCGTAACTACAATCGGGATGTCGATAAGTTACCATTCAATTTTTGTGGAAAACCAATCCCCATGAGCCTGGCTGATGGCTCTCTTCGATAGAATGTGGTTACTCAATAGTCTAGCATCTATAAAGGTGTTTCAAGAGCATTCCAAGAGAGTTGTATTCACATGTAGTTAAAATCTATGACGCAGATGTACGTTTGGTTATCTAAAAAATAAACTCGTAACGTAAGATCCGCGGCGCTGGAACTCGACTGGGAGTCTGGTGTGGATAAACAAATAAATAAATAAGAGACGAAAACGAAAGTATACAATAAAATAGTTGATCGATCAAGAAATGGCGTCAACAATGGAGATACTGTGGAAACAAGCGTTGAAAACTTTCGCAGGTCGTAACTCCGTGGGATACAGACTTTGTCAAAAGAATTTTGAACTACTACGGAGTTTAATGAACAAAGTAACAGCTGCTGACGTAAGATTGGATCGTGATGTTTTGGAATCTGTTCAAATGCAGTCAGCGCCCATGTGCGTTGTTGACATATTCGAAAATCAAGACATTACTATCGCGATATTTATATTGAAGCAAGGTGTAACAATGCCAATGCATGATCACCCAGGAATGCACGGCTTGCTGAAGGTACGATAATTCTTTCTTTCTTATAAGTATAAAAACCCCGAATGTCAGCAGTCTCTACTACAATTTGCCACAAATTTTCAAAGTTGGAATTTGTTCTATTTATACACGTGCTCAAAATTTGAATAAGAGTTATGAACAGAGAGCAGCTAGAAATATTTGTCTCCGATCAAGGAAAATTTATATTATTTTTCTTTAGAGTTAAATTAATTTCTCTTTCACACACACAGGTCATCGCTGGGACTGTGAAGATAGACAGCTTTACGCTTGAAATCAGCGGAGATCATATAATGGAACCGAACACTGGTTATACCGCGATTAAGCATCCAGGAATGTTGGTCAAAGACACAGATGACGCATGTGTCTTGACACCTAGAGAGAAAAATCTTCATCAAATCTCTTGCATCGACGGTCCTGCTGCGTTTTTGGATATATTGAGCCCGCCGTATGACGGCGAAGAATATGGAAATATGCGTCCATGTACATTTTTCAGAATAACTGGAAGTATCAGATCAACAGAATCTGGAGAAAAGTCAGAGAAGGTGCAGTTAGTACCCAGCGAAAGTCCGCCAGATTTTTTTTCTATAAGTTTAGAATACTTGGGACCTCAACTAAGGTGATTTCAGTGTTGTGATAATTGTGGTAAATTGTTTAAGATGGATTCCTTTATGTTTCAAATCTATGTTGACTATCGCAAGATTGAAGTTTTGAAGATAGAATTTACATCTTTCACACTGTGTTCTCTTACCTAGTTTATTAGAAACTCTATTTTAACTAGCTCTTCCAACCAAAGTTTTTATAATTCTGAATAAATTGAGAATTCTCTGCCATTCTCTTGAAGCAGAAAGTCGATGAATTTAACCTTTTTTATACAGTTTCAATCATGAGGTTGAGTTCAGAACTTTTGCTCCATAATGTATTAGCATGTCTAGAATCTGTCTCTTTGATAAGGTGATTCAAAAAAAAAAATAATACATATGAATGTAAGTTTTGGATCTAAAATTGCTTTGTTGCCTTGATATTCAATAACTGAATTGATTAACAACAGTGTGGAATATCTCAGTTTAGTTTCATTACTTGTATCTCTAGAAGCCAGAAGCAGTTTAGACTGACTCTTCTATCGCTTACCATACGATATTAGTTTTAAATATAGAAATTCTTGTAATCATTGACTAAAAATCAAAGTAAAACTGAAGAAAAATGGCATCAATATGATTATAAAAAGAGTCAAATTATGTAGTACATTATTGAAGTATTTGGACAAATAGTGTAAAGTTACTGGCCAGTGTTAATTTGGAAATCGAATCATATCTCTCCTTGTGTACGTGGACTGAGTGAATTTGATTTTCTTCTACTATAACTTTTTAAATATCACACCAAAAGAAATGTATTGTACGTGGTGAATTTAACGTGTAATGATACCAATTGCACAATAAAATTTTTCAGTTTAATTGATGCGTAGTATAAAATAAATGTATCTAAGTAACAGATACCGTTTGATTATGTAGCGATTCGAAACATAGCATAAAAAGAAGAGATACAATTAGTGTCAAATTGTTTCATAGAATGGCTGCATCTGTTTTCACATACTTCCTAATGAGTAGTTTTTGCAACTCAATTGTATACATGCCGATATTAGATTAAGGAAGTCATTAAGATGTATAATTTTAACTATGGATAAATAATTTTCATCACTTTTAACCTTGTTAAGTTGATTAATGTGAATAAAACTAAGTCGTTGCGTTAGCCAAAGCAATAACTATGTTCAATGATTAATGGGTGATTGCAATCAAAAGTACTTAAGGACCAATACTATTAGGTTTAAACGTACAAATGATTCTATAAATGACGTGTACTTAACTAGTTGATACTCTTTAGTTTGTACAGTATTAAAACGGAAAAAAATATTCTTGAATTGTTTGATAAGTACTATATAAATATGACATATCATAAGTAAAAATTTTGGCAACGTGGTTCCTGAACCTTGTCTAAGCTAATTTTTAGAAAATTGTTATTCTCTTTTTAATATAATTTTATACACCCATGTTAGTAGTAGAGTTTTGGTGACTTGTTGGTTTAACTGGTGATTACTCATTTTCAAATTATTCCCAGCAGCGAATAAAAAGAGTTTAGGGTATTCGGATGTAATATTTATTTTATGCCTTATCTACACGATCATTAAATCAAGTATTTAATAAAATAAAATTCGTTTACAAAATATATTTATTATGTCAAACCTTTCCCGACACTTTGGATCTTAAATCCATAAGTAAAATACGAAAAAAAATCATTCATGAGATTGTAATTCCGAACGAATATCGTTATATCGTTGATTTGAACATACGAGATGTCTTGAACAAATGACTTAGTTTTTGTGAAAGCTTCGTCTGGCAGAAAGAATGTACAATTCACTTTTAAACCTCACTTTTTTTGTAAAAGCATACCAAAACTATCATACCGCGTTCTGGAGTTACGATTTTAATAACGAGTTCGGAAGCGTTTTATACAATTTTGTCAATTTTCTATGCAGCTTCAAATAATATCAGCATGCAACTTGTCATTATCGTGTCATCGTTAATATTCAGATACAGATCTCAGAAGTAAGATAGATATGAAATCTGTATCCAATCTAATATGCATACGCAATGTGTCAATCTTTATCCGGCATCTTTCATTTTACACGGTCATGAAAGTACGAAGAATGCTCAAAAAGAATTTAGGCTTTTAAACTTTTTTTGTGTCTTACATGAAACTCCATTCCCTACTTTCTTTCTACTAATTAACATTGTTTTCTGCTGTTTCTTTTGCTTTAGCGTACATATAATTTTTATTTCAGAGTGGTGATGAGATAGGCCTAATTAAATGTGTCCGACAGTATCCTGACATGCTTTTTTGCAAGCGTTCAACAAGGATAACAAAACGTATTTCACACGGTTTTCCTGTCCGGAATGATAAATCGTGTCTAATTTCGGCAAATGAACAACTTCATAATCAAACTTAGCGATCAGTAAGAAAAATTCGGAAAAGTTGTGGAAAAATAAAAAAAGTATAGGAGCGAGAGTTGACTGTAAATATATTTATCGTGTTTCCGCCAATTTTCTGAACCTTTCTCCATGATTTACACAAGCATGGTTACAGACGCTATCATTTCCCAAAGTTTGAAACGATTTTATTACTCGGGGGAAAAAGGGTGTAAAATACGATTTGCTTACTTGGACGGTGCTTCAACACCCCCTTACAATTAGCCCAGTAAATTCTGTTGTCACTCTCTCAGGTCATACACGAAAGCTTCTAAGCTTCATTTAAAAACTTCGTTATTGTATATCGAACGGCTTCGCTCATTGTCAAAGTTTAGCTGATTGTACTTTCGCCATTTTGATGTCTTCGATATAATGCAATATTGCTGTCCGTGTAATCCATAATTCGTCTCTGACATTGGCGAACGTACTGCTGTTGTTTATGATATATTTTAAACGCGCCTTTGATTGTTATAAACGCCATTCCGCCCTGCAACAGATTTATTCATGAGCTAAACGTTCCTACAGGTAAACAGCAAAGAAAAAATTCTCAACTAAATTGCAATGGACGCATACCAACAAGGTTCTCTGGAAATTAGAATTTACGCTTTCAAAAAAGATTTTGCCGCAAATACTAGCAATCGTAGGAAGCAGAAGTGCACCACACAATACTCTAGTTGCAGATACTGGATCACTCATTGGTGGGACGTCGGATGATTGCAGTCTTTCATCCTCAATGTAGCTGAATATTGGATAAAAAAAAAAAAAATGAGTACATCACAACTCCGGATTGAAAAAAAATAAATTAAAACATAAACAATCAGAATTGATTTCTACGCACCTGCTTGGCAAAAAGTGTCTGAGGATTGGCACTTTGGAAGCGTGTCTTCTCAATAAACTCAAAGCCTGATCTTCCCACCTGAGCATTTTTCCAAGAACCAGCATAATTGGTATTGTAGGCAAGCCGACCAGCAAGACAAGGGGATCTGCCTGCTCCATCATAGTTAATCCATCTTTATGACCAACCACTTGCATCACAGTAACAGCACCGTAAGTAACAGCAGTCCAGTAAATTGAGCCGACAACTATACCAGCTGCTATAAATGGACAAACGCGGAATATCACGCTATCCATTGTATCCAACATAACAACCAAAGGACCTGTAAAACATAGTTATATCAACAGGTACTAGGATATTCTCCTGTGTTTCCATTCAACAATTTATAACTTTTCAAACGCTCTTGATGTATTAAAATGACTTCGTTACCCATGTCTGGATATATGATGATATACTCTGTATTGCATTGCGGACATGAAACGTCTTCGCCTGCTCTTCCTTTCTGCTTGACATCAACCCAGCGTTGTATACAGCCTTGATGGACCCATTTTGTTGTTCCTCTACAATGACACGGCTTGACCCATGATGCAGTGGCGTCATCTTCATCGGTTGCAAAGCAAACCCAACAATACTTTCTACTAAAATTATACATTTTTCTTATATATAACGATTTCAGTATAAAGTTTCTTTTACCTGAAATGATTATCTACCAAATGAAACTGTGACACTGACATTCAAAAAAAATGTATCGTACATTATGAAAACATGTCTTACTCTTCTTCTGAAGTTAATGCTGTTGCAGTTTCTGATGTTTCATTAGGGGTTGATGATCCGTCGGCAACATCTACAGATAGTTCAGTGTCTGTGAGATTTGGTAATGTGTTTCTAGATGTATCATCTTCGGGAGATGATCCTCTCCATAGTGAATCTGATGTTTCTATTTTGTAAGTAAGTAGTATTTGGTAATAACAACATTTGAAATTCAATAGTAGATTTATGCCAACTTCATTAGGTAAGCAGTTAATAAAATGAAATTTCAAGTATAATTCTAAAAAATGCATAGTAATAAACAGAACAACTTGACTCTCATTAAAGCTACAGGAGTAAAATATTGTTATCAAGCCCTCTATCATGTCTTACCGCTATAATGTTCCGCTGTCGATTGACCAGAATTAAAAGTATTTCCAAGTCTTTGTAAAGTTTCCTCAACACTGGGAAGTCTTAGTATCGGCTGACTTTGATCGGGGTCAACTCTAATCACTCTGCCTTGGCTGTCCAAGCCAAACTCTGATGAGGATTGACTGGTAGTATCAGACATTGTGATAAACGAGACGATTATTTTCAGAATATGCTTAGCATTGCTGGCCCTAGAGAAATAAAATAAATGTTAATTTTTCATGGGATAACAGATTTTGAACACTGTGGAAGTTTCATTAAAAAAGCTCAGGACAATCAAGCCTTGTTCACTGGTGTTGAAAACTGGAAAAGTATCGTAGCTAAATATGCTTGAGAGAATCATTTTAGCATGAGTTATCGATGCATTCACATAGTTATTTACAATTGTTTACAGTACGTGCTGAAGTAGAAGTGATCAATTTTTCTTGTGACTTGTAACTTTGATCAGGTAAAATTGGAAACACATTTGCCCTTTAGAGGACTGGCCTGGCTCTTTTAGAATTCAGCAGATAACTTGAAAATTCCACTAGATTTGTTAACTATCTATGTACATAAATCACACCTCTAAAAAATATTGAATTTCAAGCGAAAAATGCTGGCCCTCTGAAGGTTAACCATGCTCGTGGTTATCATAATCAATTATTGACTTTTGATTGGATAATCAAAAACAAAAGCTTACACAAAAATGAAATATTGGGAAAACTGTAATCAGCCTTACAATATTTCGTAAGAATAATCGTATTAGCTATTCGACAGTGCACAGTTGCAGTAGGTAACGTAACAATTGTCTGATTCGATTCCACAAGATTGACATCATGTAAAGTGGGAGCAACTTTTTTACGTTACAATAATTGTTATCACATGACAAGGTTCGAGGTATATTTTTCTTTGCTTTGTGTGTTGATCCAACGAAATACTTATATAATAATTTATAAAGTTTATTGGACGTCACTTTTAGCTACAAGGAAATGTCACTTTTACTTTGAAAATTTGATGTTGTCTACATAGAGTTTGAAATTTTTAAGTTATTTAATCCCAATAAATTTAGCGGATCAAAATTTGCGGTTTTTCGTTGAAAGGTAGAAGAAAAAATTAACATACACTTCAGTGCGTTGAGGAAAAAGTGAGGTTACTTCATTTACTTTATGGTGCAGTTTTTTTTGGTACTTTTTCTTGGAGATAGTTCAAGGTTAATTTTGTCAGTTAATTCTTGATGGTAACAGCAAAATTGAAGACGTGGGTTCAAAGACTTTATGATGTATGTAAATAAAGATTATAAGGATAAAAGTGAAGAAGTTTTTCACCTGACAGCATCGGCGTACGTTGCAGCTCTTATTTGCTTACTCACGATAAAAATGTAAAGCCTCAAGTTCTCAAAGTGCAAGATAATAATTATGAACCAAGTTTACTCTAAATTTCGTGATCTTCTCAGAGAAAACAAGTGTCCAAGTTTCGTCATTTCAGAAGATATGATTATTTCTCTGAGTAAGGTTGGTACTTTGGCTCCTTGGCCAGGGCGAGTGATGATGAATTGAACTGAGCAATATATGAAATTCACACGCAGATTGTACCACTTCGAGTTTGTGAATTCGATCGCATTGACGTCTCGATACTTCGTCGCGATCGTCGCGGGTTTCCGAATTTAAAACTCGCGAGAACCGTGCGTCTCAGTTTTCAAAATATCAACAGTGTGTTATTTATTTTGAAAACGAAAACGTGAACTTAAATGCAATCAGCTCGTGAATGAACAATACTCTAGTCGCATATTGAGAGAATATATTTGTGCCATTGTGACATTAAAACGAAGAAGTTGAACTAACGAACGACGGAGTTTAGACGTGGTTGAAACGTTGGTTGAATAACAAATACAGGTACAAGCAGATCTGCAGATGAAAAATAGCATCATTCGCTAAGATGACAACGATAATTTATTATGCACCGGAAAAATATGTCGCAACCTATGATGGTAGAAAACTGAAGCCAAAGCTACCGAAATATTTGATTAAGCTGAAAATATTGACGATAAGGGAAAAGATTATCGCTAGGAAGTACGGACACATTTATTTACGTAAAGTTTTTGGAAAATATCATCCCTCGGAGTGCAGACGATATTACGGTATGAAGATGTTACGAAGATCTTTCGAAAAACTCAAGGCGCATTGGTTCGAGGTGAAACAAATTCACAGATTAATATATAAAGCCGACGTCTTTTACAAGGGAAAATTAACTAAGAAAACATTCAGTGAATGGCTCTCTTACGCCGTGAGGGCGAAGATGATTAAGAAACAGAAAGATATCGTAAGATGGAATTACGACGAACGATTATTAAAAATTACAATGTCTACTTGGAAAACAATAGCAAAGAAAAGGAAAAATTTTAAGATTATACGACACAACGCAATAGAATTATACTACTCGATGTACACTTTGCTGTTATTACTGAAACTATCGGATTATTTTCACGAGCAAATAAAGCAGAGTTTACTCGAAATGAAATCCATTTTAATTGGAAGATCTATTTTCATGCGAAAATACATGAGAAGATGGAGATCGTATGTATTTCAACAGGTGGATGAGTGTTTTATCATTGATTTACGTACCTTGATTGTGCTCTTCTCTCAACTGTTGGTTTTCGGGATGACGTTTACAAAACACTGATCAAAAAATTCTTCACCTTCATTTTTCAAAGTATATGTAATGTTTGTGTAGTTTATGTTGAATCTCACCTATTATTTTTGTTTATATTGCACAATTGACAAATTCTGTCCAAATTAATTCATTCAATGATGAGGGATCTTGTACTTCCTAAAGCAAGGTTTGCCTAATTGGGAGAGTTCAGCCAATATTTCAACTTCCAGAAAAATGAGAGAAGTCTCAGATCCAAGGCAGAGAATTATTATACATACAAAGTGAGCGGATTTTATTTTGCACGTTGGCGGAAGTACGTTTGTTATAAATGTACAAAACGAGAAATCGTTCAGATTTGCATAGACCTGTACGAAGACAATTTATTAAAAATGGTGGTGCAATTCTGGAAGAATAAGTAATTGAGCAAGAATTTTCTTTGGAAACGAGAATTACGCATGATTTCAGTTATTTCATGTAAAAATATTGGTTATTATATAAACGTCAATAATTTATGTAACATATTCTTCTCAGGACCACATTACAAATTATTGAAAAGCAACGCATGATGGTAGCAGCTAAATTTCACGATGATATGCTCAAGCGTAAATTGTTAAAAACATGGAGACGTTATGTACGTCACAAATTACAAGGGAGAACCCTGAAGCACAAAGCAAACTTTTTTTACACAATGAGATTGAAACAAAAAATTCTAGACGCTTTATCGAACAACGTTACCTGTTGCAAAAATACCAAATTGGCGATGCAAAAGTTGAAGCTGTTTTACAAAAGATTGTTGATTTTAAATGTATGGAATAAATGGACGATCATGATCGATGAAAAAAATGATTTCGAGTTAAGGGATAAGATTTTAATGGCAAAGTCTTTCTACAAGCGGCATATTATTGGAAAATGTCTAGAGAAGTGGATCGAATATAAGATATTTCAACAGAAAATAAAGTCATTGAATGCAAAGGCTTTCGATTTGTGTAGAACGTTTTACTGCAAGCAATTCTTGAACACGTGGAAAAAGACCTACAATAAAAAAAGACGAATCATCTTATTGGAAGAAAAAGTATTTGACATTTTTGTTCAAGTGGAATAATTCTATCGTTTTGTTTCAAATAATATTTTGATTTTTTTTCACAGGCTCTCCAATTTTTTAAAGACTCCTTACTGCAGAATGCTATTTCACGATGGATAAGATCTTATAATAACAGAATATCTATGAAAGCAAAGTACCTGATGTCAAGTCTACATTATGAGAAGAAAATAGTCGGCAAGTGTTTTACTGCCTGGATTAATTTTTGCAATGAAAATATTCGGGTGCAAAATTTATTGAACGAAGCAAACGAGTATTATTTAGAAATGCTGCAGCGGAAAACTTTTAAAATGCTATCAATGGTAGGTAATTGTTTTCTGAATGGATTGTAAAACGTGTTGCAAATTCATACAAATACATCCAACGATTTCTGTCCAACGTTTGAAGGAGATTGTAAATCTGATGTGACTTTGTAAATTCAATGAAAACGGGATGATGAAGCAAATATTGTTGGAACCGGAATTCATGTCTGATTTCTAATGATTTATTGGTAATAAATTCTTGTATTTTAGAATATAGAGAGAAAAAAAGTAAAACGGGAGAAGATAGAAACGGTCAACAACTTTTATAAAAAGACTCTTGTAAATAGAGTATTTGGAAACTGGCGGGAGCATTGTCTTCGGGTGAAAGAATTGAATAAGAAAGTTGAGGAATATAATCGAAGGGCACAAAACAAGTTGAAACTGAAATTGATTTTACAATGGAAACTATATGTAAATCATAAAAAATCTAGTTTCAGGAAAAGATCGGTGTCTAGATCTTACTATCAAAAAAAGATATACTCGAAAACGTTTGATCATTTGAAACACTACGTAAATTATAGAAGAAGCAAAAAAATTCGTTTGTCTTATTTGGAAGATAGAGTAGAAAAAATTGAATTCATTGCTAAAACAATATATTTTCAACACTGGAGAGTGGCTAGATTGTTGCTTCTAAAAGAAAAGTGTAAACTGTTTCATGCTCATGAATTCCACCAATCTCATTTAAAACGAAAATACTTTTGTTTATGGAAAAAGTTTCTGTTTAATCATAAAACAAAGCGTCAACACCAGACCAATTTGAACAACATTATTAATGTTTTCATCTTGAAAAAGTGTTTAAAGATTTGGTACATCAGATATGGAACTCTGATGAAAAATCATCTGAATCAGAGGTGGGCTGATAAAATTTACGAAATGAAAATCAGTTACAAGTATTTCATCGTATGGAAATATTATACTGAAGTTCGTTTAACAGAGAAACAAGAGATATATAACGCCAGAGAGTATCACAAGAAATTAATTATTAAAGAGGGTCTGCAACACTTGATTAAATTCTTTCTCAGTAGCACAGAATTAAGATATGAAACACACTTAAATAATGTTGCGATGAATTCCGCTCACGAATTTGAATTGTTGAGAAAGTATTTCAACAAGTGGAATAAAACTGTTTTCTGTAAATCTCAGACTAAATCACAAGTAACTACCAGTCGAAACGATCTTGAAAGTTACACACCTATACTGCAATCAAAACACAATGATAATATATATGCGTGTAACTTTATTCCCCGTTTTGTGATACCTGATTTTATGAAAGACGAGATTAAATTACGTTTCGGCATTGGACATTGTTCCGATAAAATTCCAGTTATCGTCAGCAAGGTAGAAATACCGAGAGATCGTACCCCAAAGACTGAATATTTTGTCAAAGACGCAAAATTAAAAACAAGGGTGTTATCTTCTCGATTGAATGATAATAACAAAGGGTACAAACACTTGTCAGGTCAATTGATTCCGAATCAGTTTGAATTGAGAAGCAAATCAAGAAATGATCAGAAATTTTCGATGGATAATCTAATGAGATTTCGCAAGTTGAGGTTGAATGCTAGTGAAGTTTTAGCTAGAAAAATAACGAGCTCTAACGAAATTTCATATTCACTTTCCCCTGATGGTTCAAAATCAGATTCAGATTCAATAAAAACGTATCTAATAGAAAATCCTACATATTTTAGAAATTTAGGTGACGAAATCTCGTTTGAAAGTAAACCACAAGACGAAGATTGTAATAAAGAGAACAAATTCAAATTGTTACCACCGTCAGCTTTCTATGTTGCGAAGTGAACGTCTGAATCAACGAAAATATTGTAAGCATTTACCAGTGATTTTTACAATAGGTAGGATATTGACAATTTTTAAACATTCGCAAACCCTATTCAAAAAATGAGGAGCTGAATCGATTTGTCTTGTCACCACCAATCATAATCGAACGTTATTTACAAATATTCCTTCAGATAATTATCTGGTAATTACACGGTGTTTATTTTTACACCGCAAATAATTTCAGCTCAAGATTACATACAATGTTTAGATTATGGTTGTGCGAACTATCGGATGATATTTCGAATTTTGTTGTTTATTTGAAATTTAGTTATAAAACAGTGCTTCTTCTATTATACTATATGTACACATTTCAATAAATACAATGGTACCAAAATTGTGTACCATAGTTTTTCCATTCAGGAATAGTAGTAGACACGTCTATAAATCCATACCTGTAGCTAATAATAATCATATTAGCCTCATTTGGACCTCTTAATTTTGTTAAGCTCACCCTGCTGAAGTGCTGCATCGCCGAAAATTTCCTTAACTTTTCGTTTACGATCTTGGTCACTGAAAAATTCATACGATTGGTTAGAGATGTATTAGATATTGATATTATTAATTCACCTAGATAGTAGGAAATTTTATGCAGCTTTCCTTTTTTTTTTGTTTCAAAATCAGTTTGGGTAACACACCTTTTAATTTGTTGTTTGATCTGTACTTTTGCCAAGAACGCTGTATCCCTTCTGACTTCTCGTATTGCACCTTTGACTTCTCTTTTGTACTTGTGCAACAATTTTTCTCTCTCTGCTTTCTCTTTGGACATTGGTTTATGTCTTCTCCCGTCATATCTGTGAAGGTACGTAACATTTTCGACACGTAAAAAAATAAGAATAAATCCTTTTTTAGGAGAAATGAATAATAAAAAGTGATTCGTGATTCAATTACTTACACAGTCTCTATCCTTGGTTCGTATAGCCTCAAAGCTTTTGGTTTCTTTTTCTCACGAGTAATATATTCCAATTTTTTATCCTTCAAAGTATTCAAATCTTTCAGAATGCACCTGACACGCTGTTTCACATTTTCTGGATAATTACTCATTTTATTCATGCTTAAAAGTTTAATGATGGGTTCAAATATTGGATAAGCTGCGTCTAGTTCTTCGAGTTGAGTTTTAAACTCAGAGACTAAATTCACCGCAGTTACAAATGTTCTGATCCTGAAATTGTCATCGATTTCGTTTTCATTCAAATCAGTTGCCAGCATAAGATTTGATTCTGGATTGATTTTGATTTTTGTCTGATCCGTGTCTACGACCAACAGATTACTCAATTCTCCTATACATTTAAACGGCGGAATTGTTTTTATTACTTGAACAGAGGGCTTTGGTGTACTCATATGTATGACTCCCCGTAAAAAGTTGATCACTGATGGCGAAAATCGTTTCGATAATAAAGTGTACTGAAAATGAAAAGCAAATCACATGCATCATTTATTAAAATGGAGTGTAGATTGCTTTAAAAAATGTTCAAACCATCATTTCAATGGTTTACTCTTCTGTGATCTGAGAGTTCACCGACATCCTGTGTAGAGGAAAGGAATAAAAATAAAGGGTGTTATTACCTCCAAAACAAGGGTGCAGATGAATAGCCCTTTTGAAATGTCACTTCTACTTCTGACACGACATCTCGTTAATATTTGAGACATAAATACTATAGCTGGAGTAACAACCGGATGCCTGTAGTCAGAAGTTGGAAATAGAAGAGACGCCAGTTTGAAGAGAATCAGCTGAAAAACACGTACATAATGAAGAAATATTAGAATGACATTACTTAATACTTGTAAAATACGTATTTTTTGCTTGACATTCATCGCTTACAGTGTCTAGGTCAGGATATTTCTTTTGGTGTAGTTCGAAAGTATCGTGTTTCTCTTTCATTATCTCCTGAATGCATGTTTTAGCATTTCCTGGAAGCGCATGCGT
This sequence comes from Neodiprion pinetum, assembly GCF_021155775.2. Taxonomy (NCBI): domain Eukaryota; kingdom Metazoa; phylum Arthropoda; class Insecta; order Hymenoptera; family Diprionidae; genus Neodiprion; species Neodiprion pinetum. The sequence continues at coordinate 25,798,109 of NC_060232.1, forward strand.
AAGATCATAGAGATGTGGACACAGTCTATAACATTACGAAATTTATATTAAAAATGCATGTTCTCAAAATACAGAATTACTTCTTCTTTAAACTGTATTTTATAAGTTTGATATCACTAGATTCATTTAATACACACCTATCGAATATTTGAAAAGAATTGCCTATATCTCTGTCCTCAGCATTCATCATACATTCATTCACATGTTGAAGTAAATATGCAAACAGCTTGGCTAATTTTTCTTTGTTACTTTCTGCCAGCGATTGATGATTGCATTTAATTATTCTTTCTACAATAACTGATTGATAATCGGCATTTTGATGCTGCAACAGTTTTTGCAATTCTTCGATGCTCTCTGGTGCTGCATAGGTGTAAGGCAATTCTTCGCGAGCTTTTTCCATCATTTCTTTTCTTTTTAAAAGATCTGCTATGATTAGTGCAGTTCTTTCTTCTGTGGAGAGTTTTTCTACTTTACTCGATTCATTATTTACAGTTTTCAGTATTGATTTTAGTGGAGTAGAAGTTGGTTTCGAATATGGCATTACTTTTTGGGTTACATTTGTTGAGAATTTGACATTTTTCATCAACAATGGCGTATCCTCTTCGCTTGAGGATTCATCCATTTTCAAATCAGACAAGTTGTCCTCATCTGAATCATTGTCATCTGAGTTTTCCTCTGCTTCAGATTCAATGTCGGATTCCGAACTTTTATCCTCAACACCATTGCCTGATGATTCAGCAGTAATTGGAGATTTCGAGATCTTTGTACTCGTTGCTGCTCGGTTGTCATTTTTCTTTAAGAGATCAGCATCATCAGAAATTTTTCGATGCTTATTAACCTTAGCTTTAGTAACTTCATTATCATCAGATATCTTCAGAACTGGAATATTGTCATAAGGGTCTTTAGATTTGTGCTGTATTTGATTTCCATTATTAGGCACAAGTTCTGTATCTGTTTTTAGTTTCTCCTCAAGCGTTTGAACATGTGCTAAATCGTTAATCAAGTCTTCTGGCATTGTATTTTCATCTTCCGAGGACTCTCTGCTCTCGCTTTCCTCGACACTTTTATTTTCATTGTTATCCTCAAGGTTCTCATCATCTTTCTCTTTACTGATACCATTTACTACTCCATCTTCGCCATAAGTAAGTGCTTCTTCGTTTATATCCTCTACAACAAATCCATCGTCCAGATCATCGGCTGATTTGTGCTTCGACGCATTGTCTGCATTTCCAGCAGAGCCTTTCATTCTTGCCAATCTGTCAGCCTCCAGCGTTTCAAGTTTCTCTTTTTCTTCTTTGGCAATTTCTTCTTCAGACTTAAGTCTGTCGGATGGCGTGCCTCTGGCTTCAAATTTCAATTCTCTAAGTGCGATATCATAATCGTCGACCTTTGTTTTCTCATAGGGTTCTTCTACACGTTTTTTCGAAGCATTCACGATAGGCAAAAGATCTTTCCATTCGCTATCAAGTTTATCAGTCAAGTCCAAGGTTTGTTCCCGTACCTTTTGCTTTTCGGCTTTGCGTTTCTTTGACTCTGCTATCAACTGTTCTATTAAATCTTTCCTAGACATCGACGAGTCAGATTTTGATAGAAGGCCACCACCGAAGTGAGCTTCGCTTACAAAGTCTTTGTCCAATTTTCCCGTTTTATTTTCTTCATCGCTATACTCGTCGTCATCACTTCTTGGGTCGTCATATTTTTCAATTTCTGCCAAAGTTTGACCTCTGTGCGTGAGTAGCTCCTCGTCGTTCAAATTAAAGATATTCTTTTTTTTGTGTGCCTTCATTTTCTCAGCAGCAAACCTAGCCATCACTTTATCTTCCTGGGTCATGGCAGAATTTTTTTCACCGATACGTCTGTCTACAAACGTATTACTTTTGTCCTTCACTTTGTACTCGTGGAGCAGAGTATTTTTACGTTTGTTTATTGCCTTTGCACGTGCAACGCCAGGCAGTCCACGATCCGCCTTATTCTTCCGACCCAAGACCTTGTGTTTTTCTTTATTTATATGAACCTCAAATGCATTCAACGATTTCTTCTTACTTTGGTTACGTTTTTTGGCTGTCGTTTCAGCCAAATTACGCTTCTTATTCTTTACTTTCACCATGATTGTGAATTAAATCTGGAAATAAAATTAATATTAGTCGTGACGGTAAGAAGATACTTTATTACAATCATGACATAGGACCCATTTTCCGATGTAACTAAAATAATTATTTCGGTACGAGACGAAATATATAATGCCGAGGATATGATATTTATAATCATGAATCTAATCACAATTGTTATTATAAGTAAAAGCTGAAAGAAATGGAAAATAAGAGCCTACAGAGGTTAATAATGCCGACGCGTCGAAATCTAAGGAGCACAATCTCTTTGTTTAAACAAAGTCACAAAAGGTATGTTTAGATTGCATTGTTGAGTTGAAAATTGCCCATAATATTATCACATATTATTGCAAATAAGGAATAGCCTCAGAAATTACAAGTGTAACATAACCTAACTGTACAGTACAATAAGCTCGCGTAGTGGGCATTGAAAAAATTATCTGTTTGTTTAGATAGAGCTCAGAAGGTAAGAATACTTACTTACAATTTGTAGAATACCAAAAACCGTATAAATTTCTCATGAATAACCAACAAATTTCAGTACACGTGCAACAGCCACAAATTCACTCCGTCAACTGCACGCGAGAATCACGCACGCCAAACAATTTCCAAGCGCACGCGCTGTGCGGCGGTGTATAGAGGAAATACGTCACCACGGCGCCTGCAGATAGGCAGCCGGAGTTACAATTTTCAATCACACGAACGAAATAGTATTCCGGTATTGCCTATCTGTAGGCGCCGAAGTGGCATGTTTCCACATTTAGGTCCGGTATGTTCCAGCGGTTCCAGCCTTACTTGACGCCTGCTTGGAGAATTGAGTTGAATATGAGTACAGGTGTGCATGCGGAGTTGCCAATCCGAGTAAAAGCAAGCGAGTAAATTAAGCAAAGAACCAGGAGGCCGTTTTCAATGTTGCGATTAAGTTATTCGATACTTACTTCACGGTATAATGTGAAATAATCGAGTTAACCTTGCAATTATGTTCAATTTCCGAAAACTGAAGAAATTGCAATTTTTGAATTGCGGCGGTTAAATGATACTTAAAATATTTCACGCATTTCGGGTATTTTGCATGCAATTATTTTTTCATTTGGTACCATTGTGTATGTATGCATAGTAGATAAGTCTCTGAAATTAAGGTAATAACGATATCAAATGATGGATGAGGAAGAAGCTGCACAAGTAAAAAACGTTAAAATTTTCGTAAGAATTTTACCTCTTACGAAAATTTGTGAATCTCTTCTGAAGCTTGATGACAACGGAAAGGTGAGTGAGGAGGATTATAAAAAATGCAATCTTGTCGTCATATCTACAGTACTGCTAAGGTGATTCGATCGGTCAGACAGTAAAAGCTGTAGAATCGGGATTTATTTACTTGTCCATGTAACTTCAGTGCCGACGTATGTAATAAATGAATACTTTGACAGGACATGTACGTACGCTGTTCGCAAGATATCAAGTATGACAGAGTAGTGAAATCCAAAAGCCCGGTTTATTGGCGGTTTGCAACGGATCGAGTCTTCTACAACTGCTCACAAGAAGAAGTTTATGAAAGCGTCACCAAAGACTTGCTGAAAAAGTGAATACTCGTTCATTTGCAGTAACGAATAAATACCATGTTAAAATTTTCCATCGCTTAAGCATTTTAGATGGGGCTAATAGCGTTCTCGTAAGTTACGGACAAACCGGCACTGGAAAAAGCTTCACAACTGCTGGATTGAGAAACAATTATGAAGTAAAAAACATAACTTTAAAGTGATCTGAAAATCATACATACCGTAATGCCTTGTTGCTTTCTCAGATTCCTTAATTTATTCGTGCATGTTAATTTTTTTAGCACAGAGGCATTATTGCACGGATGTTATCAGATATGCTTGAAGAGAAACGGAATAGGAAATATTCCGATGCAATCGAATATCGCATGAGCTACGTAGAAATATACAAAAATCAAGTAAAGGATTTGCTGGTCGGAAAAAACGGCCGAGCAAAATTTAATATCCGTGAGGCCTTGAAGGTTTAACCGCTGTTGAGCTCTTTCGGAGTATTGACTATTTCACCCGAAACGTGTCTAAAAGTACTTCATAATTTATTCAGAACGTTACTTCAGTACCCGTAAACAGTGAAGATGAAACTCTGAAGAAAATATTCGAAGGCGAAGCACGCAAGTCAATCGAACAAGGAGAAACGTACGATGCGTCCCATCAAGGCACGAGCATCCTTACATTTCACGTGTCGAACACCAGTTTGATTACATCGTGGGCAGTGGCGACACATTCGAGAGTAAGATAATGGGGGATGAATTGCATGACGTAACTGTCAGGAGTAATCAGAAAAATTTTTGCAGATTCACATCGTCGATATGGCCGGTTTCGATTCTGTTGGAAATTCGGGTTGCCGTAAATCAGCCGAGCAAATTTGCAACGCAAATTTGGACAAGGCAAAATTGGAACAGTTTATTCTCGCTTTGCGGAACCCGAACAGATCCAACATCCCTCGGCACAGTAGCAACTTGCTCAAATATTTGGGTCACGCATTCGAACTAAGCTCTTTATTGCGGTAATCAGTCTTATATCTACACCGCAGGTGAAATTCATCGAACTTAAAAGTTTTTGTCCAATTATGAACAGTTTCATCGCACACATCCGTGTAACCGACGAAGATCTAATTTTGACATTATCAACGTTGAGATTTGCCAGCAACGTGAAGAAGTTGAAACCAAAGAAGATCCGGTACGATGTTATGCCAGAATCTGACATCGAGGTGGGGAAGTTGCGAGAGAACATTGCTCGCTTGAGAAAGGAGTTGGCCGTGAACAATATGCTCCTTCATCAGGAGCCATTGGGGAACGTGTCGACGGCGAGAGCAAAGCAAATCGAACAGGATGCCATTGACTTCCTAAATGGTGGCTTGGACGATTTGATGCTTTTGAGTTTGTCCCAGTCTCAAATATTGCTTAAGACGTTCAAGGAGTTGTTTGCAAAGTTGGTGATAGCAATGTCCAATTAACCTTTGAAAATTCTCACCATTTAATAGCAAAAAAATCACTACGTTTGCAGGCTTGAAGCAGACCACAAAGTAGCCTTGGAGCAAGCAGCGCGAGATGCTTACGATTTGGCTGCAAAAGATATAAAGGGTTCCACCTTGTCACTGACTAAACCGTCCAAGGTGATTGAAATGTTTCAACTATTCCAAATACGTGCCAGATAGCGTGAAACTAAAATAAGTTCGAGTCTACAAGATGTCTTTAAGACACAAGACGCCAATTTGACGTCGAAAACTGACAGGGGGGGTACATGTATCCGGGGTGACCGTTCTTGATAAAATTTGAACTGCAGGTGAAACTCGGATCTCGCTTCACCAGTTCAAATTTTATCAGCATCGGTCACCCCATATGCATGTGCTCCCCTTGTGAATCATAAGATGTAGGTCATTTAGACGTATTCTCGTACGATTTGTTATCTAGAAGATGGTCACACATTAATTTATGTTGCTTGCATTAGATTATCAACTGCAAATGGGTCACGCCTGCTAATCCGTCTGGCTAATTACCACTGGTATTAAATAGATTGATGATCTGATTGTTAGATTGTAGTAACGAGTGGTACTGGGAAAATACGACGTAAGAAATCTACTGGGGAACGTTTATCGAAGGTGACATCGTCATCTTCAGTTGGCGAAGATGAAACTGTGATTGACAAAGTTGGCGAAATAGAGGATCAAGGTATACAACGTAGATTAGTCAGATTTGCCGGTAAAGCTACTACCGCAAAAGGTTTATCCAAAATTTGACTGTTTTCTCATTAAACAATTAATGGACCGTCTGAAACAAAAGTTGGGAAGATAGAAAAAATCGCTCAATAAACTTCCAGTAATGTTATTTGCGCGAATAACTTGAATCAAGGAACCTCCTTATTACGCAATAGACATGATTCTGAGAAAATTAGAATGATAAAAATAAAATACCGACGATTTGAGAAAACTTTTCAAAATTAGAAAGTTCGAAACGACTGAACTATTATTCTGATTCTGGTATTATTTTTATCCGATTCGAGTTTACCATCATTTGCATGAATAATGTTGACGGCAGTTTTTTTAACGGCTTCTTCTCTTTTTCTAAATATTGATTCAGACGGATCAACTGTTTTATCATTAAGAAATAACAGCAGAATTATTATATAACTTATTAGCAGTGATTTGGGACCATTGACCAGTGTTCAAGAAAACTAAATTTTAACATTTCTTTTGGCAAACTATTATATCTTAGACCACGGATGGCCAATCGGTCGATAGCGATGCGATACGCAATATAGGTAGTGTTACAAACGAACAAAGCATAATACCAAGTTTCGTATCATCGAAATTGATATTGACGACAAATGAACAAAAATTACTGTCGGATCGTCAGTTTTTAATTCTGCATACAGATTATACGTGAACAAGTTTTCGGGTTTTACCCGATTAATATCGAGTAAATCCCACAAAATTTGGAGTCAACAGAATTATAAATGATATGGTTCGATGAATACGTTTTGTGCGCTATAATAATTCTAATGTTCAGTCAATGCAAAAGATTTTTATAGCAACAAATTTCATGACCTGCTTCGACCATTGAACTATTGACTCAACAGAACATAAATTAGAACAAGCTTAATTAGTTTTGGTAGAACAATTTCATATTTTTAAAATCAAACGATTGAGGTGCGTTCAATAAAATTTTTTGTCATTTCAATCACACATTTTCTTTATACGAAATTCACATTATCACAAGAAACTCATTTTGAATAAATTGATGGTCAGGATGATCATTCAAATGCTTCATTCAATTCTATATTAAGTTGCCACAACTATTTCGTCCGGCGAAAATATTTCGTTGAATTGAGTAAGTATTATGTTCGCCGCATTTGACAATAGAGTTTAGTGAAATCAAACAAATATTACTTGACTTAAATCATCCTTTCCCTTCGTGACTGGTAAACATTTAAGATTGGTAGATCGCACTGAGTCTGGACAGTGAACAGTAGATCTCGGGCTTCATCAAGTTGGCTATCCCTGCCTTAGATGGATCATTTTCTAATCAATTTGACCGTTGAAACAGGAATAACGATCGGGCCAGGACGGGTAATCCCTGCGTTTGGGCCTGTGGTGAAACTGATGAAGATTCAGAGATATGGGGATCCATTTGATATGGAGATTATGCCTTGTTCCAGGCCAGTGAGATCATCAGTAGTTTCAAAAGTAATTAGACGGTTGAGTTACTGTACTTAAAATATGATGAATTGGTGCTGTTATTTGTCCATTTAGTATACTTGATAAGTCCAAGCTATGTTTCTGAAGGACAGCGAGATATACGATCACATAAATTGCCATTTATCGAGTCAGCAGAAAACTTGAACTTGTCAAAAAGACGTTTAGAAGATGTCTTCCGACCCGTTTTTCACCTCGAAATAATATCCTTACATCCGAAAGATGTCAAGACATTTTCTAAACATCATCTTGGAGATATTCAGTACGTTTTGTGCTGTCTGAGTAATAACGTTAATGGAAACGGATACATCATCATGTGATACATCACATAGATATTGAAATATGACGGATGCCCTTGTCGCCGAAAATAGCGATTAAACGGTACCCGAACCAAACCACGACTGATATCACGTACTGGTTGGTACTCACAGTCAGAGTATACCTTTGATAAAAAGAAATCTTCCTGCCTAATAGACGCCGCAGAGAGATGAGGCATTCGAATGCTATCTCAAGGAAGATGACAGTGCAATGAAACTGAAGAATAAACTGAAGGAGAAGGAGGCGGCCAGAAAGGCTGGCCAAGAAGTACTGATGGACTTGGTTTTACAGCACAAGCGAATGAAAAATGAGATGGAAAGTGCGAAAATAGAGCTTCGTAAGCAGCAAAACATTCGGCACCTGACAGACAACGAAGTTTACGACGACGAAGGCAGAGTGCTTATTCCAGAGATAGAGCAACGTTTGTTCAATGTCGTGACAAATCTGGAAAAAAATTTGAGCAATATCAAATGTCAGGTTATGCAAGCTGAAGAGGAGTTACGGCAATTAGTCGAGGACGAACTTGATGCTAGTTTTGAGCTCGAGTGTGCGTTTCAAACCTTTTGTCAAAAGACTTATAACCAGGTAGTACCAAAATTAGAAGAAGATAAATCGAAAGACGAAGCTACTGCGCTGGAACCGATCGATGCTACCGAGCAAATGAGATTGCAGTTTGTCAACCTGCAGAAAATGATGCAGCGTATGATTGAAGTAATCTTTTCAAATTTGCATTGTTACAATTCCGTAGAACAGCGAATATTTTCGAATTCTGATTAACAAGTGATAATATTATCGGCTAAAGGAAGGTTAAGTTGATTAGAAATAGATTTACTTCATGAATGGAAGATTAGGAATTTGCCAATCAAAATGACACAGTAAGAATCAATTAATTCGCTTAAGTCAGAATCGTTGACTCAGTTTGTTTGCTCTACCATTAAATGCAAAAAATAGGAAACAGAATTAGGAGCTGAGCGTTTTAAATTTGATTACCGGTTACCGTACGAAAAAAAAAAACACCATATCTGAGAATAGAATTGAAATTCTTTTAGTGTACCGATTCAAATTCATGAATTTTTACAGAACAAGACTGCACCGAAGAAAGAATGGCATGGCTACATGAAAAACCAGAGAAAATGATGTTGAAAATGAAAATCACCGAAAAACAATACAAATTATTGGTACGCCAGCCCCCTAGACATCCCTAATTATAGACAAATCAGGGTACACATTTACTCCGAGCGGCCTCGAGTTTCGCGGCGATATCAGCCACGTGCTAACAAAAGAGCAGCGCAACTGCTCAGAGTGGACTTGTAACTTGATTTGCCTGTAATTAGGAGTCCCTATAGGGCACATCACGGAAATAACCCGGTACACAGTATCACAGCCGATTCAAAGAACATAAAACAATAACTAAATAAATTATGAATAATCGTAGCGAATAAAAACGATTTTCCGAAAGTTTGAAAAGGTTTCTCGTCGGTTTTAATTTTTTGTCGCCAAGCTACCTTACATACTTTTGAAAAACAAATTTATCAGTAAATATTATTAAGAACGTGACCGTAAATTTGAATTTTTCCGATCAATGAAAGTCAACTCATACAAGCTCCCGTATGATCAAATCAAGTAGATCTGATAGGGCGGTAGCCCAATTAGTGCGGAATGCACGAGTTATTGCATGTCGACTGCTGGTAAAGGATAGTAAAGGCTTAGATGCGACAGCAGTGCAACTGTACGAAGATATCGGTATTCCTATCAGCAAATTCTACCGCATTTTTAGAGATTGCACCGTACACGAGCGCTATACATATAGTAACTGAGTTAGCAGCAGTAGACTGAAAATTATCACGACACATGGATGTGATGATTAGATGCAGCAGTTGCATCGAGTTCAAATACTCGTATTTCCGCTTACTGATTGTGATTAATAAAAAAAATTTTAACAAAAAACATAGAACCGCTCAATCATGTATCCATAGTGTCTGTCCATGTCACAACTTGCCAACTTTAAGATATACCTATGTATAAAAGTTTCGCGCTGAAGTTAGTTAGGGACGCCATGGATTGGCAGCGCTGCAGTCGCTGCCTTTTACGAGACTCGACAGTAAGCAGTGGGGCAGACGGTACTTTAAAGTGCCTGAAGTGTGGCCAGGTTTAGCAGTGCGTTTAGCTTTATGAAACACAGCTGCACGCGTATTCAAAGAGTCAGTGCGCGTCAAGGCTGGAATCCCATTGGATCTAAAACGCGGTTTCTCATTCAGTTAACGTAAAATGTCTAACGAATCGGACGATTATTGGAGCTTGACCGATGCTGAGCGGGAATACGCTGCCTTGAATTTAAATGAGCATGAGCACGATCGGGAAAAAAACATCTCGGAAATGAGGCAGTGGATATTAGAAAATAAAGACTTGCATACTCGCACTGGTGAGATAAATTATGACTGACTCGCATTAATGCCATTGTAAACAGATTACGTATGGAACATTTTTCGAATACGAAACACTTTTA